>NW_022589722.1:4092797-4536577 GCF_004348235.1 Phoca vitulina
CTTTCTTTCTTTCTTTCTTTCTTTCTTTCTTTCTTTCTTTCTTTCTTTCTTTCTTTCTTCCTTTCTTTCTTTCTCTCTCTCTCCTTCCTTCCTTCCTTTCTTTCTTTCTCTTTCTCTCTCTCTCTCTCCTTTCCTCCCTTCCTTCCTTCCTTCCTTCCTTCCTTCCTTCTTTGATAATTTCTAAATATGCACTCTTAGGGTGCTAGCAGTTACATGGATTTCAGATGAACTTTAACTTTCATTTTGCAAGGCACTATCATAGAAACAGAACATTTGGAGAAGTGTGACAGGACACCAAAATATGGCTCTTCCTGTCTGGGGATTTAGACCAAGTCCCCAAAGCTGAGAATAACAAGTACTCCCTTGTTAGGCAAGATGGACCATTTATAAAGGAGGTGACAAAAAATGGCTCTGCCAATGTGTATCAGAGAATTCAGTAGAAGGTAAATGATGGGAGAGTGAGAGTTATTTAAAGAGAGAGTTACTTATTCCTTGACTTGAGGAAGTCTTCTCAGGAGAGGCAGACTTCAAGAGAGCCATGAAAAGTACTTGGCCTGTGAGCTCTGAAACTAAGGAAAACATAGAGATTAAAATGTGGCTCATGTCTGGAGAAGTCAAATGACTGGCAAGGCTTGCCAAAAGTCAAAGAAAAGAGAGGATTTGAGTAGAAGCAAGGTGAATCTCCACATGAGATGAAACAAGGGCATGTATCTTCTATGGGCCAGAGGTGGCCCATGGAAGGTAGGCTGCTGTGAGCCCTTTTCACAGGTTTTCCCCCAAAAAAGATCACTGGAAGGCTAACTACCAGCACAAGAGGATGGATTGCCAGAGGCCAGGGCTTGACAGAATCATATCTGGCTGGGTAGAGGAAATTTCCCTAATGCCAGGGAGCAGCAATGGGATATTCCAGCAAGATGATCTCCAGGGACCCACAGAAGCATCTCATTGAAGAAGCAGCTGATCATCTGACATACCCAGGAGATACCAACACCTGATTACAGTCAAACAAGTCTAATAAGAAGTTGTCCATCCCCTTCCATCTCCCTCTTCCCCCTGCTCTAACACTGGAGGGTCTAGGGTTAGGAGAAATGAGAAAAAGAGCAAAGTGAAGAAATAATGAAGAAGTCTATAACTCCACTGTGCAGCCTGGAGTAAGCTGGGGAAGAGGCAAAGACATAAAGCAGATAAGAATGAGAAATTTAAGTTCTAATTATGGGTTGAACTGACTTGTTATTACATAAAAGTGACACTATGTTTTCACATCTGATAGGGTCCTAAAAGCTCTGGCATTTTCTGGAGATTTTATCCACTATGAAGAAGGATGAATCAATAGACTAAGTTTAATGGAGTATGTAGAGAAACAATAAAGTTGCCTTCCTCTTGAAGCCTACTGAGTGCGACTCAATAAACTCATTAGAAATTATATAAATTTAGAAGAAAGAGAACCAAAAATCCCATGGTTATATGGGGGAAAAAATCAGTCTCTAAAACATCTCAATATTTCTTATCACAAAGATTCTCCATAAAATGAAAAAAATTAATTTTAGGAAAGCCTCTTTGAACTCTGAAGCTCAGGTAAACTATTCAACCAGAACATTAGAGCTGAAAAGTGTCATTAGCAGTCAGAAAATTTTGTGGTGGTTATTAACTATAAAAATAGTGGATATCAAATAATCAATACTTATCACTTTGAATATGATCTGAAAATAGTCATGCATGAAACCAAAACATAGCAAAGAGTATATTGTTTTTATTTGTGTCCTGCTGCTGCCATGACAAATTTAGTGGCATAAGCAATACAGACTTTACGATCTCACAGTAGGTAGGAACTCTGATGAGCTTATCTGATTCCTCTGCTCCAGTTTCACAAATCTGAAATCAAGATGCTGACAGAGGTACCTTCCCCACTGGAGGCTCTCTAGGATGGAATTCAGTTTGTTGTGGTTATAGGACCAAAATATTTGTTTTCTTACTGGCTGTTAGCTGAAGGCCATTCTCAGCTTCTAAAGAACACCTCATTCCTTGGCTAGTAGCCATCTTTCTCTGTCTTCAAAGTTAGAAATGGCAGGGCAAGTTTTTCTCATGCTTCAAATCTCTCCTATACCTTCTATCGTCACATCTCTCTGTAGCTGGAAAGGTTCTCTGCTTTTAAGGACTACAGTGGTTAAATTGGGCCCATCTAGATAATCCAGAATAATCTTTCCATCTCAAGGTCTATACTCATATTTGCATCTGCAAAGTCCCTTTTGCTGTGTAAGGTAACATACTTGTAGGTTGTAGGGTTAAGAGTACGGTCATCTTTAGAGAGCCATTATTCTGCCTACCACAGTGTTAATGCCCTGACAACTTTTATTTTCATTGTGAAATAAATGATTAAGGCATCCCTGGAGAACAAATTAGGCAGTGGTGTAATCAAGAGAATAACAGTTGGAATAGCTACGATGAGGAGTGAGAATAGGGGTAAATAGGAATTATTGAAAAAAAAAAATACCCTGTGGTGGAGATAAGGGATTAAGTGAGGGCTAAGCACCATTTGGCAACAAGCCATGCGTGACTAGGAATCATGCAATTATTACACATGCTTATCTGAGAAAGCATCATTAATTTAAAATTATATCTACTTGTTCTTCTTAGGGAATTTACTTGTGTCTGAGTAATTTTCATCATGAATTCTTAACCTTTGTTAAATGGTCAGACTCATTAACTTTCAATTAATACATAGCTATGGTTGCTGAAAAATGGAATTAATTCTTTTTTCTTTTTTTAAGATTTTATTTATTTATTTGAAAGAGAGAAAGAGTACGAGTGGGGGGCATGGGGAGGGGCAGAGCGAGAAGCAGGCTCCCTACTGAGCAGGGAGCCCAAGGTGGGGCTCTATCCCAGGACCCTGGGATCATGACCTGGGCTGAAGGCAGATGCTTCACTGACTGAGCCACCCAGGTGCCCTAATTCTACTTTCCATTTGATAACCAGAGCATTGATTTTCAGCAGAAGGAGAAATAGTACCAGGGGTTGGGGGAGAACATAGGAGCCTCTGAATCTTCAGAAGACTAAGAAGATTGAAAAATTATATTCAGTGTGTAGTTTAATGTTATATTTTAGAAAGGAAAAATACTTATAAAATTAGAAATATGAAATATAGACTGGCGAGCAATTGAGATTCTTAAATTTATCAAAAAGGGATTTTTTTTAAATTGAAAAACACTGATTTAGAGAAGACCCCTTAGCTTTCATTAACTTTTGTTTATTTGGCTGGGAATATACAGGTCTCTGTATTGAGTCTGCATAAGTAGCCTAAAATCACCCTTTCCTGAAGTTGTGTGTGTGTGTGTGTGTGTGTGTGTGTGTGCTTACTGTTTATTGCTTTTATTTTTTTAATTATTTTATTTTATTTATTATGTTATGTTTGTCACCATACAGTACATCATTAGTTTATGATGTAGTGTTCCATGATTCATTGTTTGCTTATAACACTCAGTGCCCCACGCAATACGTGCCCTCTTTAATACCCATCACCAGGTTAACCCATCCCCCCACCCCTCCCCTCTAAAACCCTCAGTTTGTTACTCAGAGTCCATAGTCTCTCATGGTTATTTTTTTAAATTTCTGGAGCCATGGTCTTTTGTATGGCCACAAGTTATAATTGGACCTAATTTAGGATTGCCTTTGTCCACCCCAACAGATTTTCTTAAATTCAAATTGGAATAGTGTACAGCTAATACTAGAAGTTTCTTTAATCTCAACTACCCTGGACCCATGGTTTTAGTTTGATCAGTAATAGCTGACTATGGAAAAAGTTAAAAGGGCTATAAACTGAAAGTTCAATACGAGACACCATTGAACACTGGGCAGGAACCCAAACCGTCAGGTGAGCATTTCCGGCAATGGAAAGGTGAACATGGTAGAGGGGTCTGAAGCAGCAACCTTATGTGGTATCCAGAAGCAATAATCAGCTCTAGAAGACAGTGTCCTCTTATTCTATTCAAATATAAATTAAAGATGTGATATATATGGTGAGAACTAACAGAACAAAACAGTGTTGCCATCATGGTAAGGAAAATAGTGTAGACTCCCAAGTGTTCCCCCAAACTTTCCTCATTTCCCAGCTCAGGATGAAAATGGCCACTTCTCAGGTTGTTAGGCATATTTCAATATTATGAATTGACTTTCTAATAAGATTTTTCAATCTTTATTGGAGAAAGAATCTCTCCTTCTTCATCTTCTTCTTCCCTCTCCTTACCTTCCCAAAAAGTTCAGTCCTAAAGCCATTAAGTAGGGTTGATCAAGGTGATGTCTATGCCAGAGTGAGGGGGGCTACAATGGCTCAGTATCACAAAGTTCAAGAAAGTGAGGAGGATTTCCTCTTGGAGAGACAGCCTGATGCAAGGTGCCAGAGCCCAAGCAGGGTGAGGAGGATATCACACAGGAGGACATCCCGGAGTTGGGTATCAGCACATGAGCAATTTGAGGAGGTGTCCACATGGGCAGTGCTCAGGCATGGAACACTAGAGCCTAAATGGGAGCATCAAGCATGGTGCAAGTGGTCAGAGCCTCGGTGGGATAAGGAAGGCATCCACGTGGTAGGGAAGCTCAACTTAGGTGTATCAAAACTTGGGTGAGGTCAAAAATGGTGTCTACATGTGGAGGCAGCCTGGCATGGGGTATTGGAGCCAATAGAGATGATAGAGAGTGTCTATGCAGGTGATCTGGTGTCAGGACCTAAGTAGGGTGAGGGAATGTCCTTACAGGAAAGTATTGCAGCCCAACGAGGTGAGGAAGCTTCCCTACTGAGGGATATCAGAACCCAGGCAGGTGAGTTGGGTGCTCACCCAGGGATGGGGTCTAGTACAATGAATCAGAACTTAAAAAGGGTGAAGAGTGTATCCATGCAGGGAAGAGGCTGGTAGAAAAAATGGGAGATATTACTTACTGAGGAATGGAACAAATAAGTAAATGTATGAAGATAATGGGAAGCACATTTCTCACCTTTGCAGAGGGGAATTCCAAGTATGGGAAAGGAAATAAGCTAGAAGGAACTCTGTCTTGTTAGTTTAGAATTAGATATATCAGTGTGAACTCATGGTTTTCAACATACGTAGATAAAGAAATACATAGATTTTAATGTGAGTGTGTATGTACGTGTGAGTATTGCTAGGGTTGAGTAGCAACGATGTTTCAATAGGCTCAAAGACACCTAGCAGCTGGATTTTGAATTCTAAATACCACCCTCCAGTACATGACTAACTCCAAGGCTGGGGCAGGGAAGAGAACAAAATGATTCTGGGACATCTTTTTCTCCAGAAAAAAAGTGCTGGCAGAGTGATGTGGACATATTAAAAGGAGAGAAAAGCCAGTTTGAAGGGTCTCACACTGGCCAAATGGGGGACAATTTGAACATAAAATACCAATAACAGTATAAATCTTGAATAAAGTAGGAAATCGTGAATCCACACTCTTGGATATCATCAGTCTCAAAGTAACTCTCTTCATAGAACGCTTATGAATGGCAAAGGGAAAATCAGTAATTCTATAGCAGAGAATTCTGGCAGCTATTATCTTAGCCAGGTGATCAGAGAACATGATCAGCATGGGAACAAATTGAATTGTGTATCACCTGATAGGATGCAATGAGAAGAACACAGCGTTTCTTCTCTAATATTCTTGCCAAAGATGCATAACCTGACTCTAATCATGAGGCAACATTGGAAAAACCCAAACTTAGACTATTCTACAAAATACCTGGGCTGTAATCTTCAGCTACAAGGAACACAAAGCAAAACTAGAGTTTGCTATAACCATTTGTCTCTGGTAATAAGAAGTAAAGAAGTAGGCAGCCTAAGGCAGCAAGGACAATCATAGGCATGTTAGCTTCCATTCTTTTTATTGCCACATTGCCACAGGATGGTTATAGGACCCTACAGGCATGAAGAGAGGAGCACAAACAGGGATTATAGAGCACACCAACTGAGTCTGTCTTTTCATTTTTTTTAAGAGAGCACAATTTCTCAGAAGCTTTTGTCCCCCAGACCTTTCCTATATCACTTTGATCAGAACTGAGTCACATAATGCCCCCGAGATAAATCACTGTGGGGCAGGAGAAGTGGGAAGAAGGATGGTATTACTATAATTAATTCAGGTCACTTATGATTTATCTTCCAGAACTGGGGCAGGGATCAGCTTTCTCAGTAAGACCATCCTTGATATGCTAGCTGAACACACCAGGGTTCTATTAGCAGGAAAGAGGAGGGGGAGATGTAGGTGTGTAGGCAATGGATGTTTTCTGTCACAAATGGCCACAACTGTTGGTCAATTACATTAAAATGTAACATAACAATTTATCACCAGATCCTTCTGAAAATATCAACCTAAGATATACTAGTAAAATATGGTTCTAACCTGCCTACGATTTAAGCAATTATGAGATCTACAGAGTTTTTTTTATATATTGTTAGCATATTTTTAGATACAAATATAAAATAGGAGCACATAGAATCCTTTTCTTGTTGAAGATGAGCTAAGATCTATTAAATTAGTCCCAGTTTGTGATTAAAAACTCTCAATCTTGGAAAGAAGGAAAAGTTTTCCATTATGTAAGAGAGATGAGATTCCATATAAAATCTTTGAGGAACACAGGGGACAATGTTTCTGTCTTCGTGATCGGGAAAGACCTTAAATAAGTAGAATATAAATCCAAAAACTATTTATCAATATGACCTTATAAAGATCATCTAGTCTTGCTCCCTGTTTGCAGATAAGAAAGGACTGATGCCCAGAGAGAGAAGATTAGGCATGTTGCCAGAGGTTGCTCAATTGTTAGGGGAGGTAGAACTTGATCTCAGACCTCTTTACCCCAATCCAGTCTTCTTTTATCTGTATCCTTCTGAGGCTGAGACAGTTCAATAATCTGGAAAAAGA
Organism: Phoca vitulina; assembly: GCF_004348235.1. Taxonomy (NCBI): domain Eukaryota; kingdom Metazoa; phylum Chordata; class Mammalia; order Carnivora; family Phocidae; genus Phoca; species Phoca vitulina. The sequence continues at coordinate 4,099,713 of NW_022589722.1, forward strand.
AATGCCTAATGAGTTGTTTTGATTTTTGTTGAAAAGAGAAGAGATAGGAAACTAGAGAAATTTCCTGGCTAATCTAACCTCTGGCTAGGAAGAGAGCACCAGAGCTGAAAGATTCTTATGTCATGAACAGAGAGAGAAATAACAGGTATGAATGTTTGGTTTTATGTAACCAGCAAGTCTATTAAAACTCTAAACTTGTCTCCCCCTGCCTCCATGTATTTACTGAACACCTATTTTCTATCTGGCACAATAGGATATAAAATGAAGTCCTATCTTCCATACAAACTAGGTTTTCAAATCTGCCTCAGGATTATACCCATGATCACAAAGAATCAAAACTATGGTTCACAGTCTACTAGGAATCAGCTATATCACCATAGTCCAATGCAACTAGTTCTGCCTCCAAAATTAGAACGAATTTCTGATTTCTCAGATTAGCACTAGATGAAGCAATTGTCTTTGGTTTAGGGGCCATGATTGTTAACAAATGCTATCTTTGCACACTTGCATCACACTCATTGTTGTGAGGCCCATGCATGGTGAGACAGAAATCAAGGCAGACTCTGAGGATTGAACACCAGCATCCAATCTCCCACCTTAAATTCAGTCTGAGGCCTGTGTTTATTGAAGAGAATGATGTGCAGGATTGTTATTTTTCAGTCTTTTATTCTTTTAAAATTATTCTTAATAAAATGCATATATACAGTGTAGCTTATGTACACTGCTAAATACAAATTAGTGTGTATATGACTATGTAAATACAGAATTAGAACTCAATAGTTCGTGGGTTGCTAGAAATGAGTATCAGTTTAGATCCGGAATGAGAAAGGGTAATAAGCAACTAGCGAGTAAATGACTGCCTAGAGGTCTATGGTGAGAGGTGACCATTTATTAGGAGAAGAGAACTGATGAGGAACATCTCCTCCCTGCCAGGTGTTTTACAGATCTTACTTCTTTAAGCCTCATAAAAGTTGCATGAAGTAACTTTTATTATCCCCAATGGAACAAAAATGGAACCGATTCAAGCACTTCTCCAAGATCATATAGTTGGTAAATGGTAGAGCCCAGATTTGAACTCAGTTTTGTATGATTCTGAAATTTGTGTTCTTTGGATAATAGCGTCCTATTCCCCAACAAGACTGCACAGCTTAAGATCCAATGCATGAAATTACCTTCTTTATGTACAGGCCTACTAGGAGAACTATCCTTCCTGGTCTCTAGCCAGGAATAACTTTTTAAGAGTCTTATGAGCAAATGGTATGTTTTTAACTTGAGGATACTCTGAGTATATCTTTTTATTCTGAGATTCCTGTTACAATCCTTAGCATCAAATCTGTGACTCATCTCTAGCAAGCTAGAGAACCTACTCTATGTATATTTATTTTTCAAATGTCACTCTTGTCTTCATGTTAACTTTTCTTCTATGCTTTGTCCCACTTTTATATGCAATTATTTCATGCTAATTTATTTTATTGCACTGTAATGGAATAATCGCTTTAAATTCTGCCTATAGGGGCGCCTGGGTGGCTCAGTTGGTTGGGCGACTGCCTTCGGCTCAGGTCATGATCCTGGAGTCTCGGGATCGAGTCCCACATCGGGCTCCCTGCTCGGCGGGGAGTCTACTTCTCCCTCTGACCCTCCCCGCTCTCATGCTCTCTCTCTCATTCTCTCTCTCTAATAAATAAATAAATAAATAAAATCTTTAAAAATAAATAAATAAATTCTGCCTATAACAAGGCATAATCTTAAGAATGAAATAGAAACCCAAATATAAGATCATTCACAGGCAGAACATGACTTTAAGAGTAAAGGATTAACTTACAAATAAAGTTATAAACTATAGAAATGTATTTTAACAACATAATTTACTTACAGTATTCTTCATTGTTGTTGATATTAACCAAAGCATTTCCCTGTTATGTGTTAGAAATGAGAGAAGCACAAAGGAAGGAATTGTTTGTTTATAGGAATAGATACTCATTTTTCTTTTCACAACCAGTAATATGTGCTACATGCCAGGCCTTATGCTAGGCCTGGGAGTAAAAAGATGAATGAGACATAGTCTCTCCCCTTAGTTATAGATAATAGCCATGAAGAGGAATTAGTGCTATAATAGACATTTGTGCAAGACCTTCTGACATTAATGCAATAAAGTGACTAAAAGCTTAGCCTTTAAAGTCAGTTAGACCTGGATTTAAGATAGTTCTTTGCTGTATTACTTTCCTAGGGCTGCTATAATAGATTACCACACACCAGGTGGCTTAAAACAAGATAAATTTATTCTTTTGGTTTGGAAACCAGAAATCTGAAATCAAAGTATCAGCAGGGTTGTTTCCTTCTGGAGGTTTTTTTTTTTAAATATTTTATTTATTTATTTGACACAGAGAGACACACCAAGAGAGGGAACACGAGCAAGGGGAGTGGGAGAGGGAGAAGCAGGCTTCCAGCTGAGCAGGGAGCCCGATGCGGGGCCCGATCCCAGGACCATGACCAGGACTTGAGCTGAAGGCAGCCGCTTAATGACTGAGCCACCCAGGCGCCCCATCCTTCTGGAGGTTTTGAGGGAGTATCTGTTCCATGCCTCTCCTAGTTTCTATGGCTCTGACAGTCTTTGATGTCTTTTGGCTTATAGATGCATCATTCGAACCTCTACCTCCATTGTCACATGGCTTTCTTCCCTTTGTGCCTCTGTGTCTTCATATGGCCTTTTTTTTTTTTTTTTTAGCCATTGGATTCAGAGCCCACTCTACAATTGCATCTATAAAGACTCTCTTTGCAAATAAGGTCATATCCTGAGATTCTGAGTGGAGATGAATTTTGGAGCAACACTGTTCAACCCAGTACATTCACCTACTAGTTACATTAGTTTAAATAATTATTTCTCCATTCCTCATCTGTAAAATAACGATGATGGTAGTAGCTATCTCCTAAATTGTTAGGATATTTAAATAAAACTTACATAAAATATGCTGCATACTACTTGGCACAGAATAATTGCTAAATAAGTACTAGCTAGTAGTGGTTCTGAGAACTGTTGAGTCCATTTTTTTTGCATGCTAATGTTTTATTAATTAGTATTCAGGAAGTTTATTTTCCAAAATCTATGATATGCATCCAGTTGAATAATTTAGATTATTTCTAAAACTTTGCAGTGGAAAACTGTCATATGTGAGCAAAAAGTCTCTGAGGAGTATTGGTATGTCAAGCACTTTATGGTCATGAGGATTGGAAATATGAAAGTCACATATCAAAAATGTGTGCATTTGGAAATAGGTCACTTAAATTTGATCTTTAAAGAGGGTACAACTATTTTCAACATCTCTAGTAAATTTGAATTTACTTAAGCAATAGGCTCTTTTAGTCGATGTGATGAGGTTATAAATAACAGAGTCATCTGATCTCAAATATCCAATTCTTATTAAATCAAGAAAATTATTTCCTGAATATTTTATCTGCCTTGTTGTTTATTTTTAATTGACCTTAATTTTAGAGCAGTTTAAGGTTCATATCAATCAATTGAGCAGAAGGTATGGAGATTTCTTACATATTCCCTACCCCGATGATGCAATACTCCTCATTATCAACATCCCCCACAAGACTGGTACATTTGTTACCACTGATGAACCTACACTGACACATCATTATCGTCAAAAGTCTGTAGTTTACATTGGGGTTCACTCTTGGAGTTTTACATCCTATGCAATTGGACAAATTTGCAATATAATATATCCACTATTATAGTATCACACAAAGTAGTTTCACTGCCCTAAAATTCCTCTGTGTTCTGCCTATTCATCTCTCCCTCTCCCCTCAAAGTGATGGCAAATACTTATCTTTTTATTGTCTCCATAATGTTTCTTTTCCCTTAATATCATAGTTGGGAACCACACATTGTGTAATCTTTTTAGATCAACTTTTCACTTAGCAATATGCATTTAAGTTTCCTCCATATCTTTTCTTGGCTTGATAGCTCATTTTTTTAAGTGTTGAATAATATTCCATTGTCTGAATATACCACAGTTTATCCATTTACCTACTTAGGGACATCTTGGTTGCTTCCAAGATTTGCCAATTATAAATAAGCTGCTATAAACATCTGTGTGCAAACGCTCATGTGGACATAAGTTTTCCTGTGGGTAGATACCAAAGGGCGTGATTGCCGAATTGCATGGTAAAAGTATGCTTAATGTTTTAAGAAACTTCCAAACTGTCCTCTGAAGTGGCTGTACCATTTTGCATTCCCACCAGCAATGAATGAGAGCTCCTATTGATCCACATTCTCACCAGTATTTGAAGTTACCAGTGTTTTGAATTTTGGCCATTCTAATGGGTATATAGTGGTGTCTTATTTCTGTCTTAATTTGTATTTCCCCAATGACATATGATTGGAACATCTTTTTTTTAAAGATTTTATTTATTTATCTGACAGAGAGAGACAGCGAGAGAGGGAACACAGCAGGAGGGGGAACAAGAGAGGGAGAAGCAGGCTCTCCGCTGAGCAGGGAGCCTGATGCGGGGTTCCATCCCAGGACCCTGGGATCATGACCTGCCAAGGCAGATGCTTAACCGACTGAGCCACCCAGGCACCCCTGGAACATCTTTTCATATGCTTATTTACCATCTATATATCTTCTTTGGTAAGGTGTCTGTTCATGTCTTGGGCCCATTTTGGATAATAATCCCTTCTTAGATGTGTCTTTTGCAAATATGTTCCCTGTCTGTGGCTTGTCTTCTCAATTTCTTGACATTGCATTTCACAGAGCATGAGTTCTTAATTTTAACAAAGTCTAACTACTAATTCTTTCTTTCATAGATCATGCCTTTGGTGATGTATTTTAAAAAAATCATCACCATTCCCAAGATCATCTAGGGTTTTTCCTATGTTATCTTCCAGAAGCTTTATAGTTTTTGTGCTTTATATTTAGGTCTGAGATCCATTTTGAGTGAATTTTTGTGAGGGGTATAAGACCTGTATCTAGATTCATTTTTTGCATGTGGATGATGAGTTGTTCCAGCAGTATTTGTTGTAAAAACAATCTTTAATCCATCGAATTGCCTTTGCTCCTTTGTCAAGTATCAGCTGTATCTATGCGGGTCTATTTCCTGGCTCTCCATTCTGTTTCACTAATCTGATTTGTCTATTCTTTCACCAATATCACATTGTCTTTATTACTGTACCTGTAGCAAATTCTGAAAGTCAGGTACTTCTAGTCTTCCCATTTTGCTCTTCTCCTTCAATACCAAATTGGTTATTCTGGGTCCTTTGCCTCTCCATATAAAGATGTTATTTATTTATTTGACAGAGAGAGAGAGAGAGCGAGCACAAACAGGGGGAGCGGCAGGCAGAAGGAGAAGCAGGCTCTCCGCTGAGCAGGCAGCCTGATGTGGGACTCGATCCCAGAACCCTGGGATAATGACCTGAGCCAAAGGCAGACGCTTAACCAATTGAGACACCCAGGTGCCCCGCGACTCCATATAAACTTTAGAATCAGTTTGTCCATATCCACAAAATAACTTGTGGGGATTTTGATTGGGATTTCACTGAATCAGTAAGTCAAGAACCCTTTGACAATGTTGAGTCTTCCTATATATGAACAGACTATCTCTCCTTATTTAGTTCTTTTATTTCTTTCATCAGAGTTTTGCAGTTTTTCCTCATATAAATCTTGTACATACCTTGTTAGATTTATACCTAAGTATGTAATTGTTAATTGCTAATGTAAATATTATTGTGTTTTTATTGTCAAATTCTACTTGTTCATTGCTAGTGTATAGAAAAGTGATTGACTTTTGCATATCAGCCTTGTGCTATAGACAGAATGTTTGTGTCTCCTCAAGGTTCGTATGTCAAAATCTAACTCCCAAAGTGAATGGAATTAGGAGATGGGGCCTTGGGACGTGATTAGGTTGTGAAGGCAGAGCCATAATGAAAGGGATTAGAATTCTTATAAAAGAGACCCCAGAGTACTCCCTTGCCTCTTTTAAGGGCAGAAAGGAAGACGGATATCTACCAGCCAGGAAGTGGACCCTTTCCAGACACTGAATTTGTTGGTGCTTTGATCTTGGACTTCCCAGCCTCTAAAACTATGCGAAATAAATCTCTGTTGAAATTAGCCACCTTGGGGCACCTGGGTGGCTCAGATGGTTAAGCATCTGCCTTTGGCTCGGGTCATGATCTCTGGGTCCTGGGATCAAGCCCTGCATCGGGCTCCCTGATCAGCGTGGAGTCTGCTTCTCCATCTTCCTCTGCCTCTCCCCCCATTGGTGCTTGCTTGTTCTCTCTCTCTCTCTCAAGTGAATAAATAAAATCTTAAAAAAAAAAAAAGAAAAAAGAAATTAGCCAACCAGTCTGTGGTATTTTGTTACAGCAGCCACAACAGACTAAGATACCCTGTATCCTATAATTTTGCGGTAATAGCTTAATTCCAGGAGGCTAGTTTGCTTTTGGAAATTGATCTGAAGACCCAGTAAAGGGAAGGAAAGACGGAGGACAGACACAGTTACTACAAAAGCAGGATTCTTCTTAGTACAGTCCTTTTGCACTAATAGCCTATATGCTATCCAGTTTGATTTCCTTCTTGGCTATTATCTCTCAGTCTGTCCCTTCAGCACTGACTAATCTATCAGTAACTTTTTTTTAATGCACACGTTGACACTTTTTTTTCACCTTTCTTTCTAATAATTTTCCAACAACCATAATTAATTTTTAAGGTTATGACTCATTTAATACCCTAGTTCCATTTCCTTGATCTTTACATTAATAATCTTTACCTCTAACCACTCACATGTCTGTCTACACCTCTAATATCTTAAACCCTGAGATTTTTCTCTCTGAATGAGCACTCCACCTCTTCTACTTCCTCAATTTCAGTAAGATTGATTTTTGCTTTTGTTGTGATCTTCCCTATTCTCAATTTATTTATTATTAGCTTTCAGTTTATTAGAATCTGAGCTTCATTTTCTGCTTAACCCCTTTCAACAAGAAAGTATGCCCCTGTTCCTTGATGCTATAAACATCCTCCAAGTTTATTGGATAACATGCCTCATTCTACTCCAACTCCCCTAGATTTCTGAATTTATCACTAATTTTCACATTTATAGCACTTTATTACTCTCTAGGCTTGTGGCTCAGCCCTGCATTTAGTGTTATAACCATATTTTTCCTCTTGGATCATAGACTGGGCTTTCCCTTGTCTGTGTTGCCTATAGGCATCTGGATAAGTATCTTCCCTGGAATTGTTCAATCCTAAATCCTAGCTTTGCCACAGCCTTACAGGTGAAGCTGTTAGTTATTCTACCCTCCCCCATGTGTATGATCTAGATAGCCCCCTACACAGGTGGAATCCCAGGCTTCATCAGGTCAAGTGTATATACTCATTAGACCCTTTTCATTCTTTTACTCTCTTGACTGTTTAGTGGAGATTATACTCCATTAATTGCCAAATCTGGATCACCCTACTGATTCACAAAGCCAAGATTTTTAAATACTCTTAAAGAAAATTGCATAATCATGTTGGTTGGGCTCCATTAATGTTTACAGTTTTCAGCTTCAATGAGATAAGCAATTCTTTTAATCATTCTTAGTCAATCCCTTACACATTCCTTTTAGTAACTGTTCAAAACAAAACAAAAAACCTTTATGGTTTTTTTCAAGCCCCTGATTAATAAAAATAACCTACTTTTTATGTAAGCCTAGAATTTGTATATTTATAAGAACATCCCCAATTTCACTCTCTACTCTTTCTAACATGCTATTCTTTCATCATCTTTCTCTCTCCCTTCTGTATCAGCTAGGGTGACACAAATGGATTCTCCTAAAAAAAAAAGGAATTCACCAGAAACATATTGTCATACCACGTGTCAGATAATACTATCAAAAGGAAGCTTAGAAATGTGGATTTGGAAATTTTTGAGAACCAAGGAAGCCCCAGAGGAAATTATGAAGCACTCTCTTGAATGGCAAAAATAGTTTGGTGTTCCACTCCTGACCTCTGGGATGAATCCAGCTATTTCTAGTCTCTTGTTACTCTGCCCAGTATTAAACTTCTGGGAAAAGAACATCCAAGTGGCTTAGTTTGTATTACAGAAGTTGCTTCTCAGCTAAGTGGAAGCAGGACTCTCAATTACACATCCACCAGACTCTAACTACTGGAGAAGTGATACTTCCCCAAAGGGAATTGGGATGCTATGAAGAAGGGAAAAATGAATGCTAAGCAATCAAAACACAACAAAAATCCACTATCCTTCTGAGAAAGAATTGGTTCTACTCTTTCCCAATTCTCCCACTGGGTTCTGATTCAATCCCTTGTAGTATTTAGTCATAACCTTCCTCTCCAATATAACCCTTCGAATCCTGCTCCTCTTTGTATCTGTTGAAAACCATCATATGTTCCAGTCCTAAAAATTATAGACTTCAGAGTCATCTTTGTCTTTGTCTTTTCAATTACTTACCAACAATCATCCAGTTGATTGATGTTAAAGTTACATTGATAATATGTGAAAAATAGTTCTCCAATTAAGTTTCTTTCTCTTTACCTCAGTTGAACCTATCATAGGCTATTACAACAACATCTTATTTTCTTTAATTTTTTAAGTTTTTTTTTTTCTCTTTTATTTTTTTGTTTTTTTCAAATTTTTACTTAAATTCTATTTAAGTGCAATGTTGGATTCAGGAGTAGAAGTCAGTGATTCATCACTTACATACAACACCCAGTGTTCATCACATCAAGTGCCCTCCTTAATCCCCATCACCCATCTAGCCTATCCCCCACTCACCCTCCATCACCTGTCAGTTTGTTCTCTATTTTTAGGAGTCTCTTATGGTTTGTTTCCCCCTCTCTTTTTTCTTCCCCCACCCTCCAATATGTTCACCTATTTGGTTTCTTAAATTCCACGTATGAGTGAAATCATATGGTATTTGTCTTTCTCTGACTGACTTACTTCACTTACCGTAATACAGTCTAACTCCATCCATATCATGACGAATGGCAAGATTTTATTTTTTTGATGGCTGAGTAGTATTCCATTGTGTATATATATCACATCTTCTTTATCCATTCATCAGTCAGTGGACATTTGGGCTCTTCCCATAGTTTGCCTACTGTTGATAATGTTGTTATGAACGTCAGGGTGTGTGTATCCCTTCAAATCTGTATTTTTTTTTTTATCCTTTAGGTAAATACTTAGTAGTGTAATTCCTGGATTGTAGGGTAGTCCTATGGTTAATTTTTTGAGGAATCTCCATACTATTTTCCAGAGTGGCTGCACCAGTTTGCATTTCCACCCACAGGGCAAGAGGGTTCCCCTTTCTCTGCATCCACGCCAACATCTGTATTTCCTGTGTCATTAATTTTAGCCATTTTGACTGGTGTGAGGTGGTATGTCATTGTGATTTTGCTCTGTATTTCCCTGATGATGAGTGATGTTGAGCATCGTTTCATGTGTCTATTAGCCATCTGTATGTCTTCTTTGGAAAAGTATCTATTAATGTCTTCTGCCCATTTCTAAACTGGATTACTTGTTTTTTGGGTGTTGAGTTCAATAAGTTCTTTATAGATTTTGGATACTAATCCATTGTCAGGTATGTCATTTGCAAATATCTGCTCCCATTATGTAGGCTGCCTTTTGGTTTTGTTGATTATTTGCTTCACTGTGCAGAGCTTTTTATCTTGATGAAGTCCCAATAGTTCATTTTTACTTTTGGTTCCCCTGACTCCAGAGATGTGTCTAGTAAGAAGTTGCTATGGCTGAGGTTAAAGAGGTTGCTCTTGTGTTCTCCTCTAGGATTTTGATGGTTTTCTGTCTCACATTTAGGTCTTTCATCCATTTTGAATTTATTTTTGTGTATGGTGTAAGAAAGTGATCCAGTTTCATTCTTTTGCATGTTGCTGTCAAGGTTTCTCATCACCATTCATTGAAGAGACTTTTTTCCATTGGATATTCTTTCCTGCTTTGCTGAAGATTAGTCAATAGCTGTGGCTCCATTTCTGGGTTTTCTGTTTTGTTCCACTGATCCATGTGTCTGTTTTTGTGCCAGTACCATACTGTCTTGATCATTACAGCTTTATAATATAGCGTGAAATCCAGAATGGGCACGCCTTCAGTTTTGGTATTCTTTTTCAAGGTTCCTTTGACTATTCAGAGACTTTTGTGGTTCCATACAAATTTTAGGATTGTTTGTTCCAGCTCTGTGAAAAATGCTGGTGGTATTTTGATAGGGCTTGCATTAAATGTGTAGATTGCTTTGGAAAGTACAGACATTTTAACAATATTCTGCTAATCCATGAGAATGAAATGTTTTTCCATTTCTTTGTTTCCTTTTCAATTTCTTTCGTAAGTGTTCTATAGTTTTCAGAGTACAGATCTTGTACCTCTTTGGTTAGATTTATTCCTAAGTGTCTTATGGTTTTTGGTGCAAATGTAAGTGGGATCGAATCCTTGATTTCTTTTTCTGCTGCTTCCTTATTTGTGTATATAGAAATGTAACAGATTTCTGCATATTGATTTTATATCCTGCACTTTTGCTGAAATCATGTATTAGTTCTAGCAATTTTTTGGTGGAGTCTTTCAGGTTTCTACATAAAGTATCATGGCATCTGCAAATAGTGAAAGTTTGACTTCTTCCTTGACAATTTGGATGCATTTTATTTCTTTTTGTTGTCCAATTGCTGAAGCTAAGATTTCTAGTAATACGTCGAATAGTAATGGTGAGAGTGGACATCCCTGTCTTGTTCCTGACCATAGGGGAAAGGCTCTCAGTTTTTCCTCATTGAGGATGATATTATCTGTGGGTCTTTTGTACACGGCCATTATGAAGTTGAGGTATGTTCCCTCTATCCCTACTTTGTTGAGGGTTTTTATCAAGCATGGATACTGTATTTTGCCAAATGTTATTTCTCTATCTATTGAGAGGATCATATGGTTCTTACCCTTTCTTTTACTAATGTGGTGTCTCACACTGATTGATTTGCCAATATCAAACAACCCTTGCAACCCAGGAATAAATTCCACTTGATTGTGGTGAATGATTCTTTTTTTTTTTAAGGTTTTATTTAATCATTTGAGAGAGAGTGAGAGAGAGAGCACGAGAGCATGGTGGGAGGCAGAGGGAGAAGCAGACTCCTCGCTGAACAGGGAGCCCGATGTGGGGCTTGATTCCGGGACCCTCATGACCCGAGCCGAAGGCAGACGCTCAACTGACTGAGCCACCCAGGCGCCCCTGTGGTGAATGATTCTTTAATGTACTGTTGGATTTAATTTGCATCCATGTTTATCAGGAATATTGGCCTGTAATACTGCTTTTTAGTGGGGTCTTTGTCTGGTTTTGGAATCAAGGTAATGCTGGCCTTGAAAAATGAGTTTTGAAGTTTTCCTTCCATTTCTACTTTCTGGAACAGTTTGAGAATAGGTAGTAACCCTTCTTAAAATGTTTAATAGAATTCCCCTGGGAAGCCATCTGGCCTTTTGTTTGTTGGGAGATTTTTGATTACTGAATCAATTTCTTTGATGATTGTCTATGTGTTCAAGTTTTCTATTTCTCCCTGTTTCAGTTTTGGTAGTTTATAGGTTTCTAGGAATTTACCCATTTCTTCCAGATGGCCCAATTTGTTGGTATATAATTTTTCATAATATTCTCTTATAATTGTTTGCATTTCTTTGGTGTTGGTTCTGATCTCACCCCTTTCAATTGTGAATTTATTTATTTGGGTCCTTTCTCTTTTCTTTTTGATAAGTCTGGCTAGGGAGTTTATCAGTTTTATTAATTCTTTCAAAGAACCAGCTCTTAGTTTGGTTGATCTGTTCTACTGGGTTTTTCGTTTGTTTGTTTGTTTTTCTATCATTTATTTCTGCTCTAATCTTCATTATTTCCCTTCTTCCGCTGGCTTTAGGCTTCATTTGTTGTTCTTTTTCTAGCTCCTTTAGGTGGAAGGTTAGGTTGTGTATTGGAGATTTTTTTTGCTTCTTGAGGTAAGCCTGTACTGCTATATACTTCCCTCTTAGGACAGCTTTTGCTGCAGCCCAAAGGTCTTGGGCTGTCATGTTTTCATTTTCATTTGCTTCCATGCATTTTTTAAAATTTCTTCTTTAATTTCCTGGCTGACCCTTTCATTCTTTTTTTTTTTTAAGTAACATATAATGTATTATTTGTTTCAGAGGTACAGGTCTGTGATTCATCAGTTTTACACAATTCACAGTGCTCACCATAGCACATACCCCCCCAATGTCCATCACCCAGCCACCCCAGCCCTCCCACCCCCCACCACTCCAGCAACCCTCAGTTTGTTCTTTAGTAGGATGTGCTTTAACCTCTATGGATTAGTGGTCTTTCCAAATTGTTTCTTGTGATTGACTTCAAGTTTCATAGCATTGTGGTCAGAAAATATGCATGGTATGATCTCAATCTATTTGTACTTGTTGAGGCCTGACTTGTGACCTCCTATGCGATCTGTTCTGGAGAATGTCCCATGTGCCCTCGAAAAGAATGCGTATTCTGCTGCCTGAGGATGAAATGTTCTGAATATATCTGTTAAGTCCACCTGGTCCAGTGTATCATTCAAAGCCATTGTTTCCTTGTTGATCTTCTGCTTAGATGATCTGTCCATTGCTGTAAGTGGGGTGTTAAAGTCCACCACTATTATTGTATTGTTATCAATGAGTTTCTTTATATTGGTTATTAATTGGTATATATATATTTGGGTGTTCCCAAGATGGGGGCCTAAAATATTTGCGGTTGTTAGAGCTTCTTGTTGGATAGACCACCTTTATTATGATATAGTGTCCTTCTTCATCTCTTGTTACAGTCTTTGGTTTAAAATCTAGTTTGTCTGATATGAGTATGGCTCCTCTGGCTTTCTTTTTGATGTCCATTAGCATGATAAATGGTTCTCCATCCCCTCACTTTCAATCTGCAGTAGTCTTTAGGTCTAAAATGAGTTGTAAGCAGCATAAAGATGGGTCTTGTTCTTTTTTTTAATCCATTCTGACCCCCTATGTGTTTTGATTGGAGCATTTAGTCCATTTGCATTCAGAGTGATTATTGGTAGGTATGAATTTTGCACCATTGTATTACCTGTAAAGTTGTTGTTTCTGGAGATTTTCTCTGTTTCTTTCTAGTCCTTGTTCCTTTTGGTCTTTCTTTCCCACTCAAGGAGTCCCTTTCAATATTTCTTGTGGGGCTGGTTTAGTGGTCATGAACTCCTTTAGCTTTTGTTCAGCAATTTTTTTTTTTTTTTTTTGAGAGAGCGAGAGAGAGAGAGAGCATGTGAAATGGGGGAGAGGGGTGGCAGAGGGAGTGAGAATTTAAGCTGGCTCCATGCCCAGTGCAGAGCCTGAATATGGGCCTCATGCTCATGACCCTTAGATCATGACCTGAGTGGAAGTCAAGAGTCAGACACTTGACTGACTGAGTCACCCAGGCGCCCCTGTCTGGGAAATTTTTTATCTCTCCTATTTGGAATATCAGCTTTGCTGGATAAAGTATTCTTCATTGCATATTTGTCCGTTTCAGCATGTTGAATATATCATGCCATCTTTTCTGGCTTATCAATTTTCGGTGGATAGATCTGCTAACCTTATTTGTCTTCCCTTGTAAGTTAGGGATTTCTTTTGCCTTGTTGCTTTAGGATTTTTTCCTTATCTCTGTATTTTGCAAATTTACCGTATGTTTTGGTGTTGGCCTGCTTTTATTTATTTGTGCTTCTGGATTTGGATGTCTTTTTCTTTTCCCAGATTAGGGAAGTTTTCAGCTATAATTTACTCAAATAAACCTTCTGCCATTTTTCCCTCTCTCTTCTTTTTCTGGGACTCCTATGATATGAATGTTTTTGTGCTTTATGGAATTGCTGAGTTCCCTAAGTCTACCTTCATGATCCAATATTTTTCTCTCCCTCTTCTTTTCAGCTTCATTATTTTTCCACAATTTAATCTTCTATATCATTTATTCATTCCTGTGTTTCTTCTGTCCTTGAGGTCATTACATCCATTCAGTTTTTCATCTCAGTTTTAGCATTTTTTATTTCAGCCTGACTAGCTTTTAGGTCTTTTATCTCAGTGGTAAAGGACTCCATGGTGTCTTCTCTGCTTCTCACAAGCCCAGCTAGTATCCTTATGATTGTTGCTTTAAATTTGGATCAGACATATTTCTTATATCTCTTTTGGTTAGATCCCTGGCCGTGACCTTTTCTTGTCTTTCTTTTGGGATGAATTCCTCTGTCTTGGTAATTTGTTTAGGTCTCTGTCTTCTTTTGTTTGTTAGGAAAGCCTTGTATGTTTCCTGTTCCTGAGAGTAATGGCTTTATAAAGAAGAGGTCATATACTTCCTTCTCTACAGGAGCATCACAGTGTCCTCAGGGCTCCACACTGGCCATGCTTCGGACCTCTAAAACTCCAGTCTTTGAGCCCCACTGGTTGTAAAAACACACGAATATCAGCCCCTCACATTTTCCTGTCCAATGGCTTTGGGGAAGTGGTTTCCTTGTGCAATCCCCTGTGCACTCCTCTCTCTCTCACCTCTCTCTGTGACCAGGGCTCCCTCCCCACTGCCACACCTGTGATCCATTTCTCCCTCAAACCATATTTCTGCACCTCATATCTTCTGCAGTGTGACCTCTTCTCTCCCTCTAGTTGTGCTGTTTGTTCTGTCAGTCCTCAGATTAATTTCTTAGGTATTCAGGATGATTTGATATTTCTCTGGTTGTGTTCAAGATAAAAGGCAAACCTAGAGTCCTCCTCCTACTCCTTAGCTCCTCCCCCATATATAATTGGTTTTATACAACATCTGACAAGAGGTAAAAAATAATCAGGTACATGAGGAGGTAAGACAATGAGATCAAAATTAAATGAAACATATGACATAATGAAATTATATCATGAATTTTATATTTTTAAATTTCTCATTATGGACAATTTCAAACATACACAAAACTAGAAAAATAGGGGTGACTGGGTGGGTCAGTCAGTTATGCATCTGACTCTTGATTTCATTCAGGTCATGATCTCAAGGTTGTGAGATTGAGCACAGCATGGAGCACCTCTTTCCCTCTGTCCCTCCCCTCCACTTGTGTGCACTCTCTCTCTCTCTCTTAAAAAAAAAAATGACATGATAGAAAGAAAAAGGAACACCTTTCTATGTATATCCCAAGGATAACAATCAACATTAACTCATAAACCCTCTTTTGTTTTATCTATCCAGCTCTACCACCATTGAATTATTCTAAGGAATTGTCATAATTTTTCACCTGTAAGTATGTCAGCATATATCATTAAAAGGTAAAGAATCTTATTTAAAATATGTCACAGACTGAATGTTTATGTCTCCCCAAAATTCATATGTTGAAGCTCTAAATTCCAATGTGATGGTATTTGAGATAAGCACCCTGGGAAGTATTTAGGGGTAAATGTGAGGACATGAGGGTGCTGTATTCATGATGGGATTAGTGCCCTTCTAACAAGAGACACCAGGGAGCTTGTTCTCTCTCCTCCCATACAAACACAGAAAAGAGGATACATGAGCATATAGCAAGATGGCGGCTGTCTACAAGCCAGAAAGAGAGCCTTCTGCAGAATCTCACCACAGTGACAACCCAATCTCAAACTTCCAGTCTCCAGAAATGTGAAAAAATAAATTTGTGTTGTTCAAGCCATCCATTCTATGCTTTTGTTATGGCAACATGAGATGAAGAATATAATATATAATGATAATACCATTATCACTCTATAAGAAGAAAAAAAGCAAGCTTATAACCCATTTTCCAGCCTGAGTTTTAACTTCCTGAATTGCCTCAGAAACTTTTCTTGTTGGATTGTGAGCAATAGGACCCAAAAATTGTTCCCAGGACAGATGTATAAAACAAACATATTCAACGAAGCTTCTCTGGAAAAGCTTCTTTGAAAAGTGTCTTCCTTTTTCCTTTCAAGGGGTATAGATGATAGATAGATAGATGATAGATAGATAGATAGATATAGATATAGATATAGATATAGATATAGATATAGATATAGATAGATATATCACATCTTCTTATCCATTCATCTACTGATGGACATTTGTTTCCATATCTTAATTATTGTAAATAATGCTGCCATAAACACAGGGGTGCATATATCTTTTTGAATTAGTGATTTCATTTTCTTTTGGGTAAATATCCAGTAGTGGAATTACTGGATCATGTGGTATTTCTATATTTTAATTTTTTTGAGGAACCTCATACTGTTTTCCACAGTGGCTGCACCAATTTATATTCCCACCAATAGTGCACAAGGTTTCTCTTTTCTCCACATCCTCATTGACACTTGTTATTTCTTATCTTTCTGATTCTAGCCATTTTGAGAGGTGTAAGGTAATAGCTCATTGTGGTTTTGATTTGCAGTTCCCTGATGGTGAGTGATGTTGAACATCTTTTTATTTGTCTGTTGTCCATCTGTATGTTTTCTTTGGGAAAAAAAATGTCTATGTAGGTACTCTGCCAATTTTTAAATTGGATTATTTTTTTTGTGTGTGTTAAGTTGTGTAAGTTCTTTATATATTTTGGATATTAACTTTTATTGGATATATTGTTTGCAAATACATTCTCCCATTCAATACGTTGTCTTTTTGTTTTGTCAATGGTTTCCTTCATGTGCAAAAGCTTCATATTTTTTGTAGTCCCGATAGTTTATTTTTGCTTTTGCTTCCTGTGCCTGAGGAGACATATCCATAAATACGTTGCTAAGGCCAATGTCTAAAAGATTGCTATGTTGTGTTTTAGGAGTTTTATGGTCTCAGGTCTCAGATTTAGGTCTTTAATCCATTTTGAGTTTATTTTTGTTCATTGTGCAAGAAAGTAGTCTAGTTTCATTCTTTTACATGTAGCTGTTCGCATTTCCCAGCACTGTTTATTGCAAACGCTGTCTTTTCTCCATTGTATATTCTTGCTTTTTTTGTCATAGTTTAATTGACCATATAGATGTGAGTTTATTTCTAGGCCCCCATCCTGTTCCATTGATCTGTGTCTATTTTTTGTTCCACTACCATAATGTTTTGATTACTATAGCTTTGTAGTATATCTTGAAATCAAGGATTTTGATACATCCAACTTTGTTCTTCTTTCTCAAGATGGCTTTGGCTATTCCAGATCTTTTGTGGTTTCATACAAACTTTAGGATTATTTATCCTAGTTCTGTGAAAAATACTATTGGTATTTTGAAAGGGATTGCATTGAATCTGTAGATTACTTTGGGTACTATAGACTTTTTAACAATATTAGTTTTTCCAATCCATGAGCATGGAATATCTTTCTATTTGTTTGTGTCATCTTCAGTTTCTTTCATCAGTGTTTTACAGTTTTCAGAGTGTAAGTCTTTCACCACTTTGGTTATATTTATTCCTAGGTATTTGATTCTTTTTGTTGGAATTGTAAATGGGGTTGTTTTCTTAATTTCTCTTTCTGCTACTTTATTATCATTGTGTAGAAAGGCAACAAATTTCTATATATTTTGTATCTTGCAACTTTATTGAATTCATTTATCAGTTCTAATAGTTTTATGATGGAGTCTTTAGGGTATCATGTCAACTGCAAATAGTCATAGGTTTACTTCATCCTTACCCATTTGGATGCTTTTTATTTCTTTTTCTTCTCTGATTGCTACAGCCAGGACTTCCTGTGTTGAATAAAAGTGGTGAGAGTGGACATCTTTGTTGTGTTTCTGATGTTTGAGGAAAAGCTTTCAGTTTTTCACCATTGAGAATAATGTTAGCTATGGTTTTTTATATATGTCATTTTTTAAGTTTAGGTCTGTTCCCTCTAAACTTACTTTATTGAGAGTTTTTATCAAGAATGGATGTTGTACTTTGTCAAATGCTTTTTCTGCATCTATTTAGATGACCATATTGTTTTTATTCTTCTTCTTGTTAATGTGACTGACTGATTTATGAATATCGAACCACACTTATATCCCTGCAACAAATCCCGCTTGATTGTGGCAAATGTTTTTTTAGTGTATTGTTGTGGATTTGGTTTGCTAATATTTTGTTGAGGATTTTTGCATCTATCTTCATTAGAGGTATTGGCCTGTAGTTTTCTTGTTTATAGTATCTTCGCCTGGTTTTGGTATCAGGGTAATCTGGCCTAGTTGAATGAATTTGGAAGTTTTCCTTCCTTTCCTATTTTTTGGCATAGTTTGAGAAGAATAGGTATTAACTCTTCTTTAGATGTTTGGTAGAATATTTTTGTGAAGCCATCTGGTCCTGGACTTTCGTTCGTTGGGAATTTTTTGATTACCAATTCAATTTAATTACTAGTAATTGGTTTGTTCAAATTTTTTATTTCTTCCTGATTCAGTTTTAGAAGATTGTATGTTTCTAGGGATTTATCCATTTCTTCTAGGTTGTCCAATTTTTAATATAATTTTTTATCATCTCTTATAATTCTTTGTATTTCAGTGGTGTTGGTTGTTATTTCTTCTCCATTTCTGATTTTATTTATTCGAGCCCTCTCTTTTTTTCTTAATAGGTCTGGCTAAAGATTTATAAATTTTGTTTATCTTTTTAAAGAACTAGCTCTTGGTTTCAATGATCTTTATGTTCTCTTTTTAGTCTCTATTTCATTTATTTCTGCTCTAATCTTTAATATTTCCTTCCTTCTACTAACTTTGGGCTTTGTTCTTCTTTTTCTAGCTCCTTTAGGTGTAAGATTAGGTGGTTTATTTGAGATTTTTCTTATGTCCTGATGTTGGCCTGTATCACTCGGTACACATTTCCCTCCTAGAACTGCATTTGCTATATCTCAAAGATTTTGGACTATTGTGTTTTCATTTTCATTAGTCTCCATATACTTTTAAATTTCTTCTTTTACTTCTTTGTTGACTCATTGGCTTATAATAGCATGTTATTTAGCCTCCATGTGTGTCCGTTTCTTTCTTTCTTGGTTTTTTTTTTTTTTTTTTGTAATTGATTTCTAATTTCATACGATTGTGGTCACAAAAAGATACTTGATATGATTTCGATCCTCTTAAATTTATCAAGATTTGTTTTATTATCCTGGAAAATGTTCCATGTGCCCTTGAAAACAATGTATATTCTGCTGTTTTTGGATGGAATGTTCTTTATATGTTTGTTAGGTCCATCTGGTCTAATGTGTTATTCAAAGCCACTGTTTTCTTGTTGATTTTCTGTCTGGATGATCAATTCATTGATGTTAGTGGGGTGTTAAAGTCTCCTACTATTATTTTATCACTGTCAATTTCTCCCTTTACGTCTGTTTTTTTTTTTTTTTTTTATCCCTTTACGTCTGTTAATACTTGCTTTGTATATTTAGGTGTTCCTGTGTTAGATGCATAGATATTTATAATTATTATAATCTTTTGTTAGATTGATCCCTTTATCATTATGTAATGCCTTTCTTTGTCTCTTGCTACAGTCTTTGTTTTAACATCTATTTTGTCTGATACAAGTATCGCTACCCCAGCTTTCTTTTTTTGCTCTGTTTGCATGGTATGTTTTTCTATCCCTTCACTTTCAATCTGTATGTCTTTAGGTCTGAAGTGAGTCTCTTGTAAGCAGCATATGGATGGCTCTTGTTTTTCATCCATGCAGTCACCCCATGTCTTTTGATTGGAGCATTTAGTCCATTTACATTTAAAATAATTATTGATAGGTAGGTACTTAGTGCCATTTTGTTAACTGTTTTGGGTTGTTTTTTTTTTTTAGAAGTAGCTACTTTTTATTGAATTATAATTAGCATACAGTGTTATATTAGTTTCATGTGTACAACATGATGATTCAACAATTTTATACATTACACAGTGCTCATCACAGTAAGTATAGTCACCATCTGTCATCAAACAATGTTATTACAATATTATACACCGTATTCTCTATGCTGTACTTTTTATCCCTGTGACTTATTTTATAACTGGAAGTTTGTACCTCTTAATTCCCTTTTGTAGTTCTTATCTGTTCTTTTCCCTTCTCTTGCTCTCTTCCTTTGTGGTTTGATTGCCTTCATTAGTATTATGCTTTGGATTCCTTTTACTTTTTTTGTGTTTGTATTTATTATAGATTTTTGGTTTGTGGTTACCTTTGGGTTCAAATATAACATCTTACATGTATAAGAGTCTGTATTGAGTTGACAGTCTCTTAAGTTAGAACACATTCTAAAAGCACTAATTTTTTACTTTCCACTTCACGTTTTATGTATTTGATGTCATATTTTACATCTTTTATTTTGTATATCCTTGACTAATTTTTTGTAGATATAGTTGATTTTACTACTTTTGTGTTTTACCTTCTATACTGGCTTTATAAGCGATTAGTACCTTTATATTTGCTTTTACCTGTGAAATTTTTTCCTTTCATAATTTATTCTAGTTATGACCTTTTCTTCTCACTTAAAGAATTCTCTTTAACGTTTCTTGTAAGGCTAGTTTAGTAGTGATAAATTCCTTTGACTTTTGTGTGTCTGGGAAACTCTTTATCACTTCTTCTATTCTGAATGATAACAGTATTCTTGGTTATAAGTTTTTTCTTTTCAGCATTTTGGATATATTATGCCACTTTCTTCTGACCCAAAAAGTTTCTACTAAAAAATCAGCTGATTGGGGCTCCTGGGTGGCTCAGTCATTAAGCGTCTGCCTTCGGCTTACGTCATGATCCCAGGCTCCTGGGATAGAGCCCCACATCGGGCTCCCTGCTCAGCGGGAAGCCTGCTTCTCCCTCTCCCACTCCTCCTGCTTGTGTTTCCGCTCTCACTATCTCTCTCTGTCAAATAAATAAATAAAATCTTTAAAAATATTTAAAAAATCAGCTGATTACCTTAATATGGTTTTCCTTGTATGTAACTGTTTTCTCTTGGTGCCTTTAAAATTCTCTCTTTATTGGGGCACCTGAGTGGCTCAGTTAATTGGGTGTCTGACTCTCAATTTCAGCTCAGGTCATGATCTCAAGGTTGTGGGATTGAGCCCTGTGTTGGGCTCCACACTTGGTGCAAAGTCTGCTTTTCCCTCTCCCTCTGCTCCTCTCCTGGTGCTCTCTAAAATAAATAAATAAAATCTTTTAAAAAGTTCTCTCTCTTTATTATTATTACTCTTTGCCATTTTAATTATTATATATTTTGGTGTGGACCTGCTTGGGTTCATCTTTTTAGGGGCTCTCTGTCCTTGCTGGCCCTGGATGTCTGTTTCTTTTCCCAGATTTGGGATGTTTTCAGCTATTATTCTTCATATAAGTTTTCTGCCTTCTCTCTCTCTTCTCTTTTTGAGATTGCTATAATACAGATGTTATCATACTTGATGATGTCACAGAGCTCCCTAAATGTATTTTCATTTATTATTATTATTTTTTCTTTTTGCTGTTCAGCTTGGTTGCTTTCCATTATCCTATTGTCCAGAATGCTAATTTGTTCTTCTGCATTTTCTAATCTGCTGTTGATTCCCTCTGGTATATTTTTGTTTCAGTTATTGAATTCTTCAGCTCTAACTGGATCTTTTTAAATATTTTCTCTTTTTTGAAGTTCTCAATGAGTTCATCCACTCTTAAGTCCAGTGAGTATCTTTATTACCATTGTTTTGAATTCTTTATCCAGCATACTGTTTATCTCCATTTCATTAACCTATAATGTTTATTTTGTTCATTCTTTTGGGACATATTCTTTTGTATCAACATTTTTTCTCTCTGTGTTTTTTTCTATGTATTAGGTAGGTCAGTTATGTCTCCTGGTCTTGAAAGTAGTGACCTTATGTAGAAGAGGTCGTGTGATGCCCTGTAGCACAATGTCTTCTGGTCAACAGAACCAGGCACTTCAAGGGTTTCCCCTATGTGGGCTGCATGCACCCTCCTGTTGTGGCTGAGCTGTGGTTGCCTTCAGCCCAGTTAGCTGCAGTGATCTCCTTTGCTTGCTGTGGGCACACTGGGCAGGGGTTGCTCCCCGACTTAATTGAGAGACCTCTCTGTGGCCCATTTGGGCTCATTGGTGGGTGGAGCAGGTGCTCACCCTAGTTCTCTGCAATTAGCCTCTCTGTCACAGCAGAAGGTGCACCAAGGCAGGGCTTGCTCCCTGCTAGGCCAACAAGAGGACTAGCTGTAGGAACTAGAGGTGCACTGGTGTGTGGGGTTATCTTCCTGCACCCTCACCAGGGCATGAGTCACTCTGGTGTGGTGCCAGTCATGGCTGGGGCTGCCTGCCAGGTGCAGTGGGTCAGAAGCTGATTTGGAGGGATGCCTGTTGAGGCAGGCAGGTTAGATGCAGTGGGTTCATAGGGGAATACTGGGGCAGGTCACGTGGTTCTAACAGGTTCTGGAGGGTGTTAGCACTGGTTCCAGAAAGTGCCTAGCTATCTTGGTTGGGGAATGGGAAAACAAATGGCTTCCACCAGCACTTTTGTTCCTGGAGAAATCTCCTGCAGATCCTTGCACCTCCAGCAAATGTTCTAAGATTATTCAATGAATCTCCTTCACATATACCCCAGGCGCTTTTCAAACTGCTGCTTCTGAACTGTGTGTCTTGGGCCAAATTATTTAGTGTGCTGACTTTTTAAGGGCAGTGACTCAGTTTTCTACCACCCTCTGGCTCTCCTGGAGTTAAACCTGCTGGTTTTTAAAGCTGTTGGCGTTACGCCCCACTGATTTTTAAAGTTCTCAGAATTAAGCCCCACTGTTTTTCAAAACTAGATGTTATGGGAACTGTATTTCCAGTGCAGGTCCCCAATGCCAGGGGTGCTCATTGTGGGGTCTGATCCTCTTGTTTTTCCATACTCATGATATCCTTCTTGTTTGTGGTCAGTCTTGCCAGGCATTTGGTTCCCAGCTATGTCTCTATCCCTCCTACCCTTTTTGATGTGGCTTCCTCTCTATGATTAGCTGTGAAAGGTCTGTTCTGCCATTCTTCAGGTGGTTTTCAGAGTTAGTTGCATGGATGTAGCTGTGATGTATGTGTGTCCATGGGACAAGGTGAACTCAGGATTCTCCTACTCCACCATCTTCTTAAAACTCCTAGGTTTTTAATAAATAAATATAAAGATTACAGAATCTTTATATCCATTTAATATATTTGAATTAGGAGTTTACAATTTCTCAGTTGTTTTTATGAGCTATTCCAAAACATTTTTCCAGATTGGAGTTAAATAATATGTCTGAGTTTTATCACTTCTTTGTTCTAATGTGTTTTGATTTTTTGAGTTTTTAAAACTATATGTTAGGTGTCCTTAAAAGTCAGAAGTCCTTAAAATGTCATTATTTTCCAAAAGCCTTATGTTGGGGAGACCATCTTGTTACACAAAACCTCTTTAGAACATTTTATAGTATGTTTAAAGAAATGCTTGAAGCTGCTCTGTGAAAGACATTATTAGGAGAATGAAAAGATAAACCACAAACTGTAGCAAATATGTGCAGAACACGTATCTGACATAAGATTTGCATTGAAAATATACAACCTTTTAAAATCCAATAGTAAAGAAACAACCCAATTTAAAAATGGACAAAAGATTTGAAAAGACATCTCACCAAAGCAGATAAACAGATGGCAAGTAAGCTTATGAAAAGATGCTCACCATCATTTGTCATTAGGGAACTACAAATTAAAACAATAATGATACACTATTCCCTATCTATTAGAATGGCTAAAATCCAACAAACTGACAATAAAAATTGTTGGAGAGGATGTGGAGCAGCAGGACTTCTCATTCATAGCTGCTGGGAGTGCAAAGTGGTACAGCCACTTTAGAAGACAGTTTTGTGTTTTTTACAAACCTAAACATAGTTGTACCATATAGCCCAGCAATAATGCTCCTAGGCATTTACCCAACTGATTTGAAAACTTATGTCTCCCCAAAAATAAATGTTTATAGCAGCTTAATTCATAATCACCAAAAAACTGGAAACAACTAAAGATGTTCTTAATAGTAAATGGATAACCAAACTATGACACATCCAGACAATGCAATATTATTTTATGATAAAAAGAAATGAGCTATAAAGCAGTGAAAAATATAGATGAACATTAAATGCATATTGCTAATTGAAAAAAGCTAGTCTGAAAAGACTACATATTGTAGAATTTCAATTATATGACACTCTGGAAAACGTGAAAACTGTAAAGAAAATAAAAAATCAGTGGTTTCTAGAGGTACAGGGGAGGGTAGGAATGTTGAATACATAAAGCACAAGCGATTTTTTAGGGCAATTAAGCAATTCTGTATGTTCTATAATGGTGGGTGTACAACACTACACATTTGTCAAGACCAGTACATTGAGAAGCCTAAAACATGTGTCCTCATATACAGATTTCCTGGTTCTATAAACATAGCAATTTTAGGGGCGCCTGGGTGGCTCAGTCATTAAGCGTCTGCCTTCGGCTCAGGTCATGATCCCAGGGTCCTGGGGTCAAGCCCCGCATCAGGCTCCCTGCTCTGCAGGAGGCCTGCTTCTCCTTCTCCCACTCCCCCTGCTTGTGTTCCCTCTCTCACTGTGTCTCTCTCTGTCAAATAAATAAAATCTTTAAAAAGAAACATAGCAATTTTATTAAATTCTATTGTATTTCCTCATAATTAAGAGGAAAAAAATGTATGGTTTTGTTTATACTTATATTACTGAGCATTTTCTGGTTGGGGAAAGCTACCAAGCCTTGACCAGGCATTAATGAAACCTGGTTCTTCCACTTATAATTTTACACATCAGGTGATTGTGATGATTGTGAGAATTTTCCACAAACTGGCTTCTGCCTCCATTCATTTCAAACCTTGTTCCTCATCCATCACCCACATACTTCTGGTACCAGGTTCATAAGACACATTTACTAGGGCATCCTGATACAGCCTCTGCTCACACAATTTTGGGTCATGGTATCCTAGTGAATTGGTACAGTGGTCAGTGGGAGTGTTTCTAGAAGCCATTCCCACACCAGAACACTAATACCTTAAGGATAAATGGAAGTGGCTGCAAATTTTACAACAATATATTACTACATGAATACATTGCTAGCTCCTTCCTATGATGTATAAAAGACCTACAATGTGTGAGGACCAGAAATTTAAGTTTCTTTAGCTTCACAGAAACTCAGCCTCCAGGTGTTAGGAGCCTTTGGAAGTCTCTTTTATTTATTTAATTTTTTTTTTTCAATTTTCAAGGTAAAATAGCAATCAAGATTATGAGCTAAGAGTGAGAATGGGGAATGCAGTGGGGGGTTTGGGAGACAAAATAATGTATAAAATAGCTATGAGAATGAAAAAGCAAAAAAGACTAGAGAAGAGCAATAGACTAGAAATATAATTGTTGGAGCAGCATTAAGACCTACTTGACAGGAAGGAATCTATAGAGAAACTAGTAGGCATGATAGTGTATTGTATACCAGTCATGTTTAGCCATACAAGCACAGATAAAGAGTGGATGGAGAACTGTATTTGAGCAGGGTGTCATTTACCAGGCAAATATTAGGAACTGAGAGGGATCAAGAAGAAAGTATATGCAAGAGAATGATTATAATGTTGGACGGTGGATTTTAACCCATTTAAGGAGAGAGGACATCAAAGATTAACAGTTAGTGGAAAATGGTAGAATCATAAATTGACAGGCCCACTGGATCAAAGGGAGTAAATTGGAAAGATACAAAGTGATGGTCAGAGATGGAATATATGGAATTGAGATATGAATGCGTTACACTTAATGGAAATGATAAAGTCTATAGGAACACCATCAGACTAAGTGGCTAGGGTGGTGTTGAGAACTGGTTCATTAGGAGAAAAGTTCAAGGACCTGAAAAGACAAGATGTTGAAAGGATCACTTATGTGCATATCAAAATCCCAAGAATTAAGACCAGAATATAAATGAATTGAGTGACAGTGAACCCAGGCCTAACACCATCAAGAAATGAGGGAGTGGAACCTGGGAGTTATACATGGAAGCAACAGTGAGTGGCAGTGGATATATAGTCTAATAATATGAGATTGAAATCTGGGAGGGCTTAGGGAGGAGAAAATAAAACAGAAGCAGTAATGAAGAGCAGAGTACCCACTTCTGGACCCAGTGACAGTTATGGAGGAAAAACAGCCACTAACTGAGAGGGCTGAAGAGGTAGATATATCCTCAGAAGAGATCCTCATTTTGAGTAAGATGATGAAGGAAAAGTTCTGAAAGTACATTGGATTTTGCTAAGTATGGACTGAAATTCCAAAGGGCACACATTTTATTACAATCTCAATGTCCATCTATAATTTCCTGGCCCTAATGGCACAGTGGATAAAGGCTTATCTGGGCTGATCCAGAGTGTTACACATTCTTCTAATAAATGGAAAAGGTAAGGTTAGAGAATAGTATTATACATATTATATTTATATACACATATACATACATAGACACATATACATATATGATTTGCTCATGCCAAAAAGTTCTGGAAGTTAACACAAAGTAGTTAGTGGTGTTGATCTCTGGGGGAACAAAAATTCAATGTTAAAGGGAGACTTTTGCCATTATTTTATACCCTGCTGTAGTGCAATACTGAAATGTACAATGATGTGAGACAATTGACATGTGAATACTTACTGACTCTTTAATATTAAGGAATTGTTCATTTTTCTTTGGTGTGACAAGTGTACTATGGTTATGTTTTAAAAAGTTATAATTTATAAATACACACATAAATATTTACAGGTCAAATATTTTTAGGTATTGACCTACAAATAATATGAAAAGGGGAGTGGAGAAGGAGTATAGATAGGAGACTTAGATAAAACAAAATCATTCAGTAGTGGAGTCAAGTTGAAGCTAAGTTATGCTTATATGGGGTTTCATTATACTACTCTGCCCACTATTATATATATTTCAAAGTTTTCATAATAAAACATTATAGAAAATAACTTATCATACATTAGGTAATATCTGTTCAGTTCAAATTTTGTTTCAATTACACACCTTATTATTTGTATTAAATTTGGGGAATACAGCTGTATAAATATTCATGGTCCTATACCTCACATTGGTCATGGCTTAAAGGGGAAAGAAATCAATTACTAATCCCCCCCCCCAAAAAAATTATGAGATGGGCCAAGGAGGGCCTCGTAAGCCATGGTAAGGCCTTTGGGTTTTCTTCTGAAAATAACGAGAAACCATTTAGGTGTTTTAACAAGAGAAAAATAACATCACATGTCTCCATATTATTCGCTCTAACTTAAGGAACTGATTGAAAAAGGGTTAGTGATGTGTGATCAGTTAGAAGATTATAGTTGTCTAGGCTTATATTGGTAAAAGTTTGCAGCATAAACATTGAGCAGAGGAGGCAGAAACAGCAAAGTTGAAAAGAAATGGGTGAATAAATATTGTGTTATAAAGCTAGCGGATGTGGTCTCAAGAGTCAAAAACCAAACAGAGGTTAAGCAAGATAACAATTTATTGCCTAAATCACATGAGCCACCATGGTGTTTGATCTTGCCATTCTTCTTCTCAGAAACACGCAATGGGAATTTTCCCATGGCCCCTAAGAATATCTACGCTCAGGGCGCCTGGGTGGCTCAGTTGTTTAAGCGACAGCCTTCGCTCAAGTCAGATCTCAGAGTCCTGGGATGGAGCCCCGCATGGGGCTCCCTGCTCAGCAGAAAGCCTGCTTCTCCCTCTGCCTCTCTGCCCGCTTGTGCTCGCTCTCTCTCAAATAAATAAAAATCTTAAAAAAAAAAAAAAAAATCTACCCTTCTTGTGGCATTCAAGAAGGCTGTGCTCTCTTCTCTCTCTATCTCTTTTTGTATTATATGCTCAGAGCACGTTGGTTTGTTCCGATAGAATAAGCTAAGAAATTTTATTGCTTCTTGCTTTGGAAAGTGTTGCTCAAACTGGGTATAATTCTCCCGTCAAAATTTCTCTCACCCTTGTAAGTCTTAGCCCAAATACCAACTCCTTCATAATCTCACCTAGTCTATATCCATTTCTCCTTCTTGCATGCTTTAAGGACATGCTCTAAGCTTTGCACTTAGGTAATTACTTCAGTGTGGTTTTATGCATAGTACAGTGGTTTTCTTATCTTTTCCCCATTAGAAACCTCTTGAGATCAGTGTTAACAATAGGTCAGGTAATCAAAGACAATTTTAGTAACCAGTGAATATTTATTGAATTAAAATGATTTATCTCATGTCCATATGACAACAAAATCTAGATTAATGAATTTCTATAGAAAAATTTGATTTTAGCTTAATTGCTCAACCATTTTTTTTTTTTAAAGATTTATTTATTTGAGAGAGCAAGAATGAGAGAGAGAGAGTACATGACGGGGGGAGGGTTAGAGGGAGAAGCAGGCTCCTTGCTGAGCAGGGAGCCCGATGCGCGACTCGATCCAGGGACTCCAGGATCATGACCTGAGCTGAAGGCAGTCGCTTAACCAACTGAGCCACCCAGGCGCCCCACCATTTTTTTTTAAAGATTTATTTATTTTAGAGAGCAGGAGCATGAGGGGGAGGGAGAGAAAATCTCAAGCAGACTCCTTGCTGAGCGTGGGCTCAATTTCACGACCTGAGCTGAAACCAAGAGTCAGATATCCTGCCGATTGCGCCAGCCAGGGGCCCCCTCAACCATGTTTTAAATATGTGTGATAATCTTGAGATATCAAATGACAGGGCAAACTTCTGAGAGTGCATAAAATTCTTTATTTAGAACAATAAAGTATATGTATATATAATGTAATTTCAAATTCAACCTGTATAAAAAGGGGTCAGGACATATACCTAGTTTAAAAAGTACACATATAGTATATACACATACACATCACATTTTACAACCTTTTTTATTTAATTACACTTCAGTCATAATAAACTAGAATAGTGTTGACATACATTTACATTACAATATGCAAACTCCAATCTATGACTGAACTAGCAATATATCTATGCATCCATCTAAATGTCTGAATACTTTTCAAGTCCATCAATTTAAAAAATAGTGACAAGTGGACACTATAATCACACATTAATCCTTAGAATATAGAATAGGATATTCTTATTGAAAGTTCTTGAGTCTTATAACTGAGAAATCAAGTAATTGAAAATACTATGGTTTTTAGGTTAAACAATTATCTTAATTTTATTTTTAAAAATAACATCATAAGGATGTAGTTGGAGATGGCAGTTATAAATTTACAGTGCTTAGGAAACATTTTAGGATTATGAATATCTACTTTAATATAAATTACTTCTAAAACATCTTTTAGGAAATTAAAGTACCATTATTTTATCTGTAACAAAGGCATTTCCAGACTTGTTAATGGAAAGCAGCAACACCATAAACCGTGTGATCAAACACCATAAATTACTAGAATTTCAATTTGAATGTTTATATTTTAATGCCAATTTCACAAAATAATACTGTTTCAAAGACAAGCTGGCTTAATTAAAATTCTTATCCCACTTTCTAATTTTAATATGTAATTTATGGATGACCCCTTTCCAAATGGATTATAAATTATCTTTTGGCACTCAAAAACTTTGAGCATCTTACATTTTATGCTCTAAGCTTTTAATAAAATGAAAGCATTTAAATAAGCTTAATTTGGTGCATTTCCAAAAGTTACACATATCTTATAGTATCTCTTTCTAAAATGTACTTGTGGTTTTCATTCTTCAGAGGCGATCCAAAAATGTTTACTTAAGCAAAGGAAAAAGCCATCTCTTGTGTAAATGGTTATCCAATTCACCCTACATGAGATTTAATTTTACTTTTACTAACGGATCCTATTTACATTACAAACAAGAACAGCAATGACTTTTTATGTTCAAATTGCTTATTCACAGAGATCAGAGTTCAATATTTTATATGGAATAATTTCAGATCTATTTTATTGTGTTTGTCAGTCATATATCAATAGGTTTCACACCTAAGGAGATGTGACCTCCAACTTCACCATAAAGGTGAATAAAAAATTGAGATCCAAAGAGAGGAAGTGACTTACCAATATTAGTTAACAGCAGAGTGGAGGCTTCTGACAATTTTCCCCCACATCCACCTTGCTATGCCAAACTGTCTTTTTGAAAAATATTTCTTAAAGAATAGGTGGGAATGGGAATGGCTAAATGCCTCATGTTGGAATTACATTTTGAAACCAAAACCTAGCTGCACAAAAACATTAAGAGATATCAATGAATTCTGAATGGATTTTTCTGTTACTTTCAAACCTCAGTTGAATTAGAATACCAAAATATGCCACAGAGTTTCCCCAAAGTACTTTAATACTCAATTAAATGTGTTTAATTCTTACTAAAAGCAAACATTGCATTATAAACACATACTTTCTCATACATTTTCATTCTTCACATACTTAATCCTTTTTAAAGAGAATAGGGTACTTATTCTATTATCATATTGAAAAAAATCAATTTGTCTCTGACTCATTAAAAAGTGGCAGTGTGGTAAGCACATAAGATTATAACACAAAATCCAGCAACACTTCAGTATCACTGAGCAGGCACCATTTATCACAGAGCCAGTTTCTTTATAGGCTTGTGTTCTACCAAAGACGTGCAAAGCTTTTAGTATAATTTAGAATCTGCAGACTTCTGAGATCATTTTAAAAGGTAATTTTGAAATGTTACACAAGATAACTATCAGATACATGGCACCAATTGAAAAGGTGATTTCATGGTTTATAGTATCATTTGTGAGTTTTCCATGATTTCTAAAGGATATTTAGGACACATATTGGATAAAATAAAGCAAAGATATATATATCTATATATATCTATATCTATTTATCTCAAAGCAGATATGACAATTCCCAAGCACCTAGCATCCAAAATAATGTTCAGCCTTTTTCTACTGTTCATGCATTTTATCGAACTTTAGTGTTTTAAAAATTGGTAATTCACATAACTCTCAATGAACCAATACATTTAATTAGGCAGAATATATTGCCCCTCACCTATTATGCCATATTTCATAACTTGCTGAATTTGTTTCTTTAACTCTATTGATTAGAACCATGTCCTTGAGTGTTAAAACCCAGCTCCTAGCTTTGAGAACAAAAGTGCATTTATTGTACTCTCAAGCTCATTAAACAGCATTTTCTCATGCCTAAGAGAATCGAAACCATTGGTGAAATAAATCAAATTATTAAATTGAGAAGTATCAATCTTCTCAATCTACACCTGACCTGCACACATAACTCATACTAATTTATATCTATTTTCCTCAAAACAATGTCACACACTAAGACAGGTCCTTTCAGCAATTAAACTGACCTCTGATTTTATTACTAGTCGATTGTATCAGGGGATATTTAAGGGCCTGAATAAGTCAATGCAGCTTCCCAAAGCACCTGGGTTGTATCTTAGAGAAATGACTACCTTTTAAGGAACCCCAGCACTTTAGAGAAAGAAGGATCATAGAAATCATCTGGGCTCTTTGGTACAAAAAAAGAGCAAAGGCCACTTCACTCGAGTTTTATTTGGATCTGCTTTGAACATAATCTAAAATCCAACTATGCTAGAAATTCTTGGACTTTTGAAATCAAAGGAAAGCTCACAGTTTTTCATGCCCTCCCTTTTTTTTAAATCACGACACTGAAAATTGTCATCTGAGGGGGTAGAGCATAACAATAATGTTATAACAAGAATTAAGTTATAATAGAAAGCTTTGGGTTCCTTTATGTATGTGTTCATGATATAGTAAAAGAATCTTCATCAAAATAAACCACAAGAAATCATTTTAGTCAGATGTTTCTTTGCCTATAAAAAAATTGGTAATGGAAATTCACATAATGTCTTAACAAGTTTTAGTTTAAAAGCATGATGTCCATCTTGGGAATTCTTACCAAATTCACTCTTAATAGGACAAACGCAGTTACACATTTTAAATAGCAAACTGACATGCATAACTACATAAAGCTCGCTATTTTTAATTCATAAACATTAATGAATATACAGTGCCTGATTTTAAATAAATGGATCCTTTAAACTGATAATGGTGATTATACGAGAAATAACTAAAATTTCCTGATTCCTTGCTGCCTTATAAAAGCCAAGTAACCTAGTTTTCAATACCCATATTACCATGTGGGTGTGGTTTTCTAATTTTAGATACTAAATATCATTTATTTTTACTTTCTCTCATGATGTAAATTGAAAATGGGACCGACATATATTCAGCAATTTCTCTTAAGTCCCTTTACATAACTCTGTAGTAGTTTTAGAATATAACCATTTCATAATATATTTTGGAAGCACAATTTATACACCCTTACAGTGGCAGGGGAAAAGGGTGTCGAATGTGCTCCTCAGTGACTGTCTTGCTGTTCAGTGTTCATAGCTTTGGGCCATAAGTCTTTTGGAAAGTCTCCTCTCTGCAAAGGCATCAATATTTTGGGTTTTTTTTTGGGGGGGGGGCTTATTATCTTTTTTTACCTTTTTATTCAACTTAAACTAAAAAACAAAAAACCTAGTTCATCCATTTATTCCCCCACCCCATCCTTTGCAACCACCAATCTTTCCTTTGTATCTGTGAGCTTGGTATTTTTAATTTTTTTTAGATTCCACATATAAGAGAGATCATATGGTATTTGTTGTTCTGACTTATTTCACTCAGGATAATGCCCTCAAGATCCATTCATATTGTCACAAATGGCAAGATTTCATTTTTAGAGCTGAATGATAATCCAGTGTGTGTGTGTGTGTGTGTGTGTGTGTGTGTGTGTGTACATATACCACATCTTCTTTATCCATTCATCCATTGATGGACACTTACATTGTTTCCATATCTTGGTTACTATAAATAATGCAAAGAACATAGGATTTATACTTCTTTTAGAATTAGTGTTTTCATTTTCCTTGGATAAATACTCAGAAGTAGAATTCCTGGACAATATGGCAGTTCTATTTTAACTTTTTTGAGAACTCAAAATTTTCCATAGTGACTACACCAATATACATTCCCACCAACAGTGCACAAGGGTTCCCTTTTCTCCACATCCTCACCAATACTTATTTCTTGTCTTTTTGATTTTAGCCATTCTGACAGTGTGAGGTGATATCTCATTGTGGTTTTGATTTGCATTGCTCTGGTGATTGATGTTGAGCATCTTCTCATCTGTAGGTCTTCTTTGGAAAAATGTCTATTCAGATCTTCTGCCCATTTTTAAATTAGATGTTTTTTTTTCTATTGAGTTGTATGAGTTCTTTGTAGATTTTAGATATTAGCCCCTTATCAGATATATGATTTGAAATCATTTTCTCCCATTCAGTAGGTTGTTTTTCATTTTGTTGATGACATCATTGTTCTAATTCAATACTGGCTCCCAGGCATGATTAGATCCAGCTAACCATGTCCATTTGTCTAGTGGGATATAGGTTTATGTTGAGAAGAGACTGAGATCAGACCCAGACCATTAATTAGCATCTACAAGGCTGACATGTCGCCCTACTCCAATTATTTTGTTTCCACTGCTTTCTGTACGTAGAGTTGCTGATGCTACTGAGTTTTTGTTTTTAAAATTTTTTCTAGATCCCTTTGAGAAAAATTAATTATTACCCCCCACTATTCAGGATGAAATCTACTTGCAGAGACCAAGATAACTATGAACTGCAGGTTGTAACTGAAAATAAAGCTATGTGGCTTTTCAGCAATTAGACATTTCTGGAGGCATGCAAAATGGTGCATGCAGTCTGGGACACGTGCTTTCTCTCCCAACATCAGTTGCAAGTTCTAAATGAGACCACAAGTCCCCCAGGTCCTTAAAATAGAGTCCTGCTCCATGCAAGTTCTTCTTTATAGATGATTAATTCAGTGCCAGTTTCACAGTAAAACACTTTGTTCCAATTCGTGAATCATCCATATAGAGTCATGGGTAGCAAGAACAGATAAAAATGCAGTCTGTCACTCCAGACAGATAATGAATTTGTTTAAAGCTGCTTCATTTATGAAGCAAACATGAACTGTTACCCGCCTAGAGAGGAAAGAAAAGAGAGAGGTTATGGTGTATCTGCTTTCTGCTCTTTTCATTCTCGATAGCTGAATTCATAGGACTACAGATTGAGTAATAGACTTAAAATAAACACTTCACTTACACAGCCTAAAAGAACTTGACAAATCTTTTCCTAGATGCAATGGCTAGTCACTCCCTCTCTGATCTTTCTGGTAATATTTAACATTATCTGAAATGATCTTACTGTTTGAGTCTCTCCTCCCATTAGAATGTATGCT
The DNA here is from genome assembly GCF_004348235.1 of Phoca vitulina. NCBI lineage: Eukaryota > Metazoa > Chordata > Mammalia > Carnivora > Phocidae > Phoca > Phoca vitulina. Next base: position 4,133,849 of record NW_022589722.1, read on the forward strand.
CCATGAGGACACAGCTTTGTCCACCTTTTTTTTTTGAAGATTTTATTTATTTATTTATTTATTTATTTATTTATTTATTTATTTATTTATTTAGAGAGCGAGCAGGGGGGAGGGGCAGAGGGAGAAGCATACTGCCGGCTGAGCAGGGAGCCCTATGTGGGGCTCCATCCCAGGACCCCAGGATCATGAACTAAGCCTAAGGCAGACACTTAACTGACTGAGCCACCCAGGCACTCCTTTTATCTTTTTTACTGCTGAACTCCAACACCTAGAACAGTGCCTGACACAAAGGAGATACTCAGTAAATATTCCTTGAACATAAGGATGGATGAATGCATACGGTGGCTTTCACACCCGTTTGCATACCACAGATTGTTTCCATTTGTGGTAAGAGGGTTATCTTGTAGCCTTGAATTTCTCTAACCAGGCTATGAAAAGGTGGTGGGTAAGTGGTAAGGGGAGAGGCTTTGAAAGACAAAGGCAGTGTCTAGAGAGAAATGGAGTAGCATGAAGGAGATAACCAGTGGGGAAGTTGATCACCACCAACAAATAGCAGCCTTCTGGCCACTGAGCAATGCCAGAGTCTTGACTGCCTAGCCAGGTTCAAGCCATCACTTCTCCCAACTGAGGAATAGCTGCAACAAGATCGCTTTCAATACTGTCAGCCAAGAAAAGAAAGACAGAAATCCTGGCACAGCATCCTGACGAAGCCCCTGGGGAGGTTCATTTGGCCTAACATAGCTTCTTGTACTTGTTGAAACACGAAAGCCAGACACTGTTTCATTTCTTCAGAGCTAGTGTTAATCCACTGAGTTTTGGACTCGGCTTTAGGATTTTCAACTTTCAAGTCAAGTATCTATACTTCCTTAACTGTTTTTTTCAGTCACAACCCCTAAATAAATGTGTATGTTGCTTTTTCTTCCCTACTCAATACTCTTTCTCTTTGTCCTTATCAATTCCAGAGTCTCAGTTTTTAAATATTTGAGATCAATGCAGAGGTTAAATATAAATTGTGTAAAATTCCATAGTATATGTGATAAGTGCAGTATTTTTTCCAGTCTCTCTAAATGAATATACCAAAAACCATATTACATGACAATTTACCAAACAGAGAACTCTAGAAACTAGAGAACCTACATTTGGGAAAGGAGAATTAAATCCTGAAAGAAAAATTAAGAAACATTAATAAAACTTCAGAAATCCAAAATATAGAGCAGATATTTTAAAATAAAGCTTGATTAAAAAAGCAAAAGGGAATCACAAAAAGAAAGCAAAAGGATATATTTTTTAAAAAGCTAGTAATAGCTTAAAATTCTAAACTTAAGTAGAGAAGCAAGACTGGAAATCTATTTCTAGTTTTGTCCCCAGGTCTCTTAGCAAAGAAAATAAACTTGAAGGTTTGACAACTGTTTTCCCATAAAACAAAAGCTACAATTTTTATAATGATACCCTAGGTCCTAGTAACAACCTCATGAAATGAGCAGGGTGAGTCATATTATCCCCTTATTATCTGTGAAAAACCAGGGATTAAAAGACAACGGACTCATCCAGGAACATACAGCTTAACTAGTTGCAGAGCCACGGCCTGAACCCAAGTCTAATCCCTTCTAATCCTCTATATTATAATGTGCCTACAGAAGGAGTTCAAAGACAAATCCTCCGAAGCTCCAGAAATTCTTAGGAAACATCTAGTAAAGAGTCACAGATCTTGCCCAGTTCTGTGTGTGTGCTCAGTGACCAAACTTGACTCAAGGTCATCCATATTCCAACTCTAAGATCTATTATCTTCTGTCTTAGCTCAGGTCTGCAGGAAATGTCCAGGTTGTGTTTCTTTTGTGAATCTCTCCACCAGCCTAATTGTAATAAGAATTATTAAATAATATATTTATTTATTATTATTTTTAACACTTACCCATGCTGGGGTGTGTCAGTCCTAGTGTCTACAAACTCATGCTATTTACGGTCAAACAAACTGGGCCCTCTCCGTGACGATGCAGTCCTTCTCCCAAGGTTTCAATTTAAATTCTTTGTAGCTGACTCCCAAACCCCAAATCTATTATTTCCAGCCCTGACTGTTCTTTGAATTTCCAGTCTAATGTATTTGGTCACTGGTATTTCCTAACAGCTCCTTCCCTTATTTTTTTTTAAATGGCACCACCACCTGGTTAGTCCCATAGGCTCTAAATCATCCTTGAGTACTACCTGTGATGTCAAGCCTCACATTCCACAGTAACCAGAATGTGTTGATTCTTTTACTGCATATCTCCAAAGTGGTTCATACTTTCCTATTTCCATGGCTGTGACCCTAGTACAGGTCATCCTGTTTGGAAGATTGGCCTCCTAAGTGGAACTCCCTGACTCCAGTTCACTGCTCCTATCCATGTGGTCTGGCCACACCAACATCTCATTACTTTCCTAAACCTTGGCTTTGATTGTATCACTCACATCTTTTCTAAGCCCTCCAACATCTCTTTACATTACTCAATACAGTATACGTCCTATACTTGGAATTTTTCAAACCGATGCCCACACCCTTGTTTCTCAGCCTTTTATCCCCTCATGTATGACCTTCCACTGGAGTCCAACTGTACAAATGGACTCTTGAACTCACACTCTGCACTTTTGGCCTCCCTGACTCAGTTTATGCCATCTGCAGTATCCGGATTACTCCTTCCCTATTGCTATTAAAATTTTACCAATCATCCAAGATCTGGCTCAGTATGCCACCTCCATCACCTACATTGTGATGAAGACTTTCTTCTGTTGCTAGTGATTTCTCTCCCTTCAGATAAGGCAACTGTGTATGGTCCATCCATACCACACCTATGTTGAGGACACATCCTGCACAACCATAAGCAATGGTCTTGCCTTTGATCTCTTATTGCATTTGCCTTGTAAGCTCCTTTCATTGCTTTTTTAACTTCATAAACTTCTGGTTTCCTTTTAAAAATAGGTTATTATGCATATGCCTTATTTCCTTTTGTAGGTTATAAGCAATTTGAGGACACAACTAGGTTATATTAAGCTCTGCATCTAACAATCTACCTACTACAGCGTGTTGGAACCACATTTGTAGGAAGAATGAAAAGCAAAATTTTTCTATAAATATTTTATTTCTTTCTCAAACTGCTACATACAAGCTAATAAATGAAAAAAATTCTTGTGGGATGCCAGCTATGAATACTTGGCATCAGCTCGTTGATTAAATCAATTTGTAACTTTTTGTATAGATATTTTCATGTTTGGTGTTAAATAAACACCACTCTAGTATATTTTCACTTAGAGCCAATTTCTTTTGTTTCTAGCTCATTACTTTGTAATCCTTCCATCTTCTTTTCTTGTTTTTAAAATATCAAACCATCCTTCTCTTCATTTTCCAATTATGGGTTATTTCATTTGAAGAACTAACTATTCCATTTTCTATTCTAGTATTCCAATATTTGTCTTAATTTTAGTTGGTGAAACTTACACTTCAGGGAGAAATCCCTGCCATAAATCTGAGTCATTCCCTGAACTTTCCCCTTCCTTGTAAACCAAAAAAAAAAAAATGGCTATAATCCAAATTATATCTAATTTTTAAAATATATAATAACAACTGCACATTACATTTCCATCTTGGTACTTTTTAATACTATTTTATTTCTTGGCAAATTTCCTCTCCTACCATGTCATATTCTGCTCTCCCAAACCTTTTTCTTTATCACACCCCTCTCCCCAAATTATACTTCAAGTTCCTTGGCAGGTTTTAAATCTCTGTTGGTATAGGGACAAGCAAAAGGCTTTACTCTACACAACTGGTACTCAGTAAATGACTACAAATGATACCTATATATTTTGACTTTGGGGTCTGTAGATTCATGATGACGAGCTGGATCTTTTGTCTTCCTTTTTCCTATCCTTCCCATGTCTATTTTTGTTTTTATTTTCATAAATTTTATTCTCTTGTTAATGCAATTCTGAGATTCTTCTCCATTTTTTTCCCAACAAATATTTATTCATCATCTGCATGAACAAGGTATAAGCTATATAGTTTGATGGGACTCCAAAATGAAATTCAGAAACAAATCCTGTCCTGTAAGAGCTTATGGTTTAGCAGAGGACACAAAATGTCTATAAAAGTATTTGTGAAGTCTTATTAATGTGTATTACATTTCACATGAAATGTAACATGAAATATAATTAGAGGGCCATAAATTTGGGAAGTCAGCTTTTTGGAGGTCGTGGTATCTGAGCTGAGCCTTGAGAGGGAGACCCTTGCAGACATGATGAGTAAGGTACTTTATGAAGGAGAAAGCCACTTCATATTACTTATCCATTTCACACTGACTACTCATTAATGTGTGAGGAGTTTATTTCTAAATAATCCCGAGCTTCTTTTTAAACCTAAGTTGATTCATTGTAAACATGAACAATATTTCACATTTTAAGAAAAACAGTCATTTCCCATGACTCTCTTTCTCCTTGCTTTGGACGCTTTACTTTCCTATTGACCCAATTCAGCAAATTACGTGTGCGTGCACACAAACACACGCACGATGAAAATAAACCCAACTTCACTTTCTTAAAGATTTTTAAAAATTTATTTTTTTGAGGTAAGAGATCTTACCCTCTTTCCACATATTTAAGTACACAATATAGCACTGTTGACTATGGGTGTAATGTTTCACAGCAGGTCTCTAGCACTTATTCATCTTGCAAACTAATAAAAACCCTACTTCAGAAGGACTGTCTTCCTTACCAGTGGTTAAACTTTCATTCAGGGTTTATCCACTCTGTCACACTCATTCAACAAGCATTTAGTGAGGGTCTGCAACACATAGGCAACAAGTGAGTTGCTTGTGAAGGAGACACAGTAAGAACCAGCCAGGCTCAGTTCCTGTCCCTGACTGTTCCCTGACAACATATAACTACGCCTAAGTTGCTTGACTATGGTTGCCTTAAAATGCAATTGTTTTCCCTCCTAAACAGGTGCCCTGAGTTTTCCCAGCATAATCCATTTTCCAAATGTCATAGGACAAATGCCACAATTAAAAACCACATGATTAAAGACCTGTGTGCCAAAACAGGATCCCAGCAATCAGTGCAGTCCAAAACCAAACAGAAGACATTACTTGAGACTTTAAGACTCCATTAACCATGTAGTGTGTGGTTTGTAGATGTCTAGCTTAAGGGAACTGAAATGGCAGAGAAGCAACAGTGAGGCTCATGTTGGGATTGAAGGGCAGAGAAATTATTTTTCCTAGAAACCTATAGTTTCAGCTTGCAGAGTATTGCTCCAGAAAATAAAAAGTATCAAGTGAAAGGTCTATTTGTTAACATTATTTGACATGAGCTTAGAGAGAAGGTAAGATGGTGAGCAGGAAAAAAAAAAAAGTGCTATTTATGCTCTGGATATGATCAAGGGCATGATTAAAGGCCTAAATGAAGTCCGTGTAAATAGCATAGTTAAAGTGTTAGAGAACTATGTGACATAATTATTATATCATGTTACTTGGGGCTGTTGAAAAATGTTTTCCAACTACCAAAGTGAAGCCCTGGAGGAGTTAAAAAGCTCTCTGACCCAGCTTCCCTGGGGATGGTTCAGTCTGGAGATAAATCTCTGAATCTGGGACAAAAATGAAGCTGGAAGGACAGTGACCTATAAAGAAAAGGCAAAGCTCACGACAGACCATCTATCTAATAACCCCGGAGAGTAAATGATCTTCTGACAATGAGGGAATGCAGGGAATGAACTGAAGACCGAGGAAGATGAGAGGACATTCATGTTCCACTGTAATAAATGCACTTGAGAGCCCATGGCCATAAAAAAACGAACAGCCAGTTGGCAGCTGAAGTGGAAATGAGCAGAGCAGGAACTGATGCGGGGTCAAGTTAGCGCCATTCCGGGTGCTCCCCAGCCCCCCCCCCCCCCCCCCCCCCCCCGCTAATCTGGCGTCTGCAGCTTGGCCCCTGAGAAAGTAGACAGGAGAGGAAATAGGAGCATCAGTGCCTCCGGGCCGTGGTTTCTTGCTCTCTTTTCTCCCACAAGCCCTCCACAGACCCACACTATCTGTTTCTGGTTTATGTTTACTGCATCCTGGGCTCTGGACTGTGATGAGGCACAATTATTACCAGTCATGTGGCAGGTGGCACTTTACCTTGACAACTTTCTTCTCCTGATTTCTAAGATATTTTGGTCCTTTCTCTTTTTCCTTAAAATAGCAAGGAAACATTTTTGCCATTCACTTGTTTCAGCATCTAACAATTGAGATACTTTTTCTATTATGTTATAGTAGTCACACCTAACTGAAAGGGGTTTTATTTACTCTTCCTCTATTGATATTATTTTATTTTAGTCCTAATTTGTTCTTTCCCCTTGTCTAATTTTTTTCTGGCCTCAGAATTGTAAACACTCCACTGTTAATTTTTTGTATACCTCCCATACAAGATGAATCCACTAATCAGGACCACTAATCATTGCTTGGCCTTTCAAAATGTCAGAACACACATAATTGAATTATGCATATCTAATTCACTGTAACAGTTTCAGTTAGCATACTGACATCAATTTAATAGTCAACTTAATAAATTTTATTTCTAAATTTTGGCATCTAAGATGCTGTATCATTTTTTAAAAATCTTTCATCTTGAATTCTAAAAACTTACCAAGATACGAAAGTAACAGTGTTGATATAAGCCACAATTACACCTCTTGAAACTCTCTCTCTTTTTCTTGCAACATACTGAAAAACAACAAGAAAAACACTTATTTGCTTTTGGACAGAGATTCTGAAGTACACCGTCATCTGGACATTGTATAAGGCAGTTTTTCTGTAAATACAGTAAAAAAAAGATGGCAGAATTGAGTGGAAAGCTTACCTTCATAAGCAATACTAAAGAGAAGAAGAAAGACGTTATCTGCTTCAATATAGTCTTCCCAAGTAGTGTAAAAATTCTCTCTGCATATGCATATACACATACTAAAAATGCCTATCTGTACTTAATATGTGTATATTTATATACAAAGGCATGACAGAAGAGAAAGTAACATGCCAAATGAAACTATAACTGGAGGTAAATCCAAATATTAGTGTTCAGGCAATATGCGGTAAGGTAAAAAGTGATCAGCATCAGCTATAGTAAATGGAAAGTTACCTTAAAAACAATTTTTGTGTTTGGCTTTGGAGAAAATACTAAACAGATTGAGAATAGTTAAGGGCTCCAAAAACTAGAGTGAAGTCAAATACATCAAATATGCAAGAGAAAGTCACTGCAAGTATCCTGACTAGGAAGTAACCTTATGAACTGGGTTTTAAGGGAGAATGAGACAAAGGTACAGTTTAGAGGGGGAAAGGAAAAGCAAGATCCTGTGGCAGCTCAGCCAAGATATCATAAAGATATGAAGATGTTGACTATTGCCGAAGAGCTAAGAGACACAGAGAGGAGGACTCAGTATATCCTGTTGGTAGCATGGAAAGGAAGGAGAATATGCAGACATGCCTCCAGAGCCCCATGACTGGGCGTCTAAGCAAGATGCTGCTGCTTATAGAAATGGAGCTGAGAAAACCTCTAGTGATACCTTAAGATGGGTCACGAAGACACCAGTGTGAAGGTCTTCTACAGGTAAGTGGAGATGTGGGATGGAAGCAAGTGTGAGAGGCAGGAAATGTGGATAAAGACCATCCATATGTGTTGGGAGCTGCCATGGAGAGCAAACAACTTCTTAAAGACATACGAGCATGTGCACGGTCAGTGAATTGGCAACGTCAAGCTTACTTATGCACATACTGAGCAAAACAAAGTACCTTATTTCATTATCCTCTTCATTAATCTGTATATTTTCAACTGTCCTTGTGAGATTTGGTTGTCTCTTCTGGGAAAAGAACAAGGATACATGTTATAAAAATATCAATAAATGGTATAATATTCAAGAGGTTAATGGTCTCTACTTTTATGTCAATAACTCCAATATCAGGGTTTTCCTTTTTTCCAGCATGCAGCATATAAAATACTTTTGCAATAAAAAATATGAATAATGCACCGTATTACTGACTCAACATTTTTAGGGGGCTGGAGGTGAAAAAGTAATAAAGAAACTGAAAGATTTAAATGGTAATCAAATTCAAAAGACATTTCAAAAAGTTGAATCACAATGATTTAGCACATTTCAGAATTTTAGACAGGTCTCTGTGAGAAGAGAACATAAGAACAGAAATCCAAAATAGCAGATAATACAAATGGCATTTCTATTTGGCTTTAAGCACATCATATGATTTGCAGCATATTTCTTCCTTTTTATATTTAGTGCAGGCTATTAAAACCAGTTCCCATTTCTTAAGTGTGCATTTTCAGTGCGAGGGGTTGTCTCCTAAGCATGATAAGGAATCAGGGGAAAACCTTAAGATTTAGAGTCTGCTGAGACTAAGTTAAGGTAGGACCTTTTCTCAGAAAAGGGCAGTGTGGTAATCGTTTATGTAAATATAGTATGCACAAATAAATACCTAAAGTTCACGAAGTTTTGATCAAGAAAAAAAAAAAAAAAAGGAATAGCAACCCTTACCTTCCAGTATAAGGCTCCAAAAGCAAACCCAATTACAAGAGAGAAGAATGCTGGCAATGCCATGGCGGCCCATTGTAAGTTGGAGTCTCCAATGGGGTTTGAGGCCTTCCCTGTAATTAAAACAGTATAGTGGTGAACACAGCATATCCCTGCTTGAGGTTGTCCTCTTATGCTGTGGTTGTTCCCAACTGTTTCCATAATGTATTCTTGACCTAGCTCTGTTTAAAATATTTGAAATGCTGATTTTTCTGCTGAGTATTGTTTTGGGACAGCAATACAAGTCCATGTCGTCTCCAAAATATGTTAAGTTGAAAAATAAAAGAAAACCCACAGAAGGATATCGGACATGGCTGATGTTGACACATACGGAACACAGAGGACATATTCCTAAAAGTGATTTATACTCTCAAGCAAATCCATTTTCTATGACTTTAAAACCCTTTTGTTTCCTCACTCTTCACCCTTTGCCAAGAAATTGTAAAGAGGGCATTTTGCAACCTGGATCCAGGTCGGTATGCATTAAGCTGTTCTGCCTGCCGCAAATAATAAGTCATTAAGTGTACTTAGTGGTTGAAGTATTTTTAGGTACCTCATGCTTAGAGTCATGGCGTTTCCTCATCACATCTGCAGTATACGTTCACTGGATGCCAGAGAGTGCCCAGCTCTGTGCTAAGGACTAAAGATTTGATTTTTCAGACCTTTTATGTTGGAAAGCCTGAGACCATTAAACACTAAAGAATGGCTGCAAGCACTGGTATCTTCTCATTGCTTACTTTAATAGCGAGAGACAAAGACAGAGACAGACAGAGAGAGGGGAAAAAACATGTGAGATGAACTTGGGACTCCTTTTGATCTTGCTCAGCTCCTCCGTGAGCAGCAGAATGATTCATGAATTAAACAAAACACATCTACCACAAGGGTCTCTTCTCTCTGTCTCCTTACAAGGAACAACCTGGTTGTTTATTAGAGACACGGACTCATGTGCCAACCTGTACAAAAAGAACTGAAAATCTTCAGTTTTCTTTTGATGAAGGAATACATTTAGAAATTATACATTTCCAGCAATTATAGGATCAAAATGTAAACTAATCCAAGGTAAAGTGACTGTTTTGGGCTATAATATTTTGCAATATTTGGGATACTGTGTCAGCCTATAGTCACCTATTTAACATATTAAGTACCTAAAGTACATAATATAAAAAAAACAAACCACTGTATGTGTATAAACATTTACAGGGAGAACATGAACTTAGATTTAACCTGAGAGGCAAGAAACAAATCTTATCTACTGCAGAGAGAACAGGAATTGGCTATTTCCCCACCATTTGTAAACTGGGAGCAGGAAATTCACTAATTCCAGGACTCCTATTTCCAAAGGGCTCTAATAGGAAGTTTGTGTGTATGTGTTGGGTGGAGGGTGAGTCATGGGTGCCCCTTACACTTAAGGAAGGGCGATGGGGATGGAAGTGGGGTCTTCCATTCATATAACTATGAATCACTTCCTTGAGACTAGATTAGCGTATCTTCTGATCCACCCCCCATCCTACAGCCTCGTGGGAAATAAGTTTTAGGCATTTTAAAGTAGAATTCAACATGAATTCTTTCATCAAAATAAAGCAGAGTTATAACATGGGATTTAGTATAACTTAAGTGGTACTAAAATTATTGTAATAATATAGCTATTTTAAGGGTTATATAAGATTGTGTATACTAGTCTGGGATTTAACTACCATTTATAAAAGTGTTTTCTCTCAGAAAATGGATTCAGAATTATAAACAATTCTTGCCATTTTGGGAGTTTTAATACCACTATCTGTACATAACTTGGCTCTTTGCGGTTGTATTCCAGTAGCAAGTTTGAATTCTCCTTCATGGCCACTGGCTATATTGATGAAGGATAATTGGAAGGCGGGCAGGTAGGGACTTGCCCCAAGAGGAAACCACCCTTAAAAGGATTTTACACTGCCCTGGAAGGAGCCCTCCCCCCTTTCCCATGTGACCAAAACCTGATTGGATGACAGGCACAGGGAGGGTTAATCAGATTAAAACAGCCTGTCAACAAGCCCATAAAAATCCCTAGACTTAGAAACTCTGGTGGCAACCCCTTTGGGTCCCCTCCCTCCTTGGGAGCTTTGTACTATCACTTTGCTACCACTCAGTAAAGCTTGCTTTGCTGCCCACCACTCTGTCTGGTCTACCTCTTCTTTGAAGTGGCGTGACCAAGAACCGTGGGCACAGAGAAAAAAATCCTGCAACACTACAGCCCACAGCGTCTATTGGGACTGCTGTGTGGTTATGGGATAGATTTGACCAGGTCACCTCCTGGAGGCATACAGAGAAAACAAAGGAAGCTATTGATATTTTTGTCCCCAGACTCCAATGGAAAATGAATGAGCTACGATGATGCTATGGAGAATTCTATTACATATGTTTGGATAGCCAGATGCCCTGGAATCAAGGCGGCCAACACCCTATTCTTCCTGTTCTTTCCAAAAGCCAAATCTTGACTTGAACCATTCAGACCACAGGAAAGACAGGCCCATTAGCAACAAGCAGAATTGGCTTACTAGAGAGTGAGATATTCTGGGATTCCCCACTCACAATCTTTCTCAGGTAGGACAGCCCCTAAAGAAGGTGTTCCAAACAAATCCATGCTGGATGAGAGACTAACTAAAGAGAACTCACCGCACTCTTCCAGAGTAGTGACTTTTTAACCACTTTAAAAGTTCCATTCCCAGGACTATGGCCCCAAAGTCCTAGAATCTGACTAACACACTACAGCAGTCCACCTGCAGGAGACAGAGAGGGAGGGGCCTGATAAAGACAGAAGGGGAAAGGGACCAGAGGAACTGAGCTTCACCTTCTTGAGGGGTCAATGTTAGCTTGCTTTTGTTATTTCTCATTAATGCAAAGAGTTTTAATAGCCAGCCTTCAATTCTCTCCAGTGATACTGCCATCCCTCTCGCAGAGAGAGAAAAAGGATGTTATCAGAAAAGGCCTATTCAGACCTCCAGGGCATGACTCCCAAGAGTTTCTACTGCTGCTATCTATCAGGGATCAATGAGATTTAAACTGTGTGCCTCAAGGCCCAAGTGGTGGGTATTTGGTGTGGATGCCCAATCTAGTACAAGGCTTTGCTTTTATGTAAAGATTGCCACGGAAAACTTGTAGGGTGAGGGAGCACATCTGGACAGGATTTGAGCAATCCCAAATCCCTGGGTTGTTGTTGTAATTGTATCTCATTATTATGAATGCCCAAAATTCGTGGGCACTCACTTGTTTGGTTTGACGAATACCCAACATCTGTTCAAATACAGAACATGTAAAACTGTGCTACAATTTTGCTGAACTCTTTTTTGAATGATTTTGCTTATAGGCATCACCATGCCTGTGAACATAGACCTCTTGGTGCTTAGAAAACCTTCAACTCAGTACTCCTCCTTAATTCAGATTCAAAGCTCATTGTAGGCTTGCCACAAGTACTGACCCACAGCCTTGGTGCACCTATTTGATCTAATAATGACGAACACATATTATACATAAGGCATGGCTCCACATTCAAGCGTGTTAACACATTTCAAACTCAGAAAACTCTATGAAGGAGGTACTATCATCCTTCATTTGACTGGCAGGTCCAGAGAGATTAAGTAACTCACTCAAGGTCACACAGTTATCCAAGGGCTAACACTGGTATAGAAGCCCAAGCAGTCTGAGTCATAGACTGTCTTTTTAGATGTATGTAATGTCAAAGTAAGGACTTCTTCCGTAACATTTAAATACTGTTTGCAAGGATCTTAAACATTCTTTTAGTGTGGTATAAAGGAAATTACTATTATTTTGAAAGCACAACTCCTTTAGTGGATAACTTGAACACTTTTATAAGGGAGATTCATGGGATAATATAAGATACGGAGAGGACACTCATATCTCAGGACTCCTTCATATACAGTGGTCCTCCACCTAGCATGGCCACTTTTTGGGATTTTATCCTGCAAACCAGCCTGGTCACTTCAAATTTCTCTGCCCATATTCCCCCAAAAAACCTTACCTCCTTTATGCTACAACTAAAAACATTTACATGCTTCTATTAAAATACATATTGTAATATATACACAATACATATGATAAAATACAGGGACTGTTTCTCTTACAAGAACATAAGCTCTACAAGAGCTAGTCTTTGCGCATGGGTATCTAAGTGCCATATTGATGAGTGATGTCTCCTGACAAAAAGCAGCAAATTATGCAAGACCCATACTTTTCTACAAAAAGGAAAAAAAAAAAAGGAAAGCAAAACAAAGAAAAAAGAAGGCTGACCATTCATTTTGTAATAAAAAAAATGAATATGTGTTTTATATTCAATTGTCTTTTGAGGTAAGTAGAAAAGACTTTTGCTTCCAACCATGATAATAGCAGATTACCCTCCCCAACCTAAATAATTATTATACTAGACAAATTATTTGAGGCAGTTATTTTCATACACTAGACAACAGGTAGCTCAAAAATGTAATCCCTAAGAGAGTAAAAACACATGGTGAGGCCCATGATTGTCTTCACTTTCTGGCTGGGAGGTATGGAAGATAGAAGCCAATTAGGGTTCAGTGGTCTCACTGAGATAGGGAATCAGAGACTGAAGTTCAGGGTCTCCAGGTGTGGCTGGAGTTTGTAGGGCAGGGTTACTGGTGCTGTGCAGAAAAGGAGCTATGCAGAAAAGGAGCACCAGAAATCTCTGGAGGAATATCCTTGTCATTGGTTAAAAAAATAAGCTGTACATCCGAAGGAAGAGACTTCATAAAACCTGGTAATAAACAATACCTGGGAAGCTATGACTTGACAGTCAATCAGAGACAAAGGGTCTCTGACAAGCAAGAATGGGGAGATTTTCTAGGCATTCAAGAGGTATCTCAGAAATTCCATACCTTCGAAATAAGCCTATTCTCCCCCTTTCCTCTAAGCAAGCTTAAAAACAAGACTGGGAAGGAAAATAATCTGCCACTAACTGAACTGCCTATCTGTACAAAACTCAAAAGTCTCTAAAGTAATGCTACAAAATCTGCATTCTCATAAACATAGTATCCACAACATCCAGCATGTATTCAAAAATTACTAGCCATGTAAAGGAAATGTGACCCAAAATCAGGGGGAAAAAAGCAGTCAATACACACCAACCCTGAGACAACCTAGATGTTCAGATTAGGAGACAAGAACTTCAGAGCTTTAGAACTACCGTTGACCCTTGAACAATGCAGAGGTTAGGGGCACCAAGCTCTTGCAAAGTTGAAATCTACATATAACTTTGACTCCCCTAAAACTTAACTACTAATAGCCTACTGTTGACTGGAAGCCTTACCAATAACAAACAATTAGAACATATTTTGTATGTATATCTATTATATACACTGTATTCTTAAAATAATCTAAAGAAAATGTTAAGAAAACCGTGAGAAAATACATTTATAGTACTGTAAAAATCTGTTTATAAGTGGACCCACATGGTTCAAGCCCTTGTTGTTCAAAGGTCAACTGTATATCCAGGGGCCAAAAAAGAAAATATTATCATAATGAATATGCAGATGGAAAATCTCAGCAGGAAAATATAAAAAGAATTAAATGCAAATTCTAGAATACAAAATACAAACTTAGCAATGAAAAAATGTACTAGATCCAAACCCATAGAATATACATCACCAAGAGTGAACCCTATGTAAAACAGGTACTTTGAATGGCTATGATGTGTACATGAAGGTTTATCAATTTTAACAAACGTACCTCTCTGTGGGGGATGCTGATAACAGGAGAGGATGCACATGGGTGTGGGCAGGGTGTGTGTGGGAAATCTCTGTACCCTTCCCTCAATTTTGCTATGAACCATAAACTGGTCAAAAAAAAAAAAAAAATTAAAAACAGCAAAAAAAAAAAAAAAAATGTATGGATGAAAAGTTCAACAGCTTACAGATGGCAGAAGAGCCAGGAAACTTGAAAATAAATAAGTAAAAATTATGCGTTTTGGTGAACAGAGAGATTGGGGAGAGGGAAAAAAATCTGAACAAAACCTCTATGAACTGTGAGAAAATATCAAACTACCTAATATATGTGTGATTGGTATGTGTGTGATTAAATATACTACGTGTGATTCTTTTGAGAGGAGAGAAAATGAAGAAAAAATATTTGAAAAAGTTACAGAAAAATTTTCCCCAAATTTTGGGGTCAATACACTTATATATCAAAGAAGCTTGACAAAAAGCAAAAGAAAAAAATAGAAAAAAACCCAGTCCTAGGTACACCTTAGTCAAACTACTACACAGAAGAAAATTTTGAAAGGCAGAGGGAAAAAATGACCCAGCACATATTAGAACAAATATAAACTCTGAATGCCTTTTTGTCAGAAAGAATAAAAGCAGGAAGACAATTGAGTGACACCTTTAAAGAACCGAAAAAAAATTCTGTGAACCCAGAATTCCATATCTAGTAAAAAGCACCTGTAATACTGAAGACATTTTTTTTTTTTTTCCTTATGTAGGCTCCACACCCAGCACAGAGCCCAATGTGGGGCCCGAACTCATGACCAGGAGATCAATACCTGAGCTGAGATCAAGGGTTGGCCGCTTAACAGACTGAGCCACCCAGGTGCCCCTGAAGACATTTTTTAATTAAAAGAAAAAAAAAAAAGATGTTGCCAGTAGATTTACACTACAAGAAATACTAAAAGAAGTTCTTCAGTCTGAAAGGAATTAATACTAGGTGGAAAGTTGGGTTTACAAGAGGGAATGCAGAGTTTAAGAAATAATATATGGGTAAATATAGAAAACAACTATATTCTTTTGCTTTTTAAAAAAGACATAGGATAGTTTAAAGCAATAATTATAAGGCTATCATGAGGCTTATAACCTAGACTATATGTCAACATAGCACAAAAGATGATTCTCACATTTTTTCTTAAGTGCTACAATATTAAGTAGACCATTGCAAGATGTATATTGTAATTCCTAAAACAACCATAAAACAATGCAAAGAGATCTGTTGAAAATAAAATAATAATAAAAAAATTAATCCAAAATCAACCTGGAAAGGATAAATACGCAAATGAGGCAAATAGGAAACAAAATGGTAGGCCCAAATCCAACCATACCAATAACTATATTAAATATAAATGGATAAAACACTCTAATTAAAAGTCAAAGACAGCCTAGCTAAAATAGCAAGGCCCAACTATATACTGCCTACCAGAGATGTTCTTTAAAAATAAAGATAGTAGGTTGAAAAGAAGAAAGGTATACCATGAAAACAGTAAGCATAAGAAAAACTGGCTCCACTATTGTAGACAAAATACACTTCAAGACAAAGAATTCTAGCAGAGGTAATGACAAATATTTCACTAACAATATAAAGGTCTGTTAATCAGGGAACCCATAACAGTAATCAATCTATAACCACCTTATAATACAGCTTCAAAATATATAAAGTGAAAACTCATAATCAAAAGGAGAAATGGCCAAATCCACAAGCAAAGATTTTTAATGCTCCTCTCTTAGTAATTGATAAAAACTTAGACAAAAAATTTAATAAGCATATAGAAGATCTGAACACTATCAGCCATTTTGATCAAATTTGAGAATGCTACACTCGATATTTGAATGATACACATAAGTTTCAATAAATTTTGAAAGATTACAGTGCATATTTTCTGATAATAGAATTTAGAAACCAATAAGATATCTAGAAAAACCAAATATTTTTAGACATTAAATAACCCACTTTTATATTACCCATGAATCAAAGAAGAAATCACATGGAGAATTAAAAAATATTTTTAAAGAAATGATAATGGAAACACAACATATCAAAGTATGTGGGATGCAACTAAAGTTGCTTACAAGAAAATTTGTAACTTTAAGAGCTTATATCAGAAAATTAGAATGGTTTAAATCACTAATTAAATTTTTCTACCTTAAGAACTTCAGCTACAACTTAGCTGAACAAACTAAACCCAAAGTAAAAAGAAGGAAATAATAAAGATTAGAAATCAATGAAATATAAATTAAGAAGCCAAAAGTTGCATCTTTGAAAAGATTAATAAAATAAAATCAGTAGTTAATAAGAAAGACCTTAACTGGCTAACACACAGTCCTTTTTTAAAACTTTTCAGATCTGATGTGTTTTGTAATTCAGAATTTCAGATTTTAGAAGGTTCTGTCTTACAGATATTCTATATAATATCCTCAGTGAAGTCTAGGTAGCACGCTGTAATCAAACACAATATTTCTGTAGTGAAATCTATAAATATTCACTTTTAGAAGGAAAAAGACTACAAATAGCCTTATCTCAGTTTAGGTCAAGTCAGGTTTTGGTGGCAAAAATTCCAAAACAAATGGATTTTAGAGGTTTTTAAAAAATTTCTGAATTGCAGAATTGCTATTGTGGATTTGTACTAAATTGATTACTCCTTTTTATAGGTAGGTCCTCTATGTCCCTGAACATATGACAGTGCCCAATTACTAAGTCTTCAGGGATGACATTCTTAGCTAAGATCATAGGATGAATTTATTTTCCTTCTACAGCTTCCATGAAACTAGAGGATCAGAATATTTAGTAAAATCCGATGACCTTTATAATGACCTTGCCTGTATTTGAAAAGAGGACATGAGACTTCCAGGAAATTGGGTTCTTAGTCAAAGAAGACAGAAATTTCAGGCAAAGAAGCATATTCTCCTCTATATAGTAAATAAAATCATCAGACATACAAACACATAATAGTAAATACTGATATATACAAAACTGAAAAATATCCTTGGAATTCTATATAACGGATATCTACAGTTTCAATTTTAAAATTCCATTTTTGTCAGGCAAATTCCACAACAAATATATTAAGTTGACAATGAATAAAGCTTAAATCATATTTCTAAAAGTAATTATATGACTTATTTAAAATAATCTTAGCAGATTTTGACCCAATTTTCTAAAGATCATCTTGAGTTGTAGGGAAACCCATTTCTACAAAGCTAATATTTATTTATTTAAAAAAATATTTAAGGAAGATTTATTTATTTATTTTAGAGAGAGACAGAGCACACAAGCGGGAGGGGCAGAGGGATAGAGAATCTCAAGCAGACTTCGAGCTGAGTGAGGAACCCATGTGGGGCTTGCTCTCACAACCCTGAGATAAGGAGCTGAGCCAAACCAAGAGTTAGACGCTTAAGAAACTGAGCTACCCAGGCACCCCCAAATTTTTATTTAAACTCTAGTTAGTTAACATCTAGTGTAATATTGATTTCAGGAGTAGAATTTAGTAATTCATCACTTACATACAAACCTAATAATTCTCAAGAAGACCATAACAGGAAGAACAGTAACAGAACAGTATTAATAGTAATAACTGCAGAAATTTCCTTTAAAGCCCATGCAATACTCCCATAGGTGCTAATTGGAGCCATGCATGCATTAAATCAGATGTATGTACTTACTATTACTGCTACTGCTGTCATTCCTAAGGGAGCTGGCTGCAACAGGGGGTAACATAAATGGTTTTGTGACACTGACTCTGGAATCTAAATAGAAAGCAATAATGTGTCAGTGTTGTATGATGATTTACATAAATTACAGAGTGTGCAAAAGGTTGAAGTGCAATACCAGAGTACTTTCAAGGTCTGCCTCCCCAATTTTGATTATTCAGATCCTATTTATTTCTTACTGGGTCCTGTTCTATTTTTATTAAGAAATTCATCACAGTCACCTTATAGTACAAAGATTCGTTGCCTACATATGTTAATAAATCTAAGTAACACAAGTTGTTGGTAATTAGTCTTAAAAAAAAAAAGCAATGGAAGTAGATTTTGTACTACAGGGACCCAGTGGGAAAAAAGGTCTCAATACAGATTAACTGGTGAAGATCAGAATTCATGACTCAGAGGTAGACCTTAAGGAAAAGATTTGAAAAGGGGACATTAAGAAAACTGAAGATGAAGAATAACATATACTACACAATACTAGCAAATTCACTATATCCCATATTGTTTACCCACACAAAATTCTTATATTTGGAAATGATGAGTGTTGCTTTGGTTTGAAAACCAACAAATCAACTGATCACTTCTTTCATGCCATTGATATATGTCTTTGTATTAGACATATACACATACATCTTTCTCTAGCTACAAATATATTTGAGTCAGAGGTAGATTCTTACCTACACATACAAGATTCAAGCTTGCTTTTGGCATTTAAATTGGAAATTCTTATATATCTTACCTTTTTCAGGACTTAATGTTGAAGAAACCACACATTCACTAGTTTTAGATGCCACGGTCTCCAAGTCCTTGAGGGCATCAATGGATCTATTAAAAATCCTGAAGAATTCTTCAGGGGTAAAATGCCTGAGTTCTGGGCTCTTAGGTGTTTTTTTTACGTTCTAGAAGAAAACAGGTTTATATTTTTCAGATAGTTTACAGATTTAACTGATGTCAAGGTAATAGGCTATAAATACATTCCCCAAAGATTCAAGTAAAACTAATACTTTTAGACAACTGTTTTAACACCCATAATTCAAATTGGTACTACAAGATAGTGATCCCATCCAGTCTGGTCTGGGGCTCAACTCCAGATAAAGGAATGGAGTGGTGGAGGGGGTAAGGTGAATAGAACATCAAAACAAAATAATGTTAGCAAGAAATTAGAGACACTGTTCTTTAGAGATGCTCATTAAAATAATTATTCATTAAAAAAAAAATACCCCTCTGTAACACATGCTCCAAACAGCCCAAAATTAAAAAGTCTGATGATACTAAATATTGGCAAGAATATGGAACAAAGGGGACTCTTACATACTGGTGGAATGATATAAATTGGCAATTTGGTATCATCTGGTAAGGCTGGACATGTGCCCGTTTTGTAACCCAGAAATTCCACTTTTAGGTGAATACTCTAGAGAATTCTAGAGTATTGCACATATGCACCAGGAGACATACAAGAAAGTTCTTAGCAACAGTGTTATATAACACTTACATCAAACAACAGAAGAGTGGTTAAATCATGAGAGACTCTTAACTATAGGAAACCAACTGAGGGTTGCTGGAGGGAAAGTGGGTGAGGATGGGGTAACTGGGTGGTGGGCATTAAGGAGGGCACATGATGTGATGAGCACTGGGTGTTACAAGCAACTGATGAATAACTGAACTCTACTTTTGAAACTAATGTTGTACTATATGTTGGTCAATTGAATTTAAATGAAGAAAAAGAAAGAAGAGTGGTTTAATAAATATTGGTATATTAAGTCCACTCTATAAGCAGGAAAAACTTAATTTCAGCTATATGCCTCAAAGTGGATATATCTTATAAGCATAGTGCTGAGCAAAAGAACCAAGTTATAAAAGAATAAAGAGTATGATTAATTTCTAGAAATTCCCCAAGAAAGCAAACCAGACTATATTTTAGAAATTCATACATGCATGATTATCTATAAATAAAAGTAGGTAATAATAACACCTATGTAGCATTTGCTATGCACTACACTAAGTGCTTTATACATATTAACTCCACCCCCAAAACAACAAAGAAATACCACCTGGGTTCTAGCCACAGTACCATGATTAGTAAATGTATACTCTTCAGTATTTGGGATGCTCTTCTCGACATCGCCATTTACCTAACACTTAACTCATCTTTCAAGCCCCAATGGGTGGATTATTTCCTTCATGACACTGTTCCTCATATGCCCTACTTTTTGTGACCTCTTGCCATCAGAACACTATTTGTACTAACATGATATAAAAAGACATGTTAACTCTAAGATGTCATAGACTGTAAGACACACCAATTTAGAAATTAAAAAGTAAAGTAATAGAAGTGATGAAATGTAGTGAGGAGGCTCTTAGTACGGTAAGAATTCTGAGTTTGAACACAAATGGGACGGATATTGGGTCTTAAAGAGAAATTGGAATTTGAATGAGAAGGAAGTATTTAAAAGTACAGAATGATATTTAAAACCTTAGGTTTAAACATCTAGAAGGCCTGTAGGGTAGACCCTGAATTGTGAACTCTATGCCAAAGCAGGTCTCCCAAGATCTATTTTATTATAGATGTGGTATTCTAAAATAATAATAAAAATGTTAATTAGGATTTATTTTGCCAGACATGGTACTAAGGCATTAATCGCAAATTATCTAATGTCAACTCCATGAGATGGATCCTGTCATTATCCTCATTTTAGGCATAAAGAATGTGAACACAGAGAGGTTAAGTTCACAAAGGTAACTAGTGACAGAGTCAGGATTTGAACCCTAACACCTCATTCTTAATCTCTATACACTGCCTTGTCAATAAACTTCAATCTCACAGCACTGCCATGCCCACATTCTGAAGCTGGTGACAACTAATCATCAAATGACCTGGAGATGTTAAAATGCACTTCATTGTTGTGACATGATTACTATGGATAGGAGGTCTAAGTGTTCATTATAGACAATTTTCCATTTAAATGTAAATGAACTTTTGTAACCTAAAAGGTGGGTTATGAGGACTTCACGCACGAAATAAAGGTCTATTTTTTTTTATGTTTAGACGGAATAAATTTAATTTTTATATTAAATGACATCTAAGCCTTTATGTATGTTTCAGTATTGCAGTGACTACAACCACCTATTTTCTGTGCTCACCTTAAAAAAGATTTTTAATTAAAAATATATAAATTAAAAATTTCACAAATAAAGATATTGTCACCCTTGCCGAGGTCAGCATAGGTCTTGGGGAAGAGTAGTAAGAAGCAATCCCAAAGAATACAAAGTTACCTCAAATAAGTGTTCTTCCATGCACTCCACAAGGTCATCCACTATTTTCACAAGTTTGTCTATGATAGAGTAATTACTCAAGCCTTCAGAAATATTTGAAAACTTGTCCAGAAGATCAGTTAAGCTGACTGACAACTGTTCCACCATCACGCTTATCCAACAATGACTAGGCTGCAAGAAAGTGAAAGAAAGGAAGATAAAGGCATCTATTGTAAATACAGTAAACTTGGGAGTACCCTTCTTCAAAGACATCAATGTTTCAGTCACTGCTGGACAAAGAATTTCCTTATATCAGAACAGGTCAGTTCTTGTGTTTTGTTTAACTTAGATTTAACATCTGCTTCAAAATTTGCAAATGAATAAAGACCTGAACAAAGTATTGCTGGTAAAGAATGTTGCTCTTCCATGGAAGTAAATTAAAGACGAAGCCAAGTCTTACCCTTGACAAGGTTTACTTACTTTACTCACAGTGTTTTTAGAAAAGCTTTATGCAGAGGGAGTTACCAAAAAAAACCCCAAAAAACCCCCCAAAAAACAACATTATTGTAGGAGAGAGTCCTAGCCCTCAAGGACTCGCAGTCTTTTGGTGAACTGGAATATGAAACAATGGATTAAAATAGCTTATTTTTCCGAGGTGCTTGATAGATTTCAAGGCTTCTTCATAGATAAATTCATGTGTATGTTTAAAAAACAAACAAACAAACAATAGCCCTGGCAGGAATGTGGTCTCAGAGAGAAGCATTTTTGCCTTAGCAGCGGGACCAGCTACATAATTTGTGGAGCCAAGTGCAAAATGATAACATATTCACTGTTCAAAAATTTGTCCAAGAATGAATGATTACAAGATGGTAACAGCAGAGTATTAAACCAAGCACGGAACCTTGCCCATGAAGCTAGCCCTGCCCATTGGTTAGAAGCTCAAATCTGTACACTCAGGTATAACTGGGTTCGATTCTGGCTAAGAAACTCCAGACACCTGCATAAATTCTCTGAATCTCTCTATAGAATGGGGATAATAGAACAAGGTAGTTGTGAGGAGATAATGTACATAATTTGAATGTAAGTTTTATGAAGGCACTATTTTTTTTTTTTAAATATGGCCTAGAACAGTGTCTCTGGCATGTGAAAGTTGCTCAGAAACTATTTGTTGAACAAATGCATGAGTGAATAAAAAATGAATGAGAAAAAAATACTCTGTGTCAGGGGTCTACACTTTCTGTAAAGGGCTAGATAATATTTTAGGTTTTGCATGCCAAGAGGCAGAAATAAAGGGTATTATGTAGGTGCATTTATACAGAGAAAACAAATTTCTACAAAACTTTTATTATAAAATTAAAATGTAGTAATAATAATTGAATATAATGTCTTTTGCAGAATAATCAAATTTAATCTTTTGGAATATAGGTCTACCAATAAGAATGGAATTCTTTATTTTGGGTCAACATTTTGTTTAGCTGGGTTTCAAAGTATTCTCGATTATCAGACAGACTACAAATGTTCATCTGTAAAAACCAATCTCAGCTGGCTGGCCATATAAAATCAGGCAGTGGATTAGATCTGGCCTACAGGGTATAGTTTACCAGCCTCTGTTATACATGGCTCTGGGCCAATAAAGGTTTAGATTATCAGGAAAAAGATCTCCTTGATGTATTATTAAAATCCATTCTATTTTTTAAATTAGTGTAACATTACTTAAAATAATTACTTAAAATAAGTTCATATACTTTGTATACTTTAACATTATGTTTTCTTACATAAACATCTTTTAAGTAGAATCTCTGATTTTTTTTTTTTAAACTTGTCTAAAATGTAACAAGTGAGAAAAATAAGATTGGGGATAGCTATAATTGCCATGGTGTATAAGATACTAAATAATTTAAAATAACTTCTGCTGTAATAAAAATATTATAATCAGGGCGCCTGGGTGGCTCAGTTGGTTAAGCGACTGCCTTCGGCTCAGGTCATGATCCTGGAGTCCCAGGATCGAGTCCCGCATCGGGCTCCCTGTTCAGCAGGGAGTCTGCTTCTCCCTCTGACCCTCCCCCCTCTCATGCTCTCTCTCTATCTCATTCTCTCTCTCAAATAAATAAATAAAATCTTAAAAAAAATTATAATCATAGGGAGTACCTGATGCCATGTAAAATGAATCAAACCACTAAACTTGATTTCTCTTCTTACTAGCAGAATATCTCTATGGGGGAAGGCCAAGTGATTTATCCTAAATTATACAAGGGGGCCACCTTCTATTCATTTAACAGAACAGTTTTAATTAATACAACACAGCCAAAAAGGAAACGGGTTTATCTACAAATTGGTAAGCCCCAATTCCTGGAAGCACTAAATGTCATTCAAAACTTTCAGGAGTGTTGGCTCCGGCTTCAGAAAAGTATAACAAACAAACCCCCAAATGGGAATTAGTTCAATTAGGCCATTTCACTCAACTCATCAACCAAGTTCTCAAAGACTATGTGTTTCCAAAGTATGTTCAGAATGGATTCTTTGTTTTGTTTAATCAGTGCTTATCTCAAGCACATGTAAGTTCACATTTGCATCATTCACAGGTCTCTTTCCAAAATGTCAGTCTTTCCTTTGGGACTGAATCGCTCTCCAAGTCTCCATCCATTTAAACAGTGATAATTCCCTTTTAGATAGTCAGCCCTGTCAGCAAGGGGCAGATTTCCTAGAATCTGGGATACAGCACATACTGCAAATACTGTTTGAAGAGTATTTATACGGGAGGGCAGCCTTCCCCAATTAATTCATTCTGTTGTAATGGTGCAAATTTTTCTGTGGCAAGCTGATTCTAGGTGTCAGTCTCTTTAAATTCTGTCTTCACTCCACTTTATAAATATGCTTGCCTATCCTTTCCTCAGATCTTCTGATATAGAGGAACCAAAATCAAATTCCCTTATTCTGAACTAAGGTACTCCTTTAGCTTCTGCAGTCTTGGCACCTTAAGTGAGCAGGTTTTTTCTTTTTCCTTTTTTGTGGTTAAAGTAGAAACGATTTTGTTTATAGGTTTATTTTTAACCAGGCAACTCTGGGGTGCTTTACTACCACCACTTCTGTTTATCTCTATTTTCAGCTGAACTCTTATGTTTGCATTCTGTATTCAAGTTCTTTTTTTTTTTTTTTAAAGATTTTATTTATTTGACAGAGAGAGATAGCGAGAGAGGGAACACAAGCAGGGGGAGCGGGAGAGGGAGAAGCAGGCTCCCCGCCGAGCAAGGAGACCAATGCGGGGCTCGATCCCAGGACCCCGGGACCATGACCCGAGTGGAAGGCAGACACTTAATAACTGAGCCACCCAGGTGCCCCGTATTCAAGTTCTTATTTAGCTATGACGACTCCCTCACAGCCACCCATGGTCCCCCACGGTCCCCAACTTCCATACACCTAATCAACAGCTGAAGCAATCAACATTTCCCAGCAAAGTTCTCAAGCCTAAACTTCTAATTTCTTACAGTTAGATCCTGGAAATCTCACCATCTAATCCTAGCCCAAAATTTGCCCTTTAAAAATTATGAAGAATTCATTGCTAGCTGATACGAGCTACTACACTGCTGAAAAACACATTTCTAAACATCTTGTAAATTATATTTCATGCATTATTCATTCTTGCCAAATTTCCTTGGAAAAAACGATATAATCAGTTCAGAGTTCTATCTTCTCATTAATTTGCTTAAAGAGTTACATGTTAGCTTTTTAGGATTCTTGGACTTATTAAAGATAGATCTAAGGCTGAAAAAACAATTAAATATCAGCCAGTTTTGACCTGTCTGCAAGAGAGAAAACCAGTTTTGACTAGATCATCAAGCAGTTTCATATCTTCCTTTTAATTAAATATAGTCAATGATTTGCA
Source organism: Phoca vitulina (assembly GCF_004348235.1). Classification (NCBI taxonomy): domain Eukaryota; kingdom Metazoa; phylum Chordata; class Mammalia; order Carnivora; family Phocidae; genus Phoca; species Phoca vitulina. The sequence continues at coordinate 4,159,032 of NW_022589722.1, forward strand.
AAGAGAATGAAACACAGGAAACTCAGTATTTCATTTGTGAGATGATAGATCTGCTTCTTGACTCCTCCAAGATGATGATTAGGAAACGGATGATTGAAGGCTCTAAGTTTCCCAAATATAATTTTTCCTTTTGCCTTCATAATAGGCATTATTATCACTATTCCTTAGCTTTTAGAGACCATTTTAAGCTTAAATAGTTCTGTATAAGTATCAACTCACAACATTCATCAGAAGAATGTAAGATACAAATAATGTTCTCTATTTTACTAGCAGAAGAATGTGAAGAATTAGGAAAGTTGATAAAACCACACAGGAGGCCAAAGAAGTGAGGTAAGAGGTACCTCTCAAATTTTTGAAGTACATACAATTTAATTTTCCATTCACCTATATATACCTACAAAACAAAATATACTCCTTGCTTTGAAAGGGAAAATCTGTCTGGGTTTTCCTTAACTCCAGACTCTCAATTTCTTATCTTCTTTCTTGGTAGCCTCCATCTTACATTTTCTGGGTTAATTACAGCAACTCTGGCTAAGACTACTGGAAAAACATGCTTTCAATTCCTATGTAACATGTATCATTCTAGAATGCTAACTGAATTAATGCATCGGTAATTCTTGACCTGCCACCATGCCACCACCATTAAAGATTTGTTTAAAAGCTGTAAATTTCCTAAGGGATTTTAAAGCACCATGACCAAGTTAATGATTTAACTAAATGATTAAATAAAAGATATAAAAACTCCTATACTTAAAAGCATTCTAAACATAACTAGAATAGGACTGCTTCCGAAGACCAATAATAAAAATATCTTTGCACATTTTAAAACCACACATAAATTTAAAATAGGTCATATACGAGTATATAAAATACATAATATATGATATGTGATATAACACCTCTGCAGTCCCAGAACTGATACATTTGAGACCCTGGCTGAAACTGTGTACTTTACAAACATCCTGGGGACTTGCTCAGTCTAGCATGCTTTTCTCTTCTTCTATCCCCTGCTTCATTCAAGAAATTGTTCTGGTTTATTAGCTGAAAGAATTTGACACAATATTCTGCATCAGTCTTAGATGCAGAAGGAGTCTCTAAGAGCAGGTACCATTAGCTTTATGGAATTAGAGGCTGAAACTGGACAAAACGACAATAACATTTCTTCACGCACACACTTGGCGCTACTCTCCATTTGGTAGCTGTAAGTATAGAGATACCTCTGTGCTTCCTTAGTGGGTCCCAGGTAGGTATCTCCATTGTGAGAGTTCCCTACAAAGGAGTTGGGATAATGTATCCATTAGAGATTTTCAGGGAGAAAAGCACTGACTCATAAAACCATGAGCCCTCTGAGGAATATTCACAAGCATGCACCCTGTCTTCTAATCCAACTAATCTAATTACCAGCATTACTGCCCAGTTAGATTGTTTTTGTTTTCTTTGATGTGTGTGTGTCAAAACCAAGTCTAGCCAGAATTAGAGGTATGAATGCCCAGGGCACAAAGCATTCCTTTCTTTCCTCTTGTGCTTCCAGCATTTACCTCCTGGCTGAGAAATCAAAAGAACCTAGAGCCATGCCATTGAGAATCACAATAGTTTAGATGTGGAAGGAATACTGAAGACCACCTGCTCCAGTCCCAACAATTTCATAAATGAGAAAACCAAGACCTAGAGCAGGGAAGTGGTTTGTTCAAGGTTGTACAATAAATTTAAAACAGAAACATTAGAACACCAAACCAAGACTCACCTAGTTCTTTTACCAGTGGTACAAAGCACATGCAGCTGCAGTATTTTTTCTGCCAAGTTGGCCATGAGTCTTGTGGTCTCACATCTGGACCAGGCATATTGGTCCTTAGACTCAACTAAGAGCTCTGGGGAACAAAACTGACTCTTTCTGTGTTACTTCAGTGAATTCAGAGTCATACTGATGAAAATAAATTTCTCTGAGCCAATTGTCACAACCAAACAGCAAATGCCAACTGCCTTTAGTGGACTTCCTTTATTCTCCTTCTAGTATTTACTCTTAGGGCTGGAGAACAGACACTCCCCTGCTACTTTCAAACATTCCACGGCAGGCAAATTTCAAACATTTCTATAAAAGCACTTTGCAAAACAGTGTGTGCTCACAATCCTGGTGTGGAATCTCTAAAATCTTACCTCCCTTTTGGAGGAGCTGGGTTTTGTCATGATTTATTTTGGTCTTCTCCCTAAACAATTAATTTGGGTCTTCAGTATTCACTTTAGGCATCTAACTTTCATTTTCTTGCTTGAATTAAAGTGATGTAGAAACCTCAATCTGATTAAGATGGTAATCAGCCCAAACACTATAAATATATGTTGTTTCCCAGGGCAGGCCTATAAATGGTCCCTGAGCCAGACACAAAATAGCACAGTGAGGAAGGAATAGCATGGTAGGTAAGGGCAGAAATGATGAACTAGAAGCTCAGTGTCTAGTCCCAACTGTTAACACACTTTGTGATTTTAGTCAAGTCACTTAATCTATTCAGAGCTTCATGTTTCTCCAGAAAATAATGGGGTCTATCTAATCTGTGCTAGCTAATACAGGGGCTATTAGCCCCTGTGGCTACTTATCACTCAAAATGTGGCTAGCATGACTAAAGCACTAAAATTTTAATTTTACTTATGATTCAGTGACTGGAGAAAGGTTTTTTTAAAGAAGATTTTATTTATTTAGAGAGCACATGCAAGCAGGAGGAGGGGCAGAGGGAGGGGAGAGAGAAAATCTCAAGCAGACACTGTGCTAAGCATGGAGCTCCACAGGGGCTCGATCTCACAGCCCTGAGATCACCACTGGAGCCCAAATCAAGAGTCAGATGCTCAACCTACTGAGCTACCCAGCTGCCCATGCCTGGAAAACTTTTAAGTGTATTTGGAAAAAACTTAGGTATATGAATCTGCACTATCAATCGTAAATTTTATGAAAATCTAAATATGGAGTAAATATTTCTGATGAAAATTTAATGTCTGCACAGAAGTATGCTATAGGTATGAAATACACAGTGGATTTTGAATATGAAAAAATTTAAAATATTCCATTAATTTATTTTGATAAGGTAGAATGTTATTTTGGATATACTGCAATAAAAACTATTTTACTTATTCCCATGTTCCTTTTTACTTTTTTTTATTTTTTTTTTATTTTTTTATTTTTTTTTAAATTTTTAATTTTTTTTTTTAAGATTTTATTTATTTGCGAGAGAGAGAATGAGAGACAGAGAGCATGAGAGGGAGGAGGGTCAGAGGGAGAAGCAGACTCCCTGCCGAGCAGGGAGCCCGATGTGGGACTCAATCCCGGGACTCCAGGATCATGACCTGAGCCGAAGGCAGTCGCTTAACCAACTGAGCCACCCAGGCGCCCCTTTTTACTTTTTTTTTAAATGTGGTTACTGAACAATTTTTAAGATTACATATATGGTTTCCATTATGTTTCTATCAGAGAGTAATGGTCTAGATATTCTGAAGAGTGTCTTAATATAATCACTTATTAAGATGGGCCCTGTACTTTCAGTACACAAAAGAGCCACTTAAAAATAGTATTTAATATTCTATTTTATTCATTTAACATTTTATACTTACTCATTTTAAATACATACTTTAAATACATACAACATTTTATACTTACTCATTTTAAATACATACTATAGGAGGTAGAAGTAGATAAATACAGTGTCTACTTGGCTGATTTAATCTATTTCTATAGGAAGTACTTCTAATCGTAAGGGTTGAGCCTTAGGTATGGATCCTATGAACTTGCCCTGTGGCCCTAACTGATTGGATAATGGCAGATCCCTCAGCCAGTTGGACCAGTCGGGAAGTCTCCCCCACCCAAACCTGTAAGGTAATAGAAACTAAACAGTCTCTGAGCAGCTCTACAACTGCAAATATATAAAGCTGGGAGTCTGGGGTAGCTACATTTCACCAGGTGACTGGAACACAAAGAAATTCTGCACAGACAAAACAGAATAAGGCAGAGATGCAGAGACTCAGAGAGAGGAAAAGGAAAACCTGGTAGTTTTCCAATCCTGGCGGAGTCCCTTCATGAAGCCTGGCCACATCCTCGCTTTTTTACTAGAATGTTGTTCTTCAGCATTCTTATAACTGGAATTTTTCTTTCTTTCTTTTTTTTTCTTTCTTTCCTTCTTTAAATTAAGTTTCAATTCATCACTGTTAGTGAGAACCAAAGAACTCTAAACAAATAAGATGGACTCCTTCAAGATTTGGAAATCAGGACATTTTTTGCTAACAGTTAAATGTTTACTGGTAAGCAGTTTTTGAGTAACACCTACCTGCTTGAATGGCGAAGAATACAGAGAAGTGAAAGATTTGATCCCTAATCTTTAGATAAATAAGATACAGTAAAAAGAGAAAACATAACAAAATAATGATAACATCTGACAAATGTATATATTCTATATCTTGGGCTTTTCTGATCTTAATTATTTCTCACAACACTTTGAGACAAATATATAACATATACAGTTTTAAAGAGCTCTGTAAGCAATATATGATCAGGTACCCAAAAGGAATAGCTTCTGGACAAATTCTATAAAAATTCAGAGATGATGAGCTAAAAGGTAAGGTCCACAGATCAGATACCATGTTGGTGGTTATTGACCACCATGTCTCCCGAACCAAGCGGAGCAGGGGTAATGCCAGTTTTTACTGGCCAAATGATACAGGGAAGAGAGCATAGTCTTGAACGGTAGGAAATGGGCCTGGGGAGAAAGTGGGATCTCATCCTGACCTTGGATGAGAAGACCATGAGGTTGCCTTCAGCTACAAGATATTGCATGATTCTGCAGGTAGAAATGGAATGAGTGGATGGAAGAGGAAAGGGCATTCGTGGCAAAGGGAAGTAGCACTGAGCAAAGTCTTGGAGTTGAGAATAAGCACGGTAATTTTAGGAGGCAGGGATGCATCTTGCTGGGGTGGTGGGTTTGTGTTGGGGAGTAATAGATATTAAGATGAGCTGGTTAGGATGAGGCAAGATTATGAAGAGTCATGAACATCAGATTCAGGAATTTGGCATTCAGCCTTTAGTCACTGGAACAATGAGAAAGTCCTTAAATACGGAAATGACTCAATGAAAGTAGTTTAACAGGCGCCTCAAGGAAACCATGATTCCTAAAAATTGCATAATACTTTATACATAAGATTTTTAATAAAATGTACATATATCTAAAAAAAAGACAGCAATAATGTTGTGCAGATATTATTTGAGGAGTTACAGGCACTCAATCAATACAATAATCTTGTGGACTCTATTCAGGTCAAATTTGTGCCTCAGGGAAACAACAAGACATTACATAAGAACTTTTCTCCTTCCTTCTTCACTTTCTCTCAGCAGATATTCATGAAGTGCCTATCAGTCATTAGGCACTGACGATATAAAACAGAGCAAACAGAGACAATGCCTGCCCTCATGACGTTGACAGGTTTAAGTGGAAGGTTATCAATTAAATAAATCCACAAACGGAAAACTGCTACTTCGAAGAAGGTCACAAAGAGTGTTTTCCAACCAGAGGATTTGGTTTCATCAAGGAGGAAAGGGAAGGTTCCCTTACACAAGTGAAAATGAAACCAGCAGTCTGGAGTTACTGGAATCAAAGGTCTGATTAGGTACAAAGGAAGCTGCGCACAGAGGAACAGGGGCCACAGGGAGCACATGGGGACGTGGGGCTGGAAAAGGATTTGGAAAGGTGCCACATCATGAGGGTCTCGGGGGCCTTGTTTCAGGAGCTCCTTTTTTCTGTTTCCTAAGAGCTACAGGCATACAGACATTCAAAGCATATGAAGAAGGAGGGGTAAAATAATTAGGTATGTGTTTGTTTAATCACTCTGTCTACTCAAAAAGAGTCAAAACCTCAAATGGGAAGTGCTGGAATGGCAAGGGAAATGGGAGGAGCCCAGAGGCAGCAGGACCCAGCAAAAGAAGGCGGGAAGAATTGAGAACTGGAATCCTGCAGACCCAGGGAAGGGTGCTGCTCAGGGAAGGCGGCCCGCAGGATGATGCTTAGAATGATATCCCATATTCCCAATGACTTCTTTGTTCAACCTTGCCTTTAAAAATAATTAAAAACTGATGTGACATACAGTAAAGAATGATTTAGGTAAGAATCATCAATGGATGCTAAATTTTTAAGAGAAACTTTGATGAGGAACTGTACATGGTCTTAAGACATCTCCCTCAAATATTGCTTGAGAGTTGCTAACAAGTAAATACACAGAACTAGTGGAACACCTTAACCAGGGGATCTGTTTAAGCACCTCAAGGGGAAGATGGTCACTGTGTGCCTCTAGGTGTGATAACCTGAGGATGCTTCATCATTTACGCAGCACCATGGCTTGAAATACATAATCTGAGGAACTCTTAAAGTAGACTAAAGAGACATGAGATATTAGTTTACACAAACTTAGTGGGCTTAAAACAGTGCCAATTTATTATTTTACCCTTCCTGAGGTCAGAAATCTAACACAGGTCTTACTAGGCTCAAATCAAGGTGTTCACACGGGCTAGGTTTCTTTTAGGGGCTCTACAGGAGAATTGCTTTCCTTGCCTTTTCCAGCTTTTATTTTATTTTATTTAAGATTTTATTTATTTATTTGAGAGAGAGCGAAAGAGAGCATGGGCTGGGAGAGGGGCAGAGGGAGAGGGAGAAGCAGACTCCCTGCTAAGCAGGGAGCCCAGGCTCAATCCCAGGACCCTGGGATCATACCTGAGCTGAAGGGAGACACTTAACTGAGCCACCTAGGCGCCCTGCCTTTTCCAGCTTTTGGAGACCACCTGCATCCCTTGCCCTGTGGCCCCTTGCCCCATTTTCAAAGCCAACAGTGCAACATCTTTTAATCGTTCTCTCTGGCTCTCACACTCCTGCTTCCCTCTTACAAGGATTCACAAGATTAGATCATGCCCATCTGGATAATCCCAGATAAACTCCCCATCCCCAAATCCTTAATTACATTTGCAAGTCCCTTTTACCATGTAAGGTGATATATTCACAGTGTAGCACATCTTTGGGGAGCCATTATTCTATCACACGTAATATCAAAAATGCAAAAACCATTATCCTAGACTGGATCTTGTACTGGAGGAAAAGAAATACTTAAAAAAAAAAAAAAAAGATAAATTTTGATAAAACTGAAATACAGCCAATAGATTTAAATATTTGGGTTACTGATAAATTTATTGAAACTGACAACCATACTGTGGTTACATAAGAGAAAATCTTTTACTTAGGAAATAAACACTTAAGTATTTAGGGGTAAACAGCCATTAAGTATACAAGTGACTCAGTGAGTTTAGAAAAATAACAGCCTGTGCACAGAAAGCAAGCATTTAGTAAAGCAAATGAGGCAAAGTGTTAAAAATAGATGAATATGGATTAAAGAGTTTGTGAGTGTTCTTAGAACTCATAACTTTTCTGTAAATTTGAAATTATTTCTGAATAAAAAGTTAAAACTGATGAATCTAATTAAAACTGAAATGTCTTTCTTAAATACTACAAGCAAGTCATAGTTTATATCATTTTATAAACATTAGAATGACTAGATCTGTGGCACAAATTCAGCAACCCAATTTTTGGTCTTCCTGTGGTAACATTACTGGTAAACAGAAGGATCAGAAATGTTTAGGATTTTTATGGTTAGTGACTTAAAACCCTAACAGTCTGGCAATATTATAGTTTCAAGAGTTTAAAATAGAATTGGTAATTATCATCAGATTTAAGTACCAACTGGTTGGTCACATCCTGCTATTTGTGAGAGAGAATCTGCTAGGTAATTTTCTAGGAGGTCTCTTAGAATAGTGCCCCCCCCCCCACCCCACCCAGGAGTATTTAGCAGATTTTTAAAGCAAAAGCATGACAATGAACTGTATTCTATTCTAGAGCCTTTTTCTGCCTGGTGCCTCAAGCAGAATTTTATTGCTTTGGCCCCAAAGAATCTTTCTGGTACCCATTCTGATTTCTACTCCGCCCTCTATTGTTTAGAAACAAAAGATAAGGCAGCTGGGATTCTGACCACTGACAAATCATCACTGGCCTCTCCACTGGGAAACTCCTCTGGTCTTGGCAGAAACTCACATTTTAAAATAAAGGTAAAACAAAGCCTACGACCAGTTTCTGCCCAAAGCCTTCTGCACGGGCTTATTTTTCTTGCCAATTGTGGTAGCCAAGAACAAAGTTTCTCCAGTTGTGCCAGGACAGTATGCCAAGATCAAATAATAGTGGACTTTTCTCAATTACAGAAACACGAAAAAAAATGTGGCAATGAATCAGCTTTATTTTTACAAGTTTGGCTCTTGCTACCACCAGCCCATACTGAGATCTGTGATTTAGCACAATCTATGATTATACCAGCACAAACTAATCTATTTTGTTATTTTCAGTTTAACATTAAGAGCTGCATGATTTCTTTGAGTCAGTTTGGCAATCACACACCTAAATGCTTCTCCAGTCAGGGTCAGGATACATCTTTATTACTTGAATGTTTCACTTAGAACACCTTCCTTTGGGGCGCCTGGGTGGCTCAGTCGGTTAAGTGTCTGCCTTCAGCTCAGGTCATGATCTCAGGGTCTTGGGATTGAGCCCCATATCTAGCTCCCTCCTCAGCAGGGAGTGTGCTTCTCCCTTTCTCACTCTCCCTCTGCTCTCCCTCTCTCTCAAATAAATAAAAAATCTAAAAAAAAAAAAAAAAAGACGAAAACCTTCCCTTGCTATTGTAATTATTTAGATACTCACATTCTATAACCCAAGGTTAAATGTCAGATGACCTAAGGTTTCTTTTTAAGACTGTCACATTTTAGTTGTATAACCTTGGGTAAATACTTGTAAACCTCAGTTTGTGTCATTTGTAAAACAGAAATCACACAAATCACAGTAGCTATCTTGCCTTCCTGGAAGGGTTTTTCTAATCATCCAAGGAGATAAATATGTGAAATCATTTTGAAAATTAAAAAAAAAAAAAGCATTATATAAAGGCCCAATCATCCCCCCACACCTAGTTATTATTAAAGTCTTTTGCACATAAGGCTACGTGATGTGTTTGTTTCTTAAAGTATCTGGTAAGGTGCTGGCTCCATATTTTTTCCTAAACAAATACTGTACTTGTTCCCTGAGTAATTGAATGATTAATTAACTTCCAGTCTGCTATGATTTTACATTCCTATTTCCAGAGAACTCCCCCTAATTCAATGGGACAGACACTGACCTAGATTTGAGGATATCTGGTTCAACATGAAGAGAAATGTTCTAAGGAACTTTAGATAGTTCATGCTAACTAAAATGCTTACTTTCCTAATGAAAAGAAATAGGCCTTTGGCATTCTCTTGAAATGATAACATTAGAGTCAGTCTTTGAAAGACTTTTTAAGCACAAGCACTTAGTGACGTGTTAGCACACTGAAACTGGTAATAATTTTGATTGACTAACCCACAAAAAGTACTCAAAGCCTAAGACAGCTTACACAAAGTAGATCTGTAATAAGTACTTCATAAATCATGGAAAGATGTCTACTTGCGGAGTCACCCAAATGATTTTAAATTAACTCAAGGAACACAATACAGCAGTTAAAATGAATCAACATGGATCAGCACATGTCAAATGTGTGTTACAAAACATAAGCAAGGTGCAAAGTGGTATATACAGTATAATGCTATTAAGTCTGCAAAAAATACAGTAACTTATGTGTTAGTACAGATTTGCAGTAAATGGAAAAGAGCAGGCAGCGTTACTATGGGTTGTTGCACTCGACACAACCCCAAGGGATGCTATCCCCATGCCAAGCCTTGAAAACATGCAGTGGAATGAAAAATTCCAGCACAGAAGACTTGTTCCTAATAGTCAAATTGTCTGTAAGAGACAAAGTGGGGACCAGTGGAGACAAGAAGGAGGCAATACAGGGGTCTTTAGTAATATTTATAATGTTTCATTAAAAAATATATTTGAAGCAAATATTGCACCATGGTAAGGTTTAACAAGCTATGCGGTGGGTACATAGGCATCTCTATGCTTGCAAGATTTCTTCATGTGTGAATTCTGATAACTTGTAATCGGGAAAATAATTAAAATTTCTTGGTTGCAGTAATAAAGGTGTATTTATAATCATAACCTCATATTTATATTGTAAGTTTCTCAGAATCTTTTGACTAATAAATTCTGAGATAAAATACATGGTGGTCTCAAATTAAATAGGAAAGAGACTTATAAAGGACCTTTTCAGAATAAGCAAAAAATGTGCCCAATTTTACACTCAAGCATTTTTTAGGAGGAAGCTAAAGGAAAGAGAAATCTGTGGCTAGCTCTAAGGAAGATGATCTTTTTCACTTTAGAATTAACAGGTCTAAGACACGTGCTGAAATGCTTACCCTTAAGTAAAGTTTAGCAGTCACTTGAGGATAAAACAAAAACAAAACCATCCAAATTGAATTCCAAGGATACTTTCTTCAAATACTGACAATTAGCTAACTCCTAAATGGCTGGTAATTTCCTGTCTCAATAGAATGATCCCATCTCTTTTGTCAGCTACTAAAAAGGAACTCAGAAATGTACAGTTTACTTACCAAAACATCCATCCCGGGGACATATTTGAGGGCTATCTTATAGTCTTTTGGAAGATTTGCCACCTACAGAGACCAAAAAAAGAAGAAAAAAAAGGGAAAAAAATCCATGAGAAAATTCACACACAGCAATTAATCATACTGTTTTTAGTGGGAAAAAAATACATACAAACCTGTTATAGTGTTTTTAAGTTACCATTGCATTTCAATATTTACATAGTGATTTTCCATTCTTGATTTCCTTTTGTAATCAAAAGCACTCTCCAAAAATACAGTAATAATACAAGTCTTTTAGACTTCACATTCAGTAATGAGTATAAGTATAATCCAGTGAGTTTTGGAAACATCTAAATTTCAATTTCTATCTGTGGTCTTGGAATCCCTTCCAGGACTGTTTTCGTACTGTTTCACCAAAGAATCAGTAATACAATGTTCTGTTTTGGTTTTTTTAGTCAATCGTTCTCAAAGTGATGTGTCAACATCACCAGGGAACTGCTAAAAATGCAAATTCTCAGGCCACATCAGCCCTACTGAATCTTACTTAAGTCCTCCAGGTGATTTTGATGCAAGTTTGAGAACTTGTTGATCCTAGAAAAAATGTCAGTGAAACTCAAAAGAACGCTACTACTCATGAAATGCAAATGGTTTCCAATTAAATAATTTGTAGAGATTCAGTTCTGTGAGATAACTTAATCTGCTTACATAGGCCTGAACATTGGAAATGTGTCAAATGTCTGCCTAGCTTCTTTTAAAGGCTTTTAAAAAATATCTAACTCATCTCCATCAGTCACTGTGGCATGTGTTGAACAAACACCTGATTTGTAACCAAATCAAATTCTGTACTTTGGTTTCTTTCTCTCATCTATAAAATGGAGATGAAAGTACCCATGTCAAATAGCCAATTTATGAACTGTGATAACTGAATGTGCCAAACACATCATAAACAATCCATATTCTATACTGAGGGATATATTGGCAACTGACTTCCCAGGTATGGATCCTGGGGTTCTAGGTTCTCTTATCAGAGTTCTAGGTTCTAGATTTCTAGAGTTCTAGGTTCTCTTATCTCCTTTCCTACATACAGCACCAGCTCTGTCATACCACCATGATTACAATTTCCAGCTAAATACAGCCAACAACTGATTTAGACCATGAGTCTTAAGACAATATACGGTGTAAAAAAGTGGTTTTGCACTATTACATCTTTAGTAGGTCTACCTTACTTTTGCAGATTTTCCCCTTCATCCTTTCTCTGAAATCTTTGCTCTTCCCCATATTAAGGTAGGATCTTGCTCATGTTTGCTGGACTAGGTCACCTCTGACAAGTCTCCCATAACACAATCTGTAGGTTTCTTCCTGGCCATGCCAAAAGCTTCTAGAATCTGAGAAAAATTTGGTGAGAAAGGAATATAGGCAAAGGCCTAAGTGAGTCAGAAGGGAGCCAAGGTAGGAACTGATCCCTCTAATGGTACCACCTCACACTCATCTCAGTCTCGAGGCTGATATTTTCTCAGTATGTGCCAGGTACTGTGCTCAATCAGGGCTTATGTTGCAGGATCACATCCACTCTTCTGATCCCTGTGACATATTATCTCTATTGAACAGACAAAGAGCTTGAGGCTCAAAGAGATCAAGTAACTAGACCAAGGTCGCACAGTTACTGGGTGTCAAGTATGGACTAAAACTCAGCTCTCTGACAGTCAAGCCTCCCTCGCCACTGTGGTTGTACTACACATTTCATCCACTCTCTGCACATCTGTCCTGGGTACTTCCTTCCTCTCGGTCAAATTTCCCACCAGGCTTCTAAAATTTCTTTTGTCTTTGGATCTTCATGCCCATTTTTGAAGAGCAAAATGACCCATTTTATGTAAGCTCTGCTAGCAAAGACACAGCTGACACTTTTGCAGGTAGAAACACTGGAATTAGACTGAGCAGCAACATTTTACTATGTTATGAACCAACCATGTCAATTAAAGCCATTCCAGATGGAGAAACATGACAAGAAGTGGCAGGTGTTCTGAACACAACCTGCTTGACATTCTAGCCCCTCCTTAAGAATAATTCACATTATCTGTATCTATCTACCTATATAAAATTGACAGAATTAGTATTCAGAAAGCTTAGGACCGGAGTATATACATAAACCTAATGAGCAGAAAAAAATGTAAGGGATATGGCCAATTCCATTTTATTAGTAATTTATATATAAGAATCAGTTGAAAGAAGTCAAAGAAACCTTACTGAAACACACTGAAATCTCCATACCTTACTACTTGGAGGCGGTCTATAGTAATAATTTCTGTCTTAAACTGATTTACGGAGATTTAATTTCCGATGGGATGAAAATTCTATTTTTGAAAAATGCTTTGCAATTTATAACAAGTTTTCATATACAGCCTTTGCCATGATCTCATGAGATATATACTATTAAGCCTGTTTTATAGATGAAGACATGGAGGCTCCGGGGGGCTAACTGGTATCTCCAGGTAGCAGGCATCAGGAGTTCTTGATGGAGGGAGGATACAAACCCAGCCCTCCATGCTTTGCTCAGCACCATCCTCTACAAAGCAGTCTCCCTTTATTACTCTCTTGGCTGACATTGGTTCTTTTCCAATTACATTTGGAAGAGAACTTGGGAAGTCAAGGTGTAGATTTTTATGGTTGCTTCATGAATTATTATATGACTTTCTAAGCACTTGGGAGTGTGTTGAAGAGCACTCAGAGAACACAGATATTTTTGTGATAAATTCAGCTTCTTTGATATACATTGATCATTATAGAAAGTCTGACAGTGCAGAGGGAGGGAGCCTCTGGCCTGGAATTTAGAAGATGTTAGTTTAATGGAGGAGTCATGGCACAGGTTCTGGGGACACACTGTTGGATCCAGGGCCTCCTGCGTGTTAACTCAGATCTTAGGCAAGTTACTTAATCTGCTTTAATTTTGACATGTGTAAAATGGGAATCATAACAAAAATCTAGCTAGTGAATTTCTAAAGACTAAATAAGGACTAAATAACTCATTTAAAACACCTAGTGCTTAAGCATGGTATGTACACGAAGATGAGTTTCTATTAATTGCAAGAGAGTGGGACATTCTAGATGGAGGAGGGGTCATATGCAAAGAAAAGGAAATGGGAAAGCACAGGTATGTTCGGGAGACCACGGACAGATAAATCAGGCTCCAGCAGGTAAGAGAAAGGAAATATGCCAAGAAAGCCACATTAGAGAAGGACTTTACTGTTGGGCTAAGGAGGCCCAATGGGAGGCAGTGACATTCAGTAGGACATGCTCTACCACCAAACCCTACAAGCAAGTCACTTCTGCCTCATTTCCTCTCCACAGAACTTCTACCACTTGTCTGCAAAATAAAGGGTACTAGGTAATTACTAAAAATGTAGTCAGATCTAAGTTTCTCATGGAAGTAGTGGTGCTACACCGGGCATCCAAACAAGGAGGGATCAGGATAGTAAATTCAGGAAGACAGGTTTGGAAGGTATGGATTGGACTAAGGATAGAACGGAGACCAGGAAAAGTTTAGAAGACCACTAGAAAAGTGCTGAATGTGTATTAAATATTTATATAGAGATTGGAAGATGAAAAAACCAGAAATGAGGTTTAGATTCCAGGGAAGTAGCCTGATGATAGGGTTAAATGGATGAGTAATCAAAACTATAGATTTTGAAAACAAATCAATTCTAGTAAAATAAGTCCAGGACTTGTAAAATGCATAAAACTGCAAAAACAAGTCACTTTATGATGGGCTTGCTCTACTAGATGGGCCCCATTGGGTGTCTTTAGGATTGACCCTACTCAGTGACACTGGGAAACACAAAAACAAAACCAAACGCATAAGGGAACATCATGAGAAAACGCTGAAAACTCAGCCAAGAAAAAGTCTTTTTATGCCAACAAGCACTGGCTGCATACCAGGTCCTAAAGGTATTTGGACTCAGAAGAAAAAAGAACTCATAGTTAGAACGCTTAATGCCCTCTCTAGATCACTAATCTAAAATCTTTGGATCTCATGATTCAAATGTCATCGAGGTCTCTAAAGCTCATGAAATCAGTGGCTTCTTGGACATCTTTGCTGAAACACTTCCTTGTCTCAGTTGTTTCTCCCTGGTGCAAGGTTAAGAATCAAAATGCAGTAGTGGTAACTCCTGATTCCCTTGGTACTGTACATAAAATGTTGTGCATAAGTGAATGTCTCTGGAGAAAGAGTTCACAGTTTCCAGAGTCTCATCAGACCCAGAGAAGTTTAAGAATCACTGCTACAGAGGGGGGGAAATCTATGCTTATATTTAAATATCCCAACTCACTCATGTATAGCAGCTTAGTATAATGCTGGTTTTCAGAAATAACACAGGAGAAAGCTTTTTGCTTTTTTATTTTTCCTTATAAGTCATCCCCTGTTAATACTAACAATTAAACCCACCAGGAGAACTGTCTTTAGTTTTCAAAGGTATTTGTTTTTCGATAATAACTCAGAGCTTAAAAAAAAAAAATAAGATGACAACTTTACAAGACTTTTCTGAGTCCTCTTTTCTCAGTGAAAAATACCTAAATAGTTAGAGGACTCATCTCCCTCCAAAAAATAATAAAAAATAAAAAAAAAATTTTAAAAGAGAGATTAAAAGAAGATCTACAATAGGACCACTTCTTAATCATAAGGTGACTACTACCTAGGAAATAAAATTCAAGAGGTTACAATGATAATTCTTAAACTGCAGTTGATATTTAAATCTTAAATTAAGACATTGTAAATTATGAACTAGGTTCATGTGTTCCAGAGACAGGTAGTTATGGGTTTGAACTTCTCCACTCAGTTTTCTATTTCCAGGTAAGGATGGTCAAGTTAGTTATCACTAGGTCTCAGCTTCCTAATCAATAAACTGGGGGTAAAAATAATTACCTCCTAGGTTTGTAATGATTAAAGGACAGCATCCAAATAAAATGCTTTGCATGGTTGCTGGATACTCACACAATAACTTGCTTTAAAAAGTCAAGGAACAAGAGCTATAGTACCTAAGTGGTTCATTCTATAAAGGAAGAATGATTTTTTTCTTCACAATAAGACTGCCACATTTGGTAATATAGCAGGGCATTTGTCAGTTTTTACAAATATTCTTTCCAATACACTTCTGTCCTTTCTTTGAATACTGCTAGTCCAAAATTTAGTTTTAAATAGAAGAGGAAATTTCTACCGCCTGCAGGAGAAGAAATTAAAATGCTAAGTGTAGCAAACTAATAAAAATAAACTTTAAAAATTATCCAGCTGCCAAACCATTGTTCTTCAAAGGTCCAAAATAGAAAAAGGAAAACCCAACCCCAAAAGACTGTAGGAGATCTCTGCTTTCATTTATTTTATTTATTTATTTATTTTTTTGAGAGAGAGAGAGAGAGAGAAAGAGAGAGAGCATGCAGGCACAGTGCGGGGGTGTGGGCAGAGGGAGAGAGAACCTTAAGCAGGTTCTATTCTATGCTCAGCCTGGAGCCTGACACAGGGCTCAATCTCAAGACCCTGAGATCATGACCTGAACCGAAATCAAGAGTTGGATGTTTAACCAACTGAGCCACCCAGGCGCCCCCATGAGATCTCTGCTTTTATTTTATTTTTTTATTTTTAAAGATATATTGAGAGAGAGAAAACACGAGTGAGGTAAGTGGGAGAGGAGGAGAGAGAGAATCTGTCAAGGGCGGAGCCAGATGTAAGGGACTCAATCTCATGACCTTGAGATCATTACCTCAGCTAAAATCAAGAGTAGGAGGCTTAATTGACTGAGCCACCCAGGTGCCTCTGAGATCTCTGCTTTTATTTTTTTATTATTTTTTTTACTAAAAGATGTTTTAAAATTTTTATTTATTTATTTGAGAGAGAGAGAGAGAGAGAGAGAGCATGAGCAAGGAGGAGAGGCAGAGGGAGAAGCAGACTCCCCACTGAGCAGGGAGCCTGACACAGGGTCCTGGGATCATGACCTGAGCCACTTAACCAACTGAGCCACCCAGGCACCCCTGAGATTTCTGCTTTTAAAGAGAAGATATACTTAGAAAAGCTCAGAATTCATCTAGAAATGGAAAGACTCAGAGACTCCAAAACTTTATTTTAATGCAGTAGTAATTCTATTTGAAAAACATTGTACTTGAAGAAGAATAAAAATCAGGATTATTCAAAACTGTCCAAAGTGAAATTTATCTGAGATATTTTTATAAACTCCCATTACGTTACACTCTAAGAGTCATGTGTTAAAATAAGTGCCTATCATAAGACCACAAAAACCATGAATTCCTGAGTTTTAATTCTATTCTGATTTGTAGACTGACCTGGGAAAGACAGAGTAATTTCACCTTTATAAGATGGAGCTGGGAAGCAACCTGCCTTGAACATTTTGAGGAAGACAAATAATTACTTAGTAGATATTTTAAAACAAAAAAGTTTTTAAAAAGCAACATAGTCACATTTAAATTCCCCCAAATGAAAGAAAACTATGATCACAAATGAAGGGAACAGTACGAAGAACAAAAGAGGAAACCAATTTGAACTATTTCAATATTTGGATGCCTCCTTCTAGAACACAACTGTTAAAAGCTGCAGCCTAATTGTCCCAGAGATACAAGTGTTTAAAGTTTGTTTCATCCTCTTCCCATATACTTGACCCTTTCCTTAGGTAGGTCTGAGTTTGTCATTTAAAACAAGTCTTGCAACATTTTTTAGAAACAAAGCAAAATGTTCTGTAAATAGATGAACTATTCTGCTGAGCAAACATGCCAGAAGGATTTCAAATGAAAACCATGGGGACTATAGGGGCAGCACAAAGTGTCCAAGAAGAAATTAAAAAAAAAAAAAAAATGACCGTAAGGTCATAAATCATGTGCTTCTGTGACATGAGAACCATCCCAAGGAAACAGACTTCAGATCAGTGGGCACAGTACCAGTTGCACCTCATGCAGAGGAGGAACCGGTAGAGACTGCAAAGAAATGATTTCAGTCAAAGAGATTACTGGGATCACAAGGTAAGAAAAGTGGTACTGTCAACTTACTTTTTTTCTCTCCAATCGAATGTACCAAGGTTGTGCCTGTAAAGCAAATCCCTCTGTTCTATGTAACCTCCTTGAGGCAGGGCATTGCTGAATTATTCTAACAGGTGCAACCTGACAAAGTATCATTATGGAATTGCCCCACTGTACTTCAGAGAGAGGCCGTGATTCTCTGTATCTATATAACTCTGAAGTCCCTCACGTTGCTGTCTGAATTAGTCAAATTAATGAGTTTTAGGCTAAGGATAAGAACACAGTTTTGTTTTTGTTCTTTTTTTTTTTTTCCCCCCAAAATGAAAAAATGTCAACATTAGAAGTATGATCGCCTAAGCAGTTCTGGCACTTCCATGCAAATCCCTATCACCTACGATGCTAGTTGGAAACACCCCATCCTCACAAGCTGAGACTCAGTATTTCCGCAGTGGGAGCCCTGGCAGCTGTACTTTTCATAAGTATCCTAAAACGTGGTAATTGAATGATTCTCAAATGATATCCTACAAATGCTGGTTTATAGCAGTGACTTCCAACATTTTTTCAGCTCGATTCTTTTTTCCACATCAAGTCTTATTTGGACATCCAGATACACAAATGAAGGCAGAGTGGCTGTGTGGACGCTAGGAGCCACTTTGAAAACTACTGTTGTAGAAGGCACAGTGCTGGTAACGGGACCCAGAGCTGGGCCTCACCATTTCTGGGTCTCAGTTTCCTTATTTATTTATTTATTTTTTAAAGATTTTTGTCAGAGAGAGAGAGAGAGAGTGCAAGAGCAAGTGAGCACAAACAGGGGGAGCGGCAGGCAGAGGGAGAAGCAAGCTCCCCGCTGAGCAAGGAGCCTGACATGGGGCTCGATCCCAGGACCCTGGGATCATGACCTGAGCCAAAGGCAGAGGTTTAACCGACTGAGCTGCCCAGGCGTCCCTCAGTCTCTAAATTCCCTTTCAGCTCCAGTATCCTCTGATCCCACAACCACTACTACCACTTCTAATAGCTAATATTTAGCAGGCACTTGCTGTGTTCCTAACACTGTTCTACTGATTCAATCCTTATAATCACTCTATGAAGTACTATTAATCTTAATACTGATAAGGAAACTGAGGCCCAAAGAAGTTATAGGACAATAACTGTGATAAAAATAAATTTACATATACATTCTCTTATTTAATCTATAAGATAAAATTGAGAAGTAGAAACAGATCTAGAAAGGTAGTTATTTAAGGTCAAAAAGCTGGGATTTAAATGCAGGTCTACCAAATTCCAAAATCCATTCCTTAACCAATATATTGGCACAGGGTGGTCCTACATGAAATCTTTTAAATGGCATCCATGTATGTGTTATTACTGTGGTATTAATGATATGCATTCATATTTTTATGGAGATAATTTATCTCCCAAACTAGATCATGAACATTTTGAGGTCAGGGATTATTCTTCTATTTCCTACTCTATGAAATATGGGTTGTGAATTATGTAGGTCTTTATTCAGTTAGAAGTAATCTGAGTCCTATTTTTTGGGGGGGGGAGAGAGAAAGAGAAAGGGGGAGGCATAGAGAGAGGGAGAGAGACTCTTAAGCAGGATCCACACCCAGTGTGGAGCCCAACATGGGACTCGATCTCACAACTCTGAGATCAAGACCTGAGCTGAAAACAAGAGTTGGACACCTAACCGACTAAGCCTCTCAGTCACCCCTGAGTCCTATTTTTTACTAACTTGATTTTTTTTCTCAATAATCCAAATTAAACACACTAATTTCACTAGATCAACTCTTGAAATTAAAAAATTTCCCTGAGTCATTTGCTGGAAGGGAGAAAAAAACCCTCTTTTTTCAGTCTAATGATTTTACATTTGCTTTCTTGGGGTGAGGATTTATCTTTTAGTGTCAATATTAATAAATATCTCTTTTCCAGGCTCTTCTTTCTCAGTGATGCTTCTTGCCATTTTTCATTGTATCAGCAGATAGGGACCAGACTGAAAATAAACAGATGGTCAAAGACAAGGATGGATAATCTTGGAAGGTGCTTGTAATACCTACTTACACCACTTGAAAAAACAGGTTCGATATTTCACAGGAAGTAATGCTCATTAAGTAGTTTTCCTTAAACACTTAGCAAGTAATAATGCATATAAGTAATTTTTCTTTCTTTTTTTTTTTTTTTAAGATTTTATTTATTTATTTGAGAGACAGAGAGAGAGAGAGTGAGCGAGCACGAGAGGGGGGAGGGTCAGAGGGAGAAGCAGACTCCCCGCCGAACAGGGAGCCCGATATGGGACTCGATCCCGGGACTCCAGGATCATGACCTGAGCCAAAGGCAGTCGCCCAACCAACTGAGCCACCCAGGCGCCCCTAAGTAGTTTTTCTTTAATACCATGTTAATTTTGGATATGCTTGGCCTGTGGTCAAATATACCATCCATCATCTTCCAACTATGATTCATTGCCAATATATTTGATATTTGCTCCTTAGGACCACTGCAGATCTCCACTGATCATCCTCAGCTCCACAGTCAAGCCCCATGAGAGCTGTAATTTCCCAGTTGTGAACTACTTTAAGCATCATATTTTTGAGACTCATGTTAATCTGACATCCATATAAATTTATGTAACATAGATAAAACTAGTCATAATAAGAATTGGGACTGAATTAGGATCAAGACACTTTGGTCTCCAAATTTTGACTGAACAGACCATCTAGAGCAGTAATTCTTAAATCTCCCTTCAGAAATTTCTTTAAAATGAGATGCCCAGAGCCCTTCTTCAGACCTATCATTGTATCCGTTTCTTAGAGTGCAGTCCAGACACCTGTAATTTTAATAAGCACCACAGGAGATCATGATGTTTACCACAGTGAAGCACATTAGGTCTTCATTCACTGAACGAACATTTTTTTACCAATGAGTGCCTTTTACCAACATAAAATTTATAATATAAGCATATATTTTCTTTTTAGTATAGTTTCTTGGGTCACAGATTAACAAGCAACTTGAGGAAGAGGTCTATGCTTTATGGTCTTTGAAAAAAACAAAACAAAACAGGGGTGACTGGGTGGCTCAGTTGATTGAGTGCCTGACTCTTGGTTTCAGCTCAGGTCATGATTTCAGGTTCTGAGTCCCGCATCGGGCTCTGTGCTTAATGCGGAGTCTGCTTGAGATTCTCTGCCTCTCCCTCTGTCCCTCCCTGTGCTTGTGCTTGCTTCTTAAATAAATAAATAAAATCTTTGAAAAAAAACAAAAACTTTCCTTACCTCATCCTTAATACTTAGATGGGCACATAGCAGGCAAATGCTACATTGCTTTGATCACCAGCCCCTCAAATAAAACGTGTTGATATATCTTCAGCTACTGCATCAGAGAATAATTTTTAAACCTGGACCCTGTAGACATCCTTCTAAGGAATCCACATAAACTGTGTGTGTGTGTGTGTGTGTGTGTGTGTGTGTATGTATGTTACTAACTGCATTGAGGCTAAGCCAGAAAGACTCTGACCATAGAATTAAACTTCTGTTTTGAAATTTGGCTATAAACCCCAAATAAAACATAAACCAGGAAATATATATCAAGAGTAGGGAAAACAAGTATCTCAACAAATATAATTTTCTTTCTTTTCTCCATTTCATGACCCTTATTTCTTCCCTATGCTCGTATCATCTGTTCTCTAGACAATTTTCAAATAACAGAATGCCACTTGGCAATTTTGAACCAGGCACTTACAAAAAATGCTTCTCAAAGTTTGCTCATCCTGAAGTCACACATTGTAGCTCAAATGGGCATGTAAAATCTCCCCTAGATCAGGAGAGCTGGGTAGAATGCATTCCAGATGCTCTATTATCTCTCTCTCCTTGGTATGCATTTTAAGAGAATCATGGCATGAAGCTAGCCATGACCAAGGGGCACTGGTGTAAAATGGCTTTTGCTGAGGGATGAGTTCCAATGTGACAAATGTGGGAGATGAGTCTGTTCAACATTTGGGTAACGAATCACTTCTCCAGCTATGTTCCCAGAGGGAGCACATACCCACCCACATGTGACGGGGTCTTCATGCTGTTGGAAACGGGAGAATGGCTATCTCAGGTTTTTTTTGTTAGGCTTGTTAGAGAAGAGAAGGAAGGCATGGAGGGGACAAAAGACACACTGAGGAACCCACTACAGAGATAATGGGGAACAAGTTAGTGCTACCACATCAGCACACAGAGAACTCTCCAGTGTCCTTCGCTGCCTGTGACCGAGACAAAAAAAATGAGCAAAGAAACAAAGTCACTGCAGCGATATTACCAATTTTACCAACAGATTCTCCTTCATCGTAATATCTCCCTACTTGCTCTCTATACACCCTTTAGAATAACTCATTGATTTCTTTCTTTGTCTTGGAAAAATACTAACTTGGGACAAGAAAAAAATGAAATCTTTTCAAAAAAACACAAGGAAAAAAACCCCACAGCTATTGAAAGCATTCCTTACTTACCAATTTTGTAACGTCTTTCACATCATCAGTTACACGGTTCCTGCAGATCCCTTTAGTTTTGACCAGAGGATTAAATAGGAGTAGTTGAAGATAAATGCAAGTGATAATCCAAGTCTAAATGAAAACAGAAAAATTGCTGGTGATGACCAGTTAACATCTGCAATCAAGCAAGCTCTTACATCTTATATCATAATGTGGAAAAGACAATCTACATTTTAAAAAAAAAATGCTACTGGCTTAAATACAATTCAGTGTTGAGTAATTGAAGTATGCTCACCAAATTTTTAAAAAATTGTCCTTAAAATGTGGTTTGGGTTTTTCATTTCTATGACATTACTGTTAACTTTTGTCCAAGCATTCTAGAGCCAATTTCTTAATGGGAATTAGGAATGAACGTGCAGCAACACATAAAGGATCTACCACTTGAGGTGATTTTCTAAAAATTAGGAATGCATAAAATTCATACCTCAAGGCACCAAAAGAAACTTTCTCTACTTTAAGTGTAGACTGTTTGGCAAGTAGCAGCAAACCTGAGCAGTGCTTTAAATCTAATAGTGTAGGACAGTACACCAAAGTGAGGGAGAGACATGTATTTTTAGATCTAGCAGAGAATTTAACCTTTTATGAGACATCAAATGAATCAGTTTTTAATCACAGCTTTTTAACCATTTGCTATGGAAGAACATTTCCTTAGTGAATAGGAAGAAATTCTTGAACCCTAGCGTGACGTAATCACCTACACACGTGCGCTTACACATACCTCTCCTTGAAAATAACACAACCATGTTTTATAGTTACTTTTATGCAGGACTTGTTTTTTCTTATTATATTATATTTGAGGTTTTTAAGAAATCGGGCATCCAATTCTCTTTTTTTAGTAACTTGAGAGCCCATAACACAGCACCTTGCATATTAAAAGTTCTTAATAAATATTCGCTGGATGAATCAGTGACGAAGGTAAAAATGGTCTAATGCTTCAAATTCAAATCCATTTTATTGAGCAGATATTATGAGATAGGGACTGTGACAGTCACTAGAGAAACAAAGGTGATGAAGGTGCCCTTTAAACTCAGAGGCAGGTACATAAATAAAATGCATACTCTGCGATAAATGCTTTGGGAACACAAAGGAGGAAGCAATTAATCAATTAACCTTAGGGAGGAGAACCCTTGGCAGGAAGACCATGCCAAGAAAAGCCAGAGAGAAAATGTGACTCTGGCTGGCTTTTGGAGGATAAGGAGGAGTTTGTAAGAGTTGACAAGGAAGGGATGAAAATTCCAGGAAAGACAAACAGCATGAGCAGAGGCATGGAGATGTGAAGATATTTTAAAATGTCAGAGTTCTTTTATGAGTTAACATTCATTTATGGCATCTTAAAATTACACAAAGTCCATCTGCGCATGGCTAGAAATCTTCCCTATTTATGTAGCTGCCATGTATTAAAAAAAAAAAAAACCGGGGCGCCTGGGTGGCTCAGTCGTTGAGTGTCTGCCTTCAGCTCAGGTCATGATCCCAGGGTCCTGGGATCGAGCCCGGCATCGGGCTCCCTGCTTGGCGGGAAGCCTGCTTCTCCCTCTCCCACTCCCTCTCCTTGTGTTCCCTCTCTCGCTGTGTCTCCCTCTGTCAAACAAATAAAATCTTTAAAAAAACAAAACAACAACAACAACAAAAAAAACGGATTATTTTCCACTAATACCTGCATGCTAACTAGATATTATACTGGACCAAATGATGATTATCATTTACTGAAATTTCTGAGACTACAATGCTACCTACATAGATAATAGTGGCTTGTAAACAAAATTCAAACTTTTTTATTGTTTTACCAATGTGATCTTCTATTTTAGTAGTAATCCTGGTTTAAGTTTGGTTAAAGCTCCTTTCAGCACTGTGGGGTCACACTCTTCATAGCACTGTCTCCCTTGGACTTAAATGAAGACTAAATTGTGCAAATGATTTCTTGGAAGCAACCAGGATGTTCTTTGGTAGGTGGTAAATAAACTGTGGTATATTGGACAATGGAATATTATTCAGTAGTAAAAAGAAACCATCTATCAAGCCATGAAAAGACATGGAGGAAACTTCAATGTATATTATTAAATGAAAGAAGCCAATCCAAAAAGGCTACATACTCTACGATTCAACTATTATGACATACTGGAAAAGGTAGCAAAAAGATTAGTGGTTGCCAGAGGTTGTAGGGGGAGGCATGAAAAGGTGGAATACAGGATTTTTAGGGCACTGAAAATACTCTGTATAATGGTAGGTATGTCATTGTACATGTGTCCAAACTCATAGAAGGTACAACACCAAGAGTAAACCCAGTGTAAACTATGGACTTTGGATGATTAAGATGTATCTGTGTAGATTTATCAATTGTAACAAATATACCACTCTGTACACGTGTAGGGTCAGGAAGCATAGGGGAAATCTCTGTACTTTCCTCTCAATTTTGCTGTGAACCTAAAACTGTTTAAAAAAAAAAAAGGCTTTAAAAAAAAGTCACGTTGGGGGCACCTGGGTGGCTCAGTCCATTAAGCATCTGCCTTCGGCTCAGGTCATGATCCTGGGGTCTTAGAATCGAGCCCCACGTTGGGCTCCCTGATCAGCAGGAGCCTGCTCCTCCCTCTCCTCCCACTCGTGCTCTCTGTCGCTATCTCGGTCTCTTTCTTTCTCTCAAATAAATAAATATTTTTTTAAAAAATCACTTTGATTGCTGTGGTGAGAACCAACTTTAGGGCAGCAATAGGTAGAAACAGACCAGTTAGGGGCTCTTGTTACAACCCAAGCAAGAAAGGGTTGTAGCAATGCACTGACCAGAAGTGGTTAGATTCCGTGTCCCCTGTAGGCTCAGCCAATAAGATTTCCTGATAGTTGGAATGTGATTTGAAAGAGTCAGAGAGGACTCCAAGGATTTTGGCTTGAGCAAATGGAAGGATGGTGTTGCCATCAACTGATATAGGGAAGGCTCAGGGTAGAGAAGGCCTGGAGGGGAGATCAGGAGCTGAATTTTGAGTGTGCTAAATTTGAAATGTCTTTGAGATACCTTAGGGAGGATATTAGAGGTCATGATATTTGAATCTGGATTTAGAAGGGAAGTTTGGGCTAGATATATAAATGATAGCCTTTGATGTATAAATGGAATTTATTCATCATTCAAAAGAGTGGATGAACCCATCCAGGGAGTGAGGACAGACAGAAACAAGAACAAAGAATTGAGTCCTATGGTGCTCTAACTAGAAGAGGTCTGAGAGAAGATTTAGAACTCACAAAAGAGCTGGGGAGCTTGAGAGAGAAGCCAAAGGAGTAGGAGGAAGCCAAGTTTAAAAAAAGAAAAATTACCTGGAGGAGGAGGTCAAACTATGTCAAATACTCATAATAGGTCAAGTAAGAGGAGAACCGAGAACTGACCCCTGGACTTGGCAGGATACAGCTCACTGGTGACATTAATAAGAACATTTTTACTGAGGCAGTTATGGAAAAGCCAGTCTGGAATGAGTTTAAGAGAACATAAGAGAGTAATTAGAAACCATGAATGTAGACAGCTCTTTTAAAGAGTTGTCCTTCAAAGGAGAGCAAACAGACAAACGAATAAATAAATAAAAACAAAGTGGGGTAGCAATTGGCAAGGACTTGGGGCGAGGGGCGAGTTCTCTCTGTAAGCCGGTAGAAACATCAGGTTGTCCATATGCCTGTGTGGATGACGCAGCAGGTGGGTGTAACTGGCAACGTGGATTAGAAGAGAGGCAACTTCTTGAGCAACGTTCTTGAAAAGGCAAGAAGGGGTAAGATCTAGCTGTCAATCACAGGGCCTGGCTTTAAATAAGAGCATGGACAGTTCATCAGTGCTATCAGACAGGATGTTGAAAAATGTGAGTGCAGATGCTGGTGTTGTTTCAACAATACAGTGAATAATGGCTACCATTTACTGAACATTTATTATGTACCAAACATTTTGTATATCTTATCACAAACTTTAAGTTTCATATATCCTAATTTTATTTTTTTATTTTAAATTTTTTTTTAAGATTTTATTTATTTATTTGAGAGAGTGAGAGAGAGACAGAGATCATGAGCAGGTGGAAGGGTAGAGGGAGAAGCAGACTCCCCTCTGAGCAGGGAGCCCAATGTGGGGCTCGATCCCAGGACCCCAGGATCATGACCTGGGCTGAAGGCAGACGCTTAACCCACTGAGCCACCTAGGTGCCCTTTTCTAAAAAAAAAAAAATTTTTAAAGATTTTATTCAAATATTGTCACTTTAAAGATGAAGAAATTGAGCTACAGAGAGATTTGGACTTCTAAGTGATAAAAAACAGATCTGTCCAATTCTAAATCCTGTCCTCCATCCCATACTGTCACAGCATTCCCACAAAGAAGTCAGATCACTGGTCAGGGCTCCAAATAGCACAGCTCCAAAACTTCAGTGATTTTTCAGATATCAAGCATATGGAGACAAGTATGTTCCATAATCCATGCCACAGCAGAATAGTCTGCATTTTTCAGGATACCATAATTTTTAATATATGTTCTATCACAGTTTTAACAAATATTCTAATACAGACATCTATAATAATTGCAAAATAATCTCACCAGGGTAGCCTCCATATCCTTTTTTTGCATCAGTTATATACAAACACCTGTAAAGATAGGATTTTGCTCATTTTATAGGAATCTATTTGGCTAGGGCTAAAATTAAATCTGTTAATACAGTCACACATCTCTGACAAACTATTT
The DNA here is from genome assembly GCF_004348235.1 of Phoca vitulina. NCBI lineage: Eukaryota > Metazoa > Chordata > Mammalia > Carnivora > Phocidae > Phoca > Phoca vitulina. Next base: position 4,185,831 of record NW_022589722.1, read on the forward strand.
CTTGAAGCACTTCATTTAAAGCTGTTACATAAACTTGTAATTTATTTTTGTATATACTTAGCTAGTAGTATGGGATATTCGCCTTTTGTAGCAACAATTCACTCTGGCATAACTAAACATTAGAACAGAGGAGGAGTCATGGGAGTAATGTCCCTCATCAGTATTCACGTGAGAGGAGAGGGCTGAAATGCAGAGCTTACTTCTTTATATAGAAAAGTAATTTTTCGGGCGCCTGGGTGGCTCAGTTGGTTAAGCGACTGCCTTCGGCTCAGGTCATGATCCGGGAGTCCCGGGATTGAGTCCCACATCAGGCTCCCTGCTCAGCAGGGAGTCTGCTTCTCCCTCCGACCCTCCTCCCTCTCATGCTCTCTGTCTTTCATTCTCTCTCTCTTAAATAAATAAAATCTTAAAAAAAAAAAAAAAAAGAAAAGTAATTTTTCAGTATTAGTCTATATAGATTATAGACATTTTTCTAATATATAGTACACACATTTCCTTTATTTCTTAAACAGTGGGTAGAAGTATTAAACCTTACTTTTTTTGATGATTCAGGTTCATGAAATAAAAGACTACGTGAAATAAGCCAGACATAGACAGATATTGTATGATCTCACTTACATGTAGAATCTAAAAAAAAAAAAAGAAAAAAAGAAAGGGAAAGGAAAAAGAAAAGAAAATTAAAGAAGAGAAGAGAAAAGAAAAGAAAAAGTCAAATTCATGGTAACAGGGTAGAATAGAGTGGGGGTTACGAGAGGCTGGGGAAGACCTAGATCAAAGGGTACAAACTTTCAGTTATAAGATGAATAAGTTCTGTGGACTTAATGTACAACACAGGGACTATAGTTAATAAGACTATATTATATACTTGAAGTTTGCTGAGAGTAGATCTCAAGTGTTCTCACCACACACAGAAGAAAAGGGTAACTATGAGGTGATAGTTGGATTGTAGTCAGTTTGTGATGTATACGTATATCAAACATCACACTGTATACCTTGAATATATACGATTTTTGTCAGTCATACCTCAATAAAGGTGGGTAGGGGGAGAAAGCATTTCAAGTATGTAGTTGTGACCGCCTTTCTCTAAGTAGCTCCAAAGTACAGTATTTGTTTGAAAGACTGTTTTTCAGATTTTATTTTTTGTTGGTTTCTCACTTTACCTGTTTCTCCCAGGCTGTCAGGTCAATATCTGCAACATATTTTACTGCTAGTATGCCTATTTCTAGCCTCCTGTAGTCTCAATAGCAACACACAACACATGTGTTGTGGATTTGATGGGGGTGGATTTGATAGGCAGAGTAATGGCATAAAGATGGCCAGGCCCTAATTCTTGGAACTTGTGAATTTTTTCCTTGTATGGCAGAATGGACTCTACAGATGTGATTTAGCTCAGGACCTTGAGGTGGAGAGACTACCCTGGATTCCCTGGGTTCAAAAGAATCCTATGGCTCCTTACAAATAGAACCTTTTCTAGCTCTGGCTAGAGAAATGCAATAAGGGAAGAAGGGGTAAGATGTGACATGATAAGGACTTTACTTGCCATTGCTGGGAAGGGGCCAGGAGTCCAGGAATGCCAGTGGCTTCCAGAAGCTGAAAAAGTCAAGGACCAAAGTCTACCTTAGAGCCTTCAGGAAGGAACATAGTCCCACGGACACCTTGATTTTAGCTCAGTAAGCCCACCAACTTTGGATTTCTGAATCCCCAAAACTGTAACCTAATAAATTTCTATTGTTTCGTAAGTCACTAAGTTTGTGGTAATTTGTTACAGCAGCAATAGAAAACTAAGAGCTCAAGAAATTTTGAATGAATTAATGGATGAATGGCATAGTATTGTGATGTCCAAGCTTTCCTGGTAAGGAAAATAAACTGCCCCTGTCAGTATTCTGGGCCCCCAACCCCTGCTTTAAGCAAAGCAGCTTGGTTTTTTTCTGTTTTATTTGTTCATGCTTCTGGGTAAGATTTTATTTGAACAAAGGTTTCCATGGGCAAGAAAGAAAAAAGAAAACACATGCTTTTGAAAACCGGTGGTAGCAGAGAGCAGAACGTGGATCCCGGAAACCTCTTGAGCCCTTTACCGTGTGACCTCAAAGAAGCCAATTAGTCTTTCGAAGCATCTGTTTATCAGTGTAGAAGATGAGAATAAGAATAATTTTTGCCTTACCTACTTCATGGAGCAATGGTGAGGATCAAATGAAAACTTTTCAAACTACAGGTGCTGTGCAATTATTTGTTGTGTGGTTTATGGGTTTTGGATTGTCAAGGAAACCAGGGAAACAAGGACTTTTCAAACTGAATAGGGAAGAGGACTTTATAGAGTCAATCTTCCATGAACAAAGAGTATGACCTTTAGTATACAGATATTTTGACACTGATTTTGGATTCAGAAGCTTTTTTCAATTTATTTCTCTGTTCTCAACTGTGTTTAGAGTAGTGTCAGTTAACAAATGACTTCCAGTTAAGTGAGGTATTTCTGTGTAGCACCAAAATACTTATCTTTGTTTTCTCTCTCTTCCTCTTTCTCTAATTTTTGGAAACTCCAACAAGGGTATACAGGTGCCTAAATGTGGGGGGGTGTGCTCGCGCACACACCCTATCGGAGATAGAATGCTGAAGCAAAATGTCCCTGTGTTTGTGACTTCTGCTCTAAAATGTATCTTTTCAGTTTGGGCAATCATCTCACTGTTTTTTTTTTTTTTTTCCTCTAACATTCTCTGCTTCTGCCTATGACATTTTTCTTTGGCTACTTTGTTTTAGCATCGTACAACTTTTCTCTCTAGGTCACACTCATTGTGTGATAACCTCTCATTTCATGATAACCTTTCATTGCACAGACACACTGAACTAATCTTATTGTCGGCAGTTCTAGATGTTTTTATTTAGAGGCATGCGTCAAAAGTGTCCCCCACATACTCCCCACATCACACACAATTCCAATAACCCTTTCACTGCTAAAAATTGCCTTTACATTATTTACATGATGAAAAAAAAAAAGACTAAGAAATGTGGTTGTGTTGTTAGAACTAAGCCACATGAAAGAAACAGTTTTGGTAGAGGGAAGAAAAGTGACAAACATTCATACTCCATTATGAATGACAGATACAGCAGATCTTTTTCTGGGAGGTTTTAACAGTGGCAGATAGTACTGAAAAGATACTTTGAAGAAGATGGGGGAAAGCTACAGGAAGATGAGGCTGGAGACCCTGAAAGGCAAAGGTCTTACCGATGGCTCATGTTTGTTGAGAACCAGTCTCGGCAGACCCCGGTGTGAAATTCACCCAATCATCAATTCTTTCTGAACCTAAGAACCTTCCTTACAATAAAAAGCCACATGCCAGGAAAAGGAGCTTCAAAGTCCCTCTAAAGCAAACTATTTACTTGATCTGAACATGTGTGTGTTATCACAGAAGTTGCTTTGCACACTTCTTTCCTTTAGTACAAACGGACATGCAGGTAGCCCAAGTACATCAGGGTAACAAATGCTGTTTGAGAAATCAGAAAATTCCAAGCTTCTAAACTTGGAGGAAAACAACAACAATGACAAAAACCAAACTTTTCTCTCTGTGAACTTGAGAAGCGATTTTAAAAATATGCATTGCCAGGGCCCACATTACACACTTCCCAAAGTTGGAGAGGTAGTGGAGTGTCTGTGTAGCTTGTTTTCTTTATGCACAGACCTACAGAGTGGTATTAGGTCTGCCCCGAACAAAACAGCAGCTGCTGCCAAAAACAACATTCATCTTCGCTTTAATCTTGAATGCCAGCTAGCAAAGCAAGCAGTTAGTTCCCTTGTAGCCCAAATGTGCTCTGGAAGCGGGCCAACTGGCTTCGCTACCCAGAACCAGGAAAGCAAGTTACCAAGATACAGGTATAGTAATTAGTCTTGAGTTCAGGTCTTTTGAGGTCATATGAACAACATCCTTCAAAAATAACCTTAATGTAAACCAACAACAGATTCTGGTTCAGGGAAGAACCATTTAATTCTACGTGACTTCTTCCTTCAGATGTTTAATTTTTAAAAAATATACCGTTACACATTATAGAGAAAATACCTAATCATCCCTACACAGGCTCAAATTCTTCTCTAGTGGTTGTCCAATAAGCTCAAAGGGGCAAAGGAAACATGTAATAGTAAAGTTGAGAAAAAATAAATCTGCTACCAGGAGATTGTTAACAGGATAGCTAAGTGAAACTCAAACCAGCTTCTTCGAGTCCAAACTGGTGCACTAAAATCTTGTGAAGATACAAGTCCGCATCTCTCCATGTAGATCCTTTTGTGAGGTGAAATGAAAATATCCTAAAATATGGATGATCACTAAAATCTGTGGTGAATATGCTCTACTAACGAAAACTGAACAACCTAGAAATAAATTGTTTAATATAAAAAGATAGGCAACAGCTTTAATGTAAACAGTAAATTCAAGAATTTCAATGGGAAAAAAATGAGAAAAATTACCCTTGATGGTCAGTCCTTACTCTAAATGTAAATGCTATTTAAAGGGAAAATGACTCACATACACTGACGTCTAACTAAGGGCCACACATAGGAGGAGCAGTTTGCAGATATTATTACATGTAACCTTCCCACCAACCAGAGTTTGCAGGTGAGTAAGACATGCTTCAGTGGGTTTAAACCAAGACCTATACTATATATTAGGAAGAAAAATACCAGGCCAGTCAGATAATAAAACTGACTTTATTTATATTTAATGAACTATTCAATTTTATTTAAAATACCTATGCAGTGGATGGCATATAGGTCCATTTGGCTGAATCAGTTTTTGATTGAAGTCACAGTGTCAAATTATTACTAGGCTGGGTAAACAAGTAGTACAGGTAAATCAAGCTATACTTCACTATAGCTTTTTAAAAATTTTCATAGCTAGAGGGAGAGGAAAAACAAGAAACAAATGTGTAAGTTGTTCCTTCTGGTAAAAACAAAATTGAGTACTTTTCAGACTTCTAAGAAGAGCTACCTATACATTTAACAAACATTTATGGAACACCTGATAAGTATATAAGTGTATAAGATAAAGACAGAAGATATTGATTTTGGCCTCTGGAAGCTCAAACTACTAGGGAACACAGCAGGGAGACAGGCAGAGAGGGGAGGGTCCCAGGAGGGACAGCTAAACCTGACTTCGGGAAAGGGGAACTGAAGGAGGGGCTCAGAGAGAGCTCCTGGGAGAGGACCTATTCTTCAAAGGTGAAGTTAACCCAATCAAAGAGAGCAGGGGTGAAGACCCCTGACAGAGGAAAGAGCAGGTGCCCACAGAAGTGAGAAAACAAGGCATTTTCATAGAACTTCACATTGATGATATGACTGGAAAATGAGTTTCAAGGAATAAACAATAAAATAGACATAGCTAGAGAGATAGGCAGAGGTCCTCCCAATTCTGATAATTGATTTGGATTTTATCTTAGAGACATGGGGCGCTCTGGAAGGACTTTAAGCAGAGGAGTATCAAGATCAGATTTATTTTTGAAAGGCTTATCAAGCATCAGCATGAAGGATAGACTGGGGGGCATGGAGGTCACTGAAGTCATCAACTGGGGCAGAGGCAGTGGGAGTGGAGGGAAATGGATAAGTTCAAGAGGATATGGAAGTAGACTGGGACATGGGTGACTGACAAAGTGTGTGGGGTAAAAAGGGGAGGAGTCACAAATGACCTCAAGTTCCAGTTTAGGTGACTGGGTAAGAAGTAGTGCTTTTCACTGAGCCAGGATATGTAAGAGAAGTGGCAGCTGGAGATTGGAAGTTATCACCCAAAACCCTGCAGGACAGATACCACATCTAAGGAGGAAGAAGAACTATCTGCATAGATGCGACAATGAGAAGCCAAGCACAGGAGAGGCAAATCAGTTGACTGTGGGATCTGCAGCCACTGTAAAAAGAAAGCACAAAAGGGCAAGTATGAGCAACAAAACAAGCACTAAAAGATGTCAGCCTTGGGGTGCCTGGGGGCTCAGTTGGTTAAGCGTCTGCCTTCAGCTCAGTTCATGATCCCAGGGTCCTGGGATCAAGTCCCACATTGGGCTCCTTGCTCAGTGGGGAGCCTGCTTTCTACCCGCGCCTCCCCCTCCCCACCGCCTGCCGCTCCCCCTGCACTCCCCCTGCTTGTGCTCTCTCTCTGACAAATAAATAAATAAAATCTTAAAAAAAATAAAAATAAAGATGTCAACCTGACGGTTGCCGAAAAACACCTCATGGAGTTGACACTGACAAGGATCATTTCTGTAGGACTGATAGAATTGGAATCCATCCACCGTGGGTTCACAGGGATAAATGAGTGTGGGGAATCTCAAGGATATACCAGGAAAGCTTGAAAAGGAAGGAGAGCAGGTAATTCGGAAAGGCTAGAGTATTAACTTTGGTCTTAGTAGAAAAGAAGGCAGCTCAAGAACAGTGGAGCTATCGTGATAAGCTCAGCCTTCCTCTTTCTTAAATGGTCTGTGCCTGGGAACAACTCACCTGTGGCTACTGAAAGCCAGGTGAGCTCAGAGGCTTCACCACTGTGTGAAAACCCATGCAACGAACTACCTCAGGCTAGAATCTAGGGCCTAGGTGTTCAAGTTTTGTTATTCCTATTTTGTAAAACACTTACATGACAGAAGAAGTATTTATGCCAGCAGCAGACCTTATTTCATTAGAAACAAGGGTAATACAGGTCATTAGCTCTTCAAAAATATAGCAGTTATGGGGCGCCTGGGTGGCTCAGTCGTTAAGCGTCTGCCTTCGGCTCAGGTCATGATCCCAGGGTCCTGGGATCGAGCCCCACATCGGGCTCCCTGCTCGGCGGGAAGCCTGCTTCTCCCTCTCCCACTCCCCCTGCTTGTGTTCCCTCTCTCGCTGTCTCTCTCTCTGTCAAATAAATAAATAAAATCTTAAAAAAAAAAAAAAAAAAATTGATCATTTAAAAAAAAAAAAAAAAAAAATATAGCAGTTCTATAAAAACGCAAGGAGAGACTTCCCCTGAACAGTATAATCCACTGTATTCTAGGGAGATACTGATGACTAATTCTAATCAATTTTATGAGGAGGATATGTAACAAACCAAACTACTCTGGAAAATTGGTGGGTGCTAGTTTAATGTTGAACCTAGATTTACATATTTGTTGCCAATTCTCTTTGCGAGTAAATATATTTTCAAGGAAATAGGAGATAGGCCCCCCAAATTGGCCAAAGTATAGAAACATAGCAAAAAAAAAAAAAAAATCATGACAGTTCTGAAACGCACCTTCAGTACTCCACAGGCCCTTGTTCTTTTTGGATGGCGTTGTTCACTATTATGTCAGTTAGTTGCTCTTAAAATTAAACCACAATATGTACTCTTGAGCGTTGTAGCTTTCCAAAAAAAAAAAGGGTATAAAAACAAATTCTAATTTATACTCTTTCAACTACATGACTCACTTCTGAAAGTGTAATCTCAGGTAAATCAAAAAGCTCTGCAATTTTTCAAAATCTGCAATATCTTGTGCATTCTGAACAACTGAGAGATGGAAAAATGAATGTAGGTTCCAGTTGCTATCTGATCCCATGTACTGAATCTGGACTGAAGGACTGAAGTTCCTAGAACTTCTTGTGTTTTTTGTTCTCCTATGGTTGCAATTAAATGTACTCAGATGTCTTGTCAGATCAGCTACCAGGAGTCTGACAAGTTTGGTTTCTCAGGGCCTTTTAAGTTTTAAGAAAACTTAATCTGAGGAAGCAAGCTCAGGAAATCGCCAAAGTTTTTTTCCCCACCTAGGCTTTTTTTTACTACATTAAAATAAACTAAATCTTCGTACTCCGCTTCCAAACAGCATCAGAACCAGTGGGGATTAAAGGCATGAGCTAAAGCACACTCACAATCTTGATCATTTTCTACATCACATCAGATGGCAAGCCTGATTTGCAAAGGTCATGGCCTAAGCATTCCTGATTGCTCAGTGTGTGCTGGACACACCAACTGCCTTTGGTTAAGTTGAATAAACTGTTGAAATGTCCCCCCCACTTTCACTCAAAGTGCTCTAACTGAAACAGGGAGTCAGCTGTCTTTCCTTTAGATGAAAGTGTGTAATCATCTGGGGGTGTTTACTGAGATTGTAGATTCCTGAGCATCATACAGAATCTAAATTTCTGTACATCTCAGGAATGTACACTTTTAACAAGCCCTCCATGTGATTTTTAGGTATCCTCTAAAGTCTGAAACAGGCTATTTTAGGCTGTCCTAGCTCAGGGGTACTGTATCATTAGGGAAAACAGAAAGGTCTAATAAGGTATACAAAGTTGCATTTGGTTCAAGGGCTACATATTAGAAGCTCCTGATTTAGATCAACTTGAAAGAAGAAAAGTGAAATGTAATGAACAGTATAGGAGTAGTGAGTGTAGAGGATACTGTGGATTGGCTCTTTCAAATTCCACTCCAACCCTCTCCTAGCATATTCTCCACTTCTGCTCCTTTGCAATTAGCTACAGTTGCAGAGGTGACTCGGCCAATCAGGTACAACCCTGCAAGACTGATATGGGAAGGATATTTTTGAGAAAAGAGCTGGATGCTGGGCATGCATTTTGCTCACTCGGATGGTAGTGGGAGCAAAGAGTCCCTTCAGTCAGGAGCAGTAACAGCTTCCTGCACTAGCTGTAACAGTTTTAAAGGAAGCAGTGGACTTAACTGGGTTCTAGGTGACCAAAGGATTCTGGAAGCTCAGCCTCCTCTTCTGGCCCCTCCAGTGGTTTTATAAGCCATCAAATACATTTCATTATATCTCCCCTTCTGTTTAGCTAGAATGGATTATACCACATGTACCTAAACCCTAAGTAATACTAGGAGAAAAGAACCCAAGTTATTAAGCAATTATTTCTCATAAAGCTTAGTCTAAACTTTCCTTAGGAATTTTGCATTAGTGTTCCAAAATTCAAATTGTAAGATAAGCATCATTTTAAACTTTAAAAAAAAAAAAAGCAATTTTTTGATTGGCAATCCATGAGAATGTTAATGTAATTCTGCTACCTAAAGCACAACAAAGCATTTATCCTTGACATGCCCAGGACATGTTCCTTTGGTAACAAGACAATTCCAACTGAAAGTTCATTGTTGATGGAGCTGATGTTTAGAGCAGAAGAACATCAGCAAAGACATGGATTCTAATCCTAATTCCATCACTGACATGCTGTAAGCTCTGTGAGCCTCAGTCTTCTCTTAGGGATAGCATTTCTTTGGGTTTTTGAAACGATTAAATAAGACAGTGTTATGTAAAGCACCCACAAGATGCCTGGTACTGACAGATCATGACATGACTGCCATAGTTATTTAATCATTATTACTAATCCTTTAGATGTTGAAGTCAAAACTAAAAGTTGTATTAATAGTGAAGGTCACATTCCATGTATGTTCTGCTCCCTGTAGATTAAAGATCAGCACAGGAAGAGGATAAAGAGGTTGTGAAATTCCCCCAGGGCTTGGATTTGGATCAGCTCTCCCAAAGCACGCAGGCCCATCTTGACCCGGTATAAAAGTGAGGCTGAACTGTTTGGGTAATGGGTGAATGTTAACCTAAACAGCAGAGTTTCAAAAGTCAACTAGAGCTTCAGTAATAAATTCAAGACAGTTTTAGAAAACATTCGTGTTTACTTATGCACAGAGAAGCCCAACTTTGAATCTCTACTCTGCTACTGACCAGCCTTGTGGCCCCTGAAAAGTCACTTCATCTTTCTCTGCTTTGGTTTCCTCACCGGCAAGATGGGCCTAATCGTAGAACCTACTTCCCAGGCTTGTTGAGGGCAAAAAGGAGTTCTAGTTGGAAAGCACTTGGTATAGTACCAGACAAATTGTACACCCCTATCCATTCTTCCATGGTTATTATTGTTGCAATCTTTCCAACCACACTTAGCACAAGCATCCCCAAACTCGAAGCACGAAGCACGGTGGTTCAAGCCAAAACCCTGGGCCCCATCCTTGATTCTTCCTGTTCCCCTATTTCCACAGCCAGGCTGTTACGTCCTAGTTCTACCAGCAAAATAAATCTTGCAACATTCACCTTTCTCCATCTCCTCCTGTACTGCTAGAGTACGAGCTCCACTCCTGCCCAGGAGGCTTTCAAAGGCTGCTAAATTAGCCTCCTTTGCTTGCATGCTTGCTACTTAACAATAGCGTGGTTCTCTGGGAATATAAAACAGCACTTGCTGCCTGCTTAAAATCTCGGAATACCCTTCTATTCCATTTACAGCAACATGCAAGCTGCTGATCAAGGCCTATCAGGCCCTATTTAACGTAAACTTGCCTACCTCCGTGCTCATATCTTAGCACACAACCCTTTCTCTCCCCACCAGACCCAACAGCCACACCGGCCTCCTTTCTGTCCCTGAAACACCTGAAATATATTCCTGCCATAGGCCCTTTGCACTTGCTGCTGTGAGCTTTCTCCTCTTGGGCTCTGCAAAGGCAAGTCCTTCTCATCATTCAGGATTCAGTGTGAACACCACCTGCTCAGAGAAACCTTCCCAGGTGACCTATCTTAAGTAGCCCCAAACGTTCTCATATCACAGTTTTATTTCCACTGAAGCACTTTTCATCGGACATTATCTTCATTATCCAATTAGTGGACTTTTTGATCACCTGTCCCTACTGAAAAGAATGTCAATGGTGTGAGGATGAGAATTGTATTATTCTTGTTCTTCACTTTTATCTCCAGTACCTTGAGCTGCCCCTCACTCATAGTGCATGCTCCTTCACATTTGTGGATTGCATGCAGTGCAAATTGCCACTGAAGTACCCACAAAGTTCAAATCCTCTCTTCTATAGAACAGGCCATGATGGTTACAGTACAAGCTTGGGTTTAGGAACTGGGGCACAGATGAGGTCTGGATAATGTAGGATTCAATTCTCAGCAGATGGTGTCCACATTCACACAACAGAATTGCAACATCACCCACCAGTTTTGCTTATAATTTGTCTCCTGCACTTGAGTTGGAGCACGATAAGGCCAGTACTTTTCAGTGCCTCACTGTTTTGTCCAGAGTGGGTAGAGCAGGGCTGAGTACAGAGAAGACTCTCATAAATATTTTTTAGTTGAATGAGTACAGGATAAACAGAAGAGTTTTACTCATCAGTTGGCCATAAACCACTGCTGCACTTCTCCCTCTAGGGTCCAATAACTGCTAAATCATAACGACAAGTTTGAGTAATGTTGTGACATTGTCTTAATTATTCAAAATGGGACATCAGCTAAAGGCTTTTTGGTTTGAACTTCAAGTCATTTTCTCTGTGCCTTTAAATACTTCTCTAGCTCCATGAAAATGGTAAATTAGGATATAAAACCAAAGGTAGACTGTAAGCTCCATGAAGCCCAGCAACAAGATAATTTTTGCTATTATATTTCTAGCCTCTAGCACAGTGTCTTGCAGTAAAAATACTAAATAAATCTTTAAAAAAAATTGAGAGAGAGAGAGAGAGCTCACACACAAAGCGGGAGAGGGGCAGAGGGAGTGAATCTCCAGCAGACTCCCTGCTGAGCATAGAGCCCAATGTGGGCTAAATAAACAATTTTTAATGAACAACTAGTAGAAAAATGCCTTTCCCAGCAGATGTGGCCAAAGTAGGATAATAGACCAAAGTGCTGACCTTCCTGTAAAGTCCCCAGAATCCCCCCTCTAAAGGAACTAGGTAAGTTCAATTTTGGAGTTACTTTCCCTTATTGACCCAACAGGTATTAAAACGAAACCACAACAAAAAACTCCCCACAGATCTGGAATGTAGGTACTTTGCTGTAGTAAGTTCAATGGAAGTCTCTGAGAATTCTACAACTCTGTACTTCAGTTAGAATTCAGAATATGGTAACTATAAATTTCTCCCTGTCTCCCCAATGAGTTGCAATGGATCAAAATTTCTAAAGCAGCCAATAAAATATATATATATATATATTCATGGGGATTCTGCACTGGGAACACATGCGGAGAAAAGGACTTCACTTGGGAGAAGACATGTTCAGAAGTGATGACATTAGGTTCAGCTTTTAAATGCTAATCTTATGGCTTCCCAAAGCAATGGTTGACTTATACCTACTAAAGCAGGCCAAAAAAACTTCATAGAACTGAATGTGGTTTTTTTTTGTCATCCAGATCCATTCCTAGTTTGACTTAAGAGTAAAAATGGTACCTTTCTTCAGAGTAACTGAGGCATACTATTACTGCTCCTCTCTCACATGACCTGGATGTAAGAAACAGAAAGTTGCATGCCAGAGGACTCATCAGCTGACTCAAATGACACTCTCTGCCCCCCCCCCCCCAAACAGGCTTTAGGTGTACCTATTAGTGTGAAAATGCAATAATAAGTGGCAGGCTCTTTTATTGTGATTTTTCACCATGATGTTCATGAAATTATACTTAGCATTTTCCATAATACCACTATGTAGAAGGAGACTCCAAATCCAGTAGAGAAAGGAAGATGTACAACAGAAATTAAAAAGAAGATCTTTTCCAATGTAACAGGATGTAAGTATTGGCATCACAGATTTTTAAAATTTTTAAAAGGATTCTGAGTTCATCTTCAAAAGAAATGTAAACTGTAAACTATTTTGTGTTCTAAAATTCTCCCTCAAGTTGGATTTGGAAGCTTACTTGATAATATTCCCTAGTTAAAAAAAAAAAAAGAATATGAAAAAATATTCTTTAAACCCTCAAGTTCTTACTCTAAATAATGCCGGGAGAAAAAAAAAAAAGGAACTTTTTCTTGGGTCAGGAAAGAGGGTGAGTGGGTAGCCAATTGCAAGATAATCCTTTGGGCTTCTTTTCAAAGCAGCTGCTTTGCTGGGGAATCAAAGGAGGATGGGGGAATAAATGTAAACAGGGGGACTGCTTGGGTAGCACAGAGACTCTCTCACCATAGGGGGGAAAATGGGGATCTACTTCCTCAGGAAGTGAAGAGAGGCCTGTGTGAGCAGTGCATCCAGCTAAGTGAAATTTAAAAGATATGCTTCAGCTGCTGTAGGATTTAAGTGCCAAATCTGCACAAATAATTTTGCACATCTACTTCATTGTTTAATTTTTGTGTGTTAGCTCTCATTTAGGGTACTTTTTGGAGCTTTCACTTGCAAATTAGGGCAGGAGGTAGACTTTGCTCTTTGTGATATAGTAATTACTTAAAATCTGAGAAGTTTTATAGGGTCCAGAACTGTTAACTTTTTCGTTCTATGCCCCAAACTGAGCTAACCTGATTAAAAGAAAAAAAGAAAAAGAAATAGACCACGCTACAAGTTTACCCACCTTTCAAACTTCAGAACTTGGAAAACTTGGCATCAAAAGAGTTTTAGGAAGTTTTTAAAGTACACTATATATTGCTACTCCAGCACTGTACAGCAGTTATATTACCTCTCTGGGTCACTAACATGGTGGATTCTCGTCACAGAAAAAACGTGAAAACATCACTTTTTATTACTCCTTCTCCGACCTTCCTCCACACGTAAATAGATCTTTGATCTTAAGTACTGAAACATCATTTTTTGCTAAATTCCTTAACCACCCCATCTTAAATTCTTAACTACTCAAATTGAACCATCTAAAGCTTCTATTGTCATATTTGTCTTCCCTCACTTTCCTAGATAGAGATTATACACATCAGTGTCTGAATCTATAGGACACCCTGTCCTTGTCTACTGCACTGACTATTAACTAGCACAGACTATGAAAAGAAAATCTAAAAGGAAGCATCTTGAATGCGGGTAAGCTGTGGAAGAAGAATCTGTTTACTCTATTTACAACAGTCTTACTATTATTATATATCAAGAAAAACACCCTATCTAGGCAATACAAGATGACAAAGACCAGTATGAAGCAAAGGCTTAGGAGCGAACACACCAGGTCTGAAGACTGACGAGATGTTAAGATGTGGAGTAAGTTGCTCAATCTCCCCAAGCTCATATTCTTCTTCTGCAAAGAGGAATATCCACACTACCACTCTCATAGATGGCGAGAATTGGGGGAAGATAAAGTGTGTATTTTCTTCATCAGCAACAGCATTACGTCTAACATCTTTTCTGGCTCTTAAACCTTCTATACATCTTGAATTAGCAGACACTCACTGGCACTTGCCATTCAACCTATTGTATTATTTCCTTAAAGATGGCCAGCAACTTGCCCACCCTCCTTTTTTTTTTTTTTTTTTTAAATCCATGGTCTCCATGCTCTTCTAACAAACCTAAGTGGCCCATTTCTCTCTCCAAACAGAATTAGGTTTGAACAATGTATGTTTGTGTGGGCCAGTGCTGAGGGTACATTATATGTATTTCTTATTGACATCAATGCATAATAGTAATGTTCTAAAGTTCTTCCTACCTTCCAAATCACTCTCCTTATATCAACTGAGGTCAGACATCAACTGAGGTCAGCAGGCATAAAGATGATAAATACCCAGATCCACTCTTAGAATACTGATAGGTGTTCGGAATGCTACATCTAATCACACTTTGGTTCAGAAAATCTTTACCAAGATTTTGGTGCTGAGCCACTAACTGGAGATACCAATTATGAGGCAATTTAGCCAGGTAGACAGGTAAGTAAGAAGATAATTTCAGTACAGTGTTTTCACACTATATGATTTTATTTATTTTTTTAAAGATTTTTTATTTATTTATTTGAGACAGAGAGAGAGAGAAAGAAAGTACAAGTGGGGGTGGGCAGAGGGAGAAACAGACTCCTCACCAAGCAGGGAGCCCAATGTGGGGCTTAATCCAGGACCCTGAGATCATGACCTGAGCCAAAGGCAGACACTTAACTGACTGAGCCACCCAGGTGTCCAGTATGATTTTTTTAGAAGATTTATTTATTTTAGAGAGAGAGAGAGAGAGTGCGCAAGCATGTGAGTTGGGGGGAGGGGCAAAGGGAGAGGGAGAGAAAGAATTTCAAGCAGACTCCCTGCTTCACATAGAGCAGGATGCGGGGTTTGATCTCATGACCCTGAGATCACAACCTAAGCCGAAACCAAGAGTCAGATGCTTAACCAACTGAGCCACATAGGCGCCCCCATTTTTTTTTTTTAATGCTATGGAAGTACAGGGTAAGATCACTAAACACAAGGGAAGTGGGAGTGAAGAATAAGGGCAAACAAACATCACAGAGGGCTTCTGAGAAGAGAGATTGTCTCAGCTAGACAAACGGCAGATGGATGAGGAAGGGCCCACAGCACCTTCAAGACCAAGTGCAGTGTGGTAGGTACATCACCGTACCACTGTACGTTATTAGATGACACTGTAATAAAATGCACCACTCAGAGCGGTGGAAATAAGCAACAACCAAATCAGAGAACTCTGTGTAGTGCATTGAGGGTTTGGACTTTATCCTGCTCATAATGAAAAGTCAGGGGAGGATTTTAACCAGAGTAGTTACATAGTGAGACTTCCTCTAATCACTCTAGATTGTGTGCATTAGAACTTTTGAAATGACAGAAATCACCATTTGTTTTGTTAGATAATGAAATGGACACCCTTGGAGGGACTAAAACACCAATGCCACATAGTTAAAACCAAGACATGATCTTCAGTGTTAGCAAATTCTTGTTCTGATGTTCCTGCAGAACCCCTCAAATGCCAGGACACAGATTTTCAGAGAAAGATGCAAGTACAAGATCCCTTGTACTCCAGCTCTCCTCCTAAATCACTTAACAAAAATAATGTATGTCAGTGATTCCATCCTGTTCTCCTTTGAGTTTGAAAATAATGGACGTTGTATATATTAGCATTTAAAAGAAATTTTGCTCCTTGGTTTCACAGTCTTGGTTCAAGTTTCTGTGTTAGATCTACTCTGAACTGAACCCAAAATTACTTCACACATTTCTAGATTGGTTATTTAATCACAGAGGTAGCGATGATCAAAGATTCAGTCAAGAAACCTCTAGAAACTGCCTTAAAATTATACACTGTCAGAAAACAGGAGCTGTTTTTAGTCTTTCACAAATGCTTAAACAAGTCAGCACTCCATCAAAGGAACATAATGGTTTCATGTTCTGTCAAAGAATGTAATGCTTGTTTACCTGAAGATCTGTCTTGATTGACACAAAACTTACTTGAAGATTAACCTGGACAATCAAGCCCTTACTCTTGAAACACAATTACCTACAAGAAAATAAAACCTGAATTCATACTGAAAACACTCCCAAACTGTTGATTCTGACACAGTATTAAATTAAACACAGGAAAAAAATGTTTTGAACGCAAAAATGCATTTTGCTTGAAAGCAACTAGCATTTGCCTGGGTATTTGGCTCATTTAATCCTCACAACCATCTGAGGAATTAGACACTATTATAAACTTCATTTTACAAATGAGATAATCAGAATGTTACAAGAATTAAGTGACTCAAAGTCATCCAATCTGAAAAGGTGACTGCAGATCCAGGAGTCTCCAAAGCTATCACTACACACTATACATAAAGTTGTTTCAGGCTTATTCTGGAAGACATTAATAAACACAAAGCTTTTAAGGATTTGGAAAGTTTGAATTTTTTTTATCACTCAAGGCTTAGAATAATAATATGACCCTAAGCCCCTGAGTAAAACAGCACAGTCTACAGAGCACTACTCTAGTAATTACCTCTCTCTCACACACACACAAGCTTGTGAGGTAGTCAAGACCTATGTCAGCATCCGTAGTTACAAAGGAGGGTGCTGACCCTGATCCAGACCCCTTACTAATCTCAGTTTACCATTTCATAATCCCATTTCCCATAATCACCCATAATCTCTGCTTTTCAATGACAACAGATTTTTAAATTATTATAGCCACCACACAAATGGAACAAACCAAAACAGTACATAGTCTGATGTATACTAATCTTTTGCTGGTAAAATACAGCCCAAAAGATTACGGATACCACCTATCAAACATCAGTTCTGGGTCAGCGAACTTCCATATATTATCTCATTTAATCTTTGTATTCTTCCAACTGCATACTATTACCCATAATACTCCATTATACATATGAGAACATCAAGACCTAAAGAAAGAATGTTAATAACATGCACACAATCTTGGTGAATAACAGAGCTAGGACTTGGGCCTTCTTCTAACCCCAAAGTCTGTGCTCTTTCAAGTATCTTTGAGGCCAATGAGTCAAGCACTTTTGCACAAACATATAATTTTGTGCTTAACAATATAGTAGGAAAATGTGTTAAGCCTGAAAATTATTTATAATAGTGTAATTCTGCGAGTGACAATCACAAAGCAGGTACACAACATACTATTTCTAAGTTAAAAAAGTAAGGAAGGGGGAAAACAAGGAAAGGATGGGGTTGGAGGGAGGAAAAGAGACGAGAGAGGCAGGAAGGAAAGCTGCTAAGAATTATTATTTTATGGAAGAGAAAAGTCTGGGTAAGAAAAGGTAAAGCAAAGTTGAATAATTTACCTAAGATCCCTCAGCAAGCTAGAATCAAAAGCCAGAGGGAAAGCTTTAGGAGCTCTGACACAAAAACTCTTTTCACTTTCCCTTGACAAGTGGCTGTATTTCTGCTGATGCTGAAAATGACTTCTCCTCCCAGATAGGGAAAATAGGAAATCACTCACCAATTCATGGAAAGGACTCATGTTCTGTCCCTCCAGTTCCAGGTGTAGCACAGAGTTTAGGAATGCAGACTCTGGTTCCAGACCGCCTGGTTCATAAAGCAGCTCTACCTCGTATTAGCTCTGTGACCTTGGGCACATGATAGAAAGAAGTAACTTTGCTCTTAGGTAAACTATCTTGCAATTATAATTATGCACATTTAGCTCTTTTTCCATTTTTGTTAAAGTAGGGAATGAAAACAATCAAATTATTCAGGACTAAAGTGAATCTGAAGCCTGACTTATCTGGATGAACGGCTTCAACTTTCCCTTTCATGCTGACAGTGGAGACTTTGCAATTAAGAGAAGTCATTGATATTGATAAACTTACCATTTGTTTAATGCTCATTATAATAGCAAATGTTTGATTTAGTATTTCCAATGTGCCAGGCACTGGACTAAGGGATTTTTGTGGATTATTTCATTTAATCTTCATAACCACCTTTGAGAAAGGTACTATTGGTCTGCCTGTTCAGCAGTTGGGGAAACTGAGGCTCAGGATTACGTGCTTAGCCAACCAAAGCAGGCCATCTAACTGGTGTCTGTTTGGTCCATCACACCTCTGTTCTGTTGTCTCCTTCACCTGCTCTCAAATGATTCCTTCTAGCTAACACTTTCATTTCCAATAGAGTATTACTAAGTTACATAGTGATACCGCTCATAAGGGTACTCAGACAGTCATTTGTTTAAACAATCAAAACATCAGGGTAGAAAATGATTTTTACTGTTCATGCACTTGGACTGAACTGACAAGGAATTACAAAGCAAAGGTCACAACTTAGATGGCTGATGGTTTTAAAAGCCAGACATAAGCATAAGGACATTATTATTAAATAGTTTTCTAATATGATCACAGCCACTTAAAATTGTCTTCAAAAATAGCATGAAAGAGGGTCAGAGCAAACTGATTAAAGTAATCCCTGATGCATCACTTTTTTCCCCCCAAGAAATTTTTTGAAACACAATTTTAAAATATTTTAAAATCTGCCCTCTGCCAAAAACAGTATCATTTTCTTTGAAAGACACGAAGGATTTGGCAGTAATTCTTAATTCCATAAAGTAAAAGGCATTTTTAAAGTTTCTAAGGGGGGGCCTCCCTCACAACAGATGAGGCCTGCATTTGATGGCTAAGGACACAGGGGTGGAAGAGGCTGGTGACCAAGCCCAGGCTCCCTGACTTGTGGGAGTCTTGTTGCTCATCACAACCATTTACGCTCCTGGGTAGTGCTGAGGAGGTGGTGGTCAGAAGCACTGGTCCCTCATGCAGACACTCAACTTTGCCTGTTCTCAGTCTTGCCCATATAAGATTAAAAGACATCATCTACACACACACAAGCTCAGGTCTTTCAGATCGCATGGATACGTACATTTACACTTAAATATGGGTGCATTCTATTGCAGTGGTTAGGAGTAATCTAGTCTTTAGAATTAGACAGGCTTGGTTTGTAAACCAAGCTCTTCCACTTACTTGCATTTTTTTTCCTTTTAATCTTGGGCAAATTTTCTTAATATCTCTGAACTTTAGTTTCTGTATTTGTTTAAAAAAATCAATATCTCCTTCTTAACATTTTCTTTCTTTTTTTTTCTTTTTACTAGAATCAAATGAGATACCTGTGCCGTCTGTGGCATGGTGCCTCATCCATGGTGAGCAGCCAGATACTAACTTATTAACTAGTCATATCATTTCCTTATTCAATAAGCTATTCTTTCTCTTGTTAAGCAACTTGTCTTTTGGCCTATTTTGTACAACTGTTTCCTTTCTCAGAAAGGGAAGAAAGGTAAAGGAGATCAAATTGGGGGAAAATTTTGTTGAATTTACTAAGAGTGCTTATGAGTGTTAAATAAATAAAGTAGATAATATATAAATAAGGCAGTTAAGGCATTAATCTCTAAGGATTATTTTAATTCATTTATTCAGAATGCAAGTCTTATAGCCAAAGCCAGGTATTACTAATAATGAATTTATTCCCTATAGCATGTGGATTTGCGGTAATGCTCCATGATTCACTAATCTAGCAGAGAATGAAATGATTATTTACTAAGTGCAAGTCATTGTACTGTTAGACACTATCTTACTTAATCATCACATCAATACTATGATAGGTAGTTATTTCTGCACCCATTTTAAAGATCAGGAAAGTAAAGTTCAGAGAAAAACACTTACTACAAGTCATACAGATAATAAGTGGCAGAACCAAGAATATATTTGATGTAGAACTCAATCCAATGTTTTCTATTTTCTTGCATGGTCTCCTGTTTTGGTTAGTAAATGATATTGCATATTCACTGAAAATTAATGCTGCAAATGGTGAACCAACTAGCCCTTCCAATCATCAACCAAACACATGTTTGTATAATAGACTCAGTATGGTAATTAAAATTTGCCTTCTGTTAAAAAAAAAAAAAAGCTTCTTAAAAATATATCAGCACTGAACAACCTGAATCAGGTATCTACTCATTCCACAACATTCAATATGTATTTACTAAGCATCTACTATATATAAGCCACTCTGCTAGGCAACTAGAATCATGAAATTTTTGTTGTCCAAATTTTTTTTTTAAAGATTTTATTTATTTATTTGACAGATAGTGAGAGCAGGAACACAAGCAGGGGAAGTGGGAGAGGGAGAAGCAGGCTTCCGCTGAGCAGGGAGCCCGATGCGGGGCTCGATCCCAGGACCCTGGGATCATGACCTGAGCCGAAGGCAGACGCTTAATGACCGAGCCACCCGGGCGCCCCTGTTGTCCAAATTAATATCATTGGCAGCTGTTTTAATATCTGAACTGCTTTTCTTTTTTGATTCAATGTTTCTATAAACAGAATGTATATCTTTGGGGTACTGAATAAGCCTCATGGATTCACTGTGGTTGGGCCAGCTGAATCTCTTTGGGTGTTAGTCTTGGCAATAACCACTTGGAGTTGGCAGAAGAAAGACCTTATCTCAGTTTCCTCATCTGTGAAATGGGATTTGAAAAAATAGTACCTACCTCCCAGAAGAAAAGTTCTATGAATTAATTGATCTTGGAACAGTTTTCTACTAAGTGCCATTTGGCATGAACTTAGTATGAGGGTGATTTGATTTTATAAAACAGTGACGGAAACTATTTAAAACAGCCACACATTTAAATGTCAAACACTTGACACAGAACTACAGTAAATTTCCTTTCTTCAGGCTGAATCATTTGTGTGTGACATTTGTACAGAAGTACAAATAATGGTCAAATCAGTTTGGGATTTAAAAGTGTATTGAAATGTTTAGGAGTAAAAAAGATCCAAGTTTCAAATAGTGGGGGGATGTCTACTATTTTCTAAATATTGTTAAGACATAGTACTATGGTCATGGAACATTATAAACAAATGTACTAAAATCTTAAAAATATTTTCCTGGGCAGGGGTTAAAAAAATGAAAAATTTTAAAACTTAAAAAAAAAAAAAAAACCTGTTACAATTATTGCCAAAACAAGAATTATAGAAACCCTGTTTTGTGGCCCTGTGGCTTTTCTACATAGAATTTATTTCATCTAATATTAAAAACATGCTAATAACCTGCTTTTCATTTTTTGCGAATGTTTTCAAGCTCCCTTTTTATTCCTGCAGTTAAGTGCCCATTTTAGACCACCTGGAGGCAGAAAGCACCAGCCACCCTCCTCTACTATGATAATTTATCTTTCTAACAAGCAGTCAAATAACGTGTTGGTCCGTCCTCTACTTAATGGAACAACACATCAGAGATGTCTGGGCAGGGCCAAATAAATAGAGCAGTTTTCTAAAATCACCAGAAGATCCAAACTAAAGCAATCACAGGAAGCTTTAGTTGATCATCAAAAACGTAAATCCCTAATGTGTTGACTATTTCAGAAGCATTAAAATGTAGGTTGACACAGAACCCTAAATAATGATGTGTGACTGCCAAGGCTTGTTTTGTAATCCTTGGGTTTTCGAGATCACATTAGAAACCATTTCATATGAAACCTTGCCACCCTTCCTCCCTCTGCTCTCATCTGAAGGTCTGCAGTGAATATAAATTTTGATAGCCATCCACATGGACAACACATCCCAGGAGGGGCGCAAGGCCTTTATAACACAACCCACTTTCTCTTCAACACTCTTCTTGGAAATCAAGGAATCTGTGTGTTTTCACAAGGCAGTTGCTTAGGAGGGCATTGAGAAAGGGACCCCAAGAAGCAGTGGAAAACTGCACAAGAGGGACCCTTACGATAGACAGCCACTATTAAATTGTCATTTCTATAGGTGAGCTGGTTACTATACCGTTCAAACGCTTACATGAGGAGAAACAAGCCAATTATGAGAGGAGTCTCCGTCCTGGAGTTTAGTCAAGGCACTTAAAATGGAAAGGTCATTGGCTTCAGAGATTTTATGTCAAGGTAAAAAAAAAAAAAAAAAAAAGAGGGAAAAATTCTCAGCACCTACGGGGCTTTTGTTCAGAAGATGAACTTTTGCTCCGGAAAGGGCGACAGAGTGTGTGTATACAAGACAAACACAAGGGCCCCCTCTGGGCTGTGCTCTTGCCTCCCAAGTCTGCAGGGGGAGGCACATTATGCAGTGGGGACCGCCCTTTCTGTAAAGGTGAAAGAGACCAAGGCTTGCTTTTTCAAGTGAGCACTGGCAGTGGGTTTGCTCTTGTTCTTGCCCTTTTCCACAGGAGCAAGGCATTCTTTGCAAGGCGACTGCTGGATTTTTGAGCTGCCGGTCTGGGCACCAGGAACAAAGAAAAGGAACCCTAACTGCCCCCATCAAGACCGCATTCTAATCCTCAGCACTCAAAGCCCCAAAGCAATAGCTACACCTACAAAGTCAAGTGCTGAATTACTGCATCCAGGTTGCTGGTATATAGCTACTGCTATATGTTTAACTCTCTGGATCTCTGCCTTTTGTTTTGTCTGTTTTAGTAGGTAGAGCTCACTTGACTCTGCAGGCATTTAGAGTAGAAGAGCCTACTGTCATTGTCATGACCATATTTTCTGAGGAATCCATGGTCCGTTGTCTGGAGGAGAGGTCCAACTGATCTTCTAATATTCTCATGTCAACAACAAGAAAAGGACTGTCATGGCTCCTGACTGCTAAGGAAAACCTCTTGCTGGCTACTAGGTTTGCCCCAAACCTCAGCTAATGTCAGTTTTAGAGAGAAGCTAAGGAAAGAAGGCAGGCGGGCAGGCGAGAGGTGTTCCAAAGACTGTAGTAGATCTGCAAAAAGCCAGGGCAAGGAAAGACTCGGCCAAGGGTCATCCACGGAAACTGTCTTTTCCCTCAAGCAAAAGGGCTACTCCCTCTTTTTTCAGCTTCTGTGCATCCAGTTACAGACGCCTCCTCTTCACTATCTTCTCAGGATTAACTCTAGGGTGCGATTCACAGTAATACTACTACCACTCAGAGACTTGCCTGTGACTTGCCCATGACTTGCCCAAGACTTGCCCAAGACTTGGGCAAGACTGGAGCCAGATCTGCACTGAATAGGACCCATTCCTCTGATTCTGCCCACTAAAACTTCTCCTGCATGACCAGATTCTCTCCATTTTCCACTCCCTGCACATAGATGCTGGAGACTGCAGGGGCAGCAAAGAGAAGCAAATACTGGGAGGCATTCATTACCTTTTGTAAGCGTACCTCCTCTGGCTGTCTGACCTTGCCTTAGGATTCTTCTTCCCCTAGAGAATTTAAAGGTAAGAAGAGAGAAAGATCCTCTTCAACTATGGATATTGCTAAAATAGGAAGTATAAATATCATTCTTATTATAGAGAATTATCAAGTAGTAGGTGAAATGGCTAAAAGTACAACGTCCTATAACTTAAATCTCTTTCATTTCTCCCCATTGACCGGTTCATAATTATAAAACAATGGTTATAATTTGCATTCACACCAAACCAAAGCAATGGCTACATAAATCTCCAAATCAAAGGAAGCTTAAATGCCATGTGGTTCAAACCTCTTTTACTAGTATCTTAGAAATCGAAAATTTTAGAACTGGAAGGTGCTTAGAAATCACCTACTCCTACCTTCTCACATTACAGTTGAGGAAATCCAAGTTGGAAGAGATTAAAAGGCCTTCCCAAGTCATACAACTTAGTATCTGGGCTAGTAAAAGAACTCCATCCCCTAATATCCAAGTCAATGTGGCAACCTAGAAAAATAGTAAAATGTAGCCAAAAGAGAAAGAGAGCTACATAAAGAACAGTCTTTCTTTAGATGACATACATTGTGATTTTAAAAAAAGAACCATGAGGCCTAATTATAAGAAAATCACCCACCCCCACCCATCTCCTTTTTTCTGGACGGAAGGAAATAGGTAGAGATGAAATAATGACAATTTTCTCAAACTCTTAACCTTTGTAAACAGTTTTTAGTATACACATACTTAAGTGAAAAGGCAAAAACATCTTGCTGCATCTATAAATTGGTAAGGCTATAGTCAATGGTTTCTATGAAATGAAGTCTATACAAAATAACTCTGAAAACAGCATAGATTATAAAAGCATCCTGGTGTTCCCTCAATTTGTTTTATAAACTGTTCTGATTACACAGGTGACTAACACCAAGAGTCTCTTGCAGCTGCTCATGATTCATGTACTGGAAAACAAAAGATCAGTCCTCAGATTTATATCCAAATGCTTTACACCCTAATTTACAAAGGGGAGCATTAAGGTAATCGAGAAAGGCAAAAAAAAAATCTTACAAACTTGCATAATGAAAAAAAAAAAGTTACTGCATGTTGCCAGGTTAAGGACACCCTGCAGAAATGAATGCGTGGCCTCCCTCAGGAAAGCAAGTATCTTTAGTCTACAATAAACTCTCAGAATCATACGGAGGCAACTTAGAAAGCAAGAGTCTGGAAGTATGGAACTGAATCAGATATGGTAACAATATTTCCAGTTTCTACTTTTATTTTCAATTCTAATGCTCTTATTTAGTTTTACCTTTAAAGAAAAACTTGAAAGGTTAAACATCGCTCATGCCACATAGTGCCTTTGTTTTCACACAATCCTAGTTTGATGTGTGTTAATCACAGTCTGTAAACAGATAACAACCTATAATGGGAGGCACTGAATCCATAGGTCCAGATTTTATAAAAACTTGGTCTCTCTGCTTTGCTGGTTAAGCATCATTTAGACGCAATAGCCAGTTTTTCACTGGCTTATTAAGTTGCCGGCAAGGCGATTCTCTTCTCAGGGGCAATAAATTCTGATTGTAACTACAGTAAGCCACTGTGCTGGGATAAAGACCTATATAAAATTTTGTTTAATTCTTTACAATCATCACATGAGAAGAATCTTTATAACTACTTGATAATCATCATACAGATTATAAACTGTAAATCCTAAGAAGTTTAACCATTTGCCTGAGGGTCATTTGTTTTACCAGTGGTAAAACAGAAATCAGAATTTAAGTCTTCAAAAGCAAGAGCCTAGGATCTTTCCATTATAGCTTAGGTACTCCCTAGACACGGATGGGGAAGGCACATGCAATGGGGTTCAATGGACCATGCAAGAAACTTTCCTCCAATATTCTGACTAGCTATTTAGGCAGGAATTTTTTTTTTTTTATGTTATTTATAGTGATGGAAGAATTTCAGTCATTTATAATTAAAGAAAAAAATGTGACACAATTGCTATCTTCAAATTGGTAGTTAGACATAAATAAAATTTAGCAATTTTAACTGGTTTGGCTCAGGCCCTCAGATTTCCATATGGTTACTTTCCTTGTTTTCTATTAAATGTAACTGACTTAGCACTTTTAAAGTCTTGGCAGAATGTATCAATTAAAAGTATATAAATTAGAATTATTCAAAGCATGCATTCCAAATTGAGTGACTTTAAGGACAAAATTTAAAAATGCTCTTTTCATAAATGTTAATTTTTTTCTAAAAACTTGCATCATCACATAGATGACAAATTTCATGAAGACAAAAAAAGACATATTCCAATTTTCTTTGGAATAACATAAACTAACAAGCATTCTATTTGTTTCTCTTCTGAGAATTAATGTGTGCCTAAAATGGCCTTTCTACACTGTTTGCAAGATGAATTTTTCCTGTTTTAGTATTTCTAAAACTGACAGCAGTCATGAAAACTCTCACAAACCATCTCAAAACTAAAATATAAGTACAACATTGATAAACATGGCGTGAGGCCCATTAAACTGACAGCTCTTTTCTAATTGGTCTTGCCAAATATGCTGCACAATTGTTATTTAATATACCAGTATATCAGAGCATTACATTGAAAAAAACAACTACATACTGAAATAGATGTTCTCTCTAAACCAGTGCCACAATTCTCTTCAGAAACTGTAAAACCACACAATATGAATAAAATACAATCAGAAAGATGCAAAGCACATTCATTTCTGTAGGCTCCTGACTCAATTTATTGTTACAATTGCTCCTAAGGACTATTGCCCGTTTAATTCTTTTCCAAATACTAAAGTCCATCACCCAAGCTAAATAAATGACAGAATCATTTATCAAACCCCAAGTGGTTGTTGATGGAATTTCCACACCTACTTGGCTTGAGTGAAAAGCCAGAATGCCTGTGTGTCTCTGGGATTCTTGGAGAAATTACAATTCAAGTTAAAACTTATTATTCATATTGCTATTATTAAATTCTCATTTTGTATCTTGGGTAACGGAAACGTACAGAATCATTGCCTTATGATAGAACTCTGGTATTGATGCCATATTCATAAATGATTACTTAAACTGTTGAACATTAATAGACATTCCTCCCTGGCAAGGATAACATTAGATGCAGTAGAACAAATGACCTTACTTACTAATGTCTAATTTCCTTATGCTATTCTCCATCCACATAGAAATTGCACAGAAAATTTCTTTCTAACTTTTGGATTAGGAAATTTAACAATTTGAAGGAGGATCTAATCCCCCTCCCCTATTTCCATGATTTTATTTATTTCCTACTATTTCCAAGTGTCTTCCTTTGCAGTGGCAAGAATGTGGAATTGCTAGAAGTATCCTTAAAGGAAACCTTGAAGGTCATTAGATCCCAGGCAATGAATGCCTTCATTCAACAAGGGCACTGCCCTCCTTTGCCTGCAAATCCTTTAACATCAGCAAGATCCCCCAAGGGCTTGCACTTTAACTTGGTTGGAGCAGGTCACATTTCTAAAATACTTAGTCTCAAATGTCCCTGGTCGGCAGCACTGAGTCACTAACGCCACAGCGTTTCAGGCTAGATCAACCTCTTTCTAGTTTTCAATGGAATTATTCCATGTAATCCGATTTACACAGCCATTTAATCAAAGCGAGAAAGGAGATTACAGAGCTCACATTTGTTTTGCAAAGCAAGGGTGCAAGGATCATCAATCCTCCTGACTCTCAAAGTGACATGGTAGTACATCGTCTCCCTTTGGAGTGTTGGACATTAACCTGATCTGTCTCCTGTGTTCTTGTTTAAATAAGAAGGTTTAGGCTTTTTTTTTTTTCCTGAACTAGAAGGTAGCGGTTTCTCCACCGGCTCTCACCACTACCATTCAGGTGAGATGCTACTGTAACAAGAATTGGTCCCCTGCCCTTATTATTCCACAAAGCAAAAAGCTTGTACAAGTCAAATAATTACATTACAACTTTTTCTTTTGGTGCCAGTCTCTAACATTCACATTTCAACAGCACAGTGTGGTGATCCTGGGTGTGGTGTTCAATGCTTTGCCTATAAACTAACCTGCTTGCCCCAGGAACATGTGCTCCCCTCCTTAGTCTTGGGCAGCTGCCCTCCAGACTGCACAAACCTTTCTGCCAGGAAACGTCCCTTCCCCCTGCCCTTTCCACCTGTGCATTGGGCTCCATTCTTCCTACTTCCTTCTGAATGTGTACATTTCCCAGGCCCACACATCAATTTAAAATAGGATAGGAACCAATTCATTCAGTAAAGCATTTTCAGCACATGGATACCTTCATTCTAAACAGACGATTTGGACAAATTCTCAATTTCCTTTTATCCCCACCACTTCCAGCCCCTCGGAATTGCAATCTCTGATAGATCCTCTTGGGGGGTGAAAGGGCAGCTTTACCCAACTCGGGGCAGATACACAGATAAATTCCTAAGGGGAGAAGTGGGAAGAGGTAAGAACTGCCATGGAGAAAGGAACTCTGAGTGGGAGTACCATGGCAGCCCTTTCCAAACTGTAAGCCAGATATCTGCTTCAAGGGGGAAAAAAAAATTCTAATTGTACCCCTGGGCGGTGCTTTACTCACAGTGTTTACGTATAATGCACAATTTAGCTGCCCTGGGAAATTACCTCAATAACTATCATTAGAGGTGCCTATTTAAAAAAACAAAACAAAATCACAACAAACTTTTTTCTCTTCTGTACTGGAAGAAGGTGGGTGCAATGTGGTGGTATTACCCCCCATCTATGGCTCCCTGGAAACTCACCCACAGCCGCAAACCTGGCAAAGACGGCGCAGAGCCAAGTTTCCCGGGCTGGCCGGGCAGGTTCTCCGCCCTGCGGAGCGCCGCTGCTAAGGAGCGACTGCACCCGAGTCCGCACGAGCCCCGCGCCCACCTCGGGGCTGCACAAAAACCTGGGTTCGAGAGTGAGCGAGCGTGGTGCGCTGGGAGCTGTTTTGTAATCTCCCGGAATGCACGGGAAAATATCTCCCGTGCAAAGAAATGCCTTCTCGTGGTAACTTAACTCTCCGGCCAAAGAGCAGATCCTTCCATTTTACAGGAACTGCGGTTCCCGACTGACAGCTCCAAACTTAACGGCAGCGGCTCCAAACTTGACACCAGCTCCCTCTCATCGCTCCCACTCCTTCTCTCTGGCTCACCGGCCAGGGCGGCTCCGACTCGCACGCCACGCCCGCCTCCCTCTCAACCTCTTGGCTCGTCCCGCGGGCACAGCCCCACACGCCCCGGCAGCCGGTGCCGAGACCAGCCGGCCTCTCCCAGGCTCCGGGCGCGATTTTCTAGGAGAGGCGGCAAGCTCCCGGCGCGCCCTACTCACTTGTGTCTTCTTCATAAGGAAAGGCAGCGCGGTGATCCAGCCCAGGCAGCGGTGTGGCGACTCCGTTTAGATGTTCTGGAGCTCCAGCATATTGCACGAGCAGCGGCTGCAGCTAGTCCACGCATTGGGTAGCCCGAGCGCAGCGCCCTCTCCACGGCCCGTGCTGCCCGCGGCGCTCCTCGTCCCGGCACAAGGCGGCAAGTGAAGCCTGGGCCGGCGCGCCGCCAACACTTTTATACCGGTCCCTCCCGCCTGCTCCGGACACGCCTCCTTCCCTTCCGGAGCCCTGGGAAGCGAGACGGGGCAGGGGCGCGGGGGGGGAGACCCGAGAGGGCAGCCAGAGCGCGGCCAATGCCCCCGAAGTTGAACAAATCAGGCCAAGCGCTTCCCCTCGCCTGGCTGCCGCGGGCGCACACCAGAGAGAAGCCACGGGGGCGCCGAGGGTGAAGCTTAACCTGCAGCCGCCTCTAGCGCCGCGTGCCGGGTGCAGCGAGTCCCAGCTCGGCCTCTCAGCTCCGCCGGGGTTCACCTGGCACCGCCCGGGGACAGACGCGCGCTAGCGAGAGCTGGGAGCTCCCCCCTTTTACACTGGGGCGGTTCGCTAGAAGAGTTCACTGGGTGCCTAGCAAAGAATTCAGCCCGCCCCGCCTTGGGGGCGGGGGTGGGGTGGGGGAGCTTAACTGGAATCTGAATCTGTAGTTAGGCCATTGTCTTATCTCCTCTATTTTCTTTTTTAATAATTTAGTCAATGAATATTTATAATTAAAAAATTGTTGACTCGGGGTTAAGTATTGCTAAGGGAGATGCTATTTTCAGAATGGTTTACTGCTGCTTCTTTAGAAATTAACATTAAAAGAGAAGCCATAGATTATTAAATGTGCAGGTCATAACAGCAAGTGTTTGAAAGTTGTACTTTTTTGTTAGAGATATATTCGAAATTAGAAAGATAATGAAAAAACAGTGATAATAGCTAACACCATTATGTGATGCACTTAATTACATACCAGGTGTCATGCATAGGACTTTTGGTAGATTCTTTTAGTAAATCTTTTCCTCAAATCTATTGCATAGGTCCTATCATTTTTATTCCCATTTTTATGGATGATGAAACAGAGGCTTAGGTCAATTTTCCCAAACCACAGCTAGTAAATGGTACAACTTAATTTGAATTCGGAGCCCTCTGGCTATATAGCCTTTAAAAAAATACTTAGAACAAGTATTTTATTGCCTCTCCAAAACCCTTCTATTTTCGTTCTTGTAACTGGAGACCATTAAAAAGAATTGTGTTAATTTTTTAAAAGAAAATGTTAACCAGACATAACATCAATAATTTTTGGGAACAAGAATAATGTATAAATTTAGGAATTAGGTATTTTAATGAGAGTAGGATTCCAAATTTGCATTAATTAGTTCAGTGTGCCTTTGTTAAAAAATAAATATGCCCAACTTATAACCATGAGAGCAGAAACTAGGTAAAATTTGAAGTTCACTGGGTTAGTTTTCTATGGCTGCTGTAACAAATAACCACAAATTTAATGGCTTAAAACAACACAACTGTATTATCTTACAGTTTGGAGATTGGGAGTCCAAGATGGATTTCACTGGGCTAAGTGTTGGTGGTAGTGCTGCATGCCTTATAGAAGCTCTAGGGGAGACTTCCTTGTCTTGCCTGTTTCAGCTTCTAGAAGCTGTCCACATTCTTTGGCTCATGGCCTCCTTCATCTTCAAAGTTGGTAAAGGTGAGTTGAGTTCTTCTGGCCTCAAACCACTCTGACTTTCCTTTCCATCTCCCTCTTCTACTTCTAAGGGCCTTGCGGATAATCTGGGAAAATCTGCCTATTTTAAAGTTAGCTGGTTTACAATAATAACTCCATCTGCAATCTTAATTCCCCTTTGCCATGTAACATAGCATATTCACAGGTTCCAGGGATTAGGATGTTGACATCTTTGGAGGGTCATTATTCTTTTTGCCACATTCACTTAATAGCAAACAAATTTGGGGACTTGGTATGTCACTGTGCATCCTTCAGCAAGTGCTTTGCTCCACGTGGCTGGAGCTCCCAACTAGAAGACCACTTCCCTGTCCATAGTTAATGAAAATAAATGTTTGAAAAAAAGAACCACAAGAAAAGTTCACAGTATTAAACGATTGTTTTTACTTTCAATCAGAATGGTGCTGCAAACCACTTTAAGCAGAAGTGGAAAGAAGCCTGAAAACAGAAGTAAGTATGACAGCATTAGAAAATCATTTAATTAATGACTCCACCCAGGTAATCCCAATTTTAACCAGCCCTTGGGGGTAATTTTGCTATGCCAAAATCTTCCAAACACTTTATATATATATATATATATATATATATATATGTGTGTGTGTGTGTGTGTGTGTGTGTGTATATCACATTATATATATATATAATGCATAAAGGATCTACACTCCTGAAATGTATTACTATAATAGAAAGGGAAATGAGTATGAAAAAGATTGTTTCAGATTCTGCTGCAGGCTCTATGACGTTGCCTCAAATCATGGGTATAGCAGTGTGACATGCATAGCTGTAAAGGTTCCCAGGATGATTTTAGGTGGTGCACAGATTAATATTTTTGTTTATTTTATCAAATGAGTATGAATTAAAATGTATATATTTTTATATAATATGCATATATATCACATCAAACAGATGATTCCAAGTTGTTTCTTAGAAAAAAAATTAAAGGGTCAATTTAAAGACAGTTTAGTGTATAATATTAAATAATAACTAGTACTAAGGGAAGGCATATGTGACAAAAATCATGAAGTTGGTAGAATTACAAAAACTTGGCAAACATCAATCTAACCATACTAATTTTATGAAACTAATAGAAAGGAAGGGCTAATAAATTAGGCCAGGTTTAAAGAAACCAGGAGGTGAACCTCTCAGAAATTCAGGTGAATTTCTTTTTATTCAACTAAGTCATTCATCTCAGTACTCAAATATATTCATCTTCTACAGTGTGCTCTCACCCTCTCTCCCCCCTCCTCCCTCCTTTTCCCTTCTCAATTCTGTCTCCTCCTCCCACCTGCATAGCTCAATGGCTCTAGCTACATTTAAATCATCACTGACTTTCTTATCCATAACTATATCCTTTGTTTCCTTCATATTGCTCACCACAGTTTTGCTGCATAATCATATTATTTGAAATCAAGTCAAGAGAATAAAAAGCAGATATCAAAGAGATTAGAAAGAGCTAATATGCAATTCAAAGATTCTCCAGCAAGCTCATGGGAGGTCAAAAGTGGGTCAGAAAGACTGAGATCTCCCTTGAAGGCAGACCTTTGGAGGAGACACAGGCCAGTATCCAGTCCCTTAGCAGAAGAAAACCAGGAGCTACTTAAAAGTGAACAAGTATCAGGGCTATGCCCCAAGTGGATAGGGGACATGGGGAATGTTTTCTTGCAAAAATAGTAGGCTCCCATTATAGGGTTCAGGGAGTTCAACATTTGGTACATTTTTTAAAGTCTCTCCATGATAATCTCATCTTTACTTGCATTCTTTCAATGCTACTTTGTCCATCATGCTGTTTTGATTAATTGTTGGAAACAGTTTATGTTTTTTAGTTTAGTATTTGTTGTTGTTACGAGACAGGTCTAATTTAGTAAATAAGTCTTGTAAGTCTTGTCTCATGCATGTGAAACATCTCTTGTTTATTTACCATTTTGTGACTGCCCTGTGTTAGACACACATGTTGTTTTCAATACCTTTCTTTAAAAAACAGGCACCCCAAACTAAAACTGTTATTGTCTGACCAGGCCACACCAGAGGGTTGCCATCCATTCCCATCTTTGGGAGAGATGGAAATGGAGAATCACATTTTGATTATGTAACTTCCTCTGCTGAAAACTCTTTGGTGGCTTGTCATTTGCTCTTGGGATAAAGAAATAGATACTTTAGCAAAGGCTTCACAGCTTCCAGGGTCTGGCCTCTTGCTGCCTTTCCAAGTCAATTCATTTTGTGCTCCCCTGCTCAGACAAGGGCCTTCTTTCTGTTCCTCATAATTTCTTCCCATTTCAGAGCCTTTGCATATCTCCTTCCTTTTGCCTCCACTTACACCACTTTGCTCAACCCTTTTCTCTTTGACTAGTAAATATCTTCTCATCCTCATTAGCTCTCAACTCAATATTCTCTATATTCTCTTCCTTAGGCAGGCTTTCTCTAACCTCTGATTCGGTCAACTCCCTTCTTAATATAAACTCAAGTATGAATTCCTTCTCTTGTGTAGCACTTAACAAAGCAGCTACAGTTTAACATTTGTCTGGGTGAGTATTTGATTAAAGTCATTGACTATGACTGTCCTCACTCATTATTTTATCATCAGTGTCAAGTCCAGTGAGCAGAACATAGTGAATCTTTTTTTTTAAATTTTTTATTGTTATGTTAGTCACCATACATTACATCATTAGTTTCTGATGTAGTGTTCCATGATTCATTGTTTGTGCATAACACCCAGTGCTCCATGCAGAATGTGCCCTCTTTAATACCCATCACCAGGCTAACCCATCCTCCCACCCCCCTCCCCTCTAGAACCCCATAGTGAATCTCTTAATACTGCTCTAAGTTACTGATGCCAGACATGAGGCAGGGATTGTGCTAGGCCCTTAGTTTATACTATGTCACTAACTTCTCACAACAATTATGTGAGAGAGATAATTTTTCTATTTGATAAATAAGGAAACTGAGAACCAACAAGATAAAGTAGTTTTTTAAATGTCCTTCAAACAGTAAGTAGAAAGAGCATTGCTTTAATCCAGGCATATAGACTATGGTAAGCATTTATTATCTGCCCAACACACTTTCTTATTCTTCTTCTCTGCTATCAGCACCCCCACTTCCTTCCAGTAGAATTCACAGTGGATTTCATGTATTTCATGAGGGATTGTAATTCACAAGGCTCTTCGTGGGCCCTCCCCCCCCACCCCCCTGCAGCCCCACGTAGGAGTTGGTGAGGTTGGAGTACATCACCCAAGATGGACCCATCAGAATCCACTGTGGGACTTATCTGCTAAAGTTAATTGGAAAGATTACCTCTTTCCTGTGGAGTTGCCAAACTACAAAAATGTGAATCTTCCTTTATCCTTATAGGTGTGTGATTTTACCAGCCTTAAAAATGATGAAAAAAACATCAGTTTATGGAGTATTCTTTGAATAACCCATATTCAGAGAGTATCATCAAACCCATTTGTTTAGTTCATTTTTTTCTTGGTTATGGAAAAAAGATTAGCAAATACTTAAATTATTGGATACTAAATACTTAAATTATTGGTAGTTGGCCTTCTTTTTCTTTTGTGGCTAAAAATTAACCATAGGCCCAATTTAAAAACCAACAGTAAATAATTAACATTTCTGAAAAAAGTTGAACCTGGATAATACCAAATCAGAGGGATTTTTAAAAAAAATTGTTTAAACTCTTTTGTGAAATTCTAGAAATGTTAGTAATATTAGCTCAGAATGTTCTATTTAGTGTTATCAATAAATATTGATCATATATCAAATGGAGTTTGATTGACAAAATAAAAGAATTAGTGTTTCATGGAGATAATTGTAATACAGATAGAAAATGATCTATCCATATCAAGATAGATCTATCTATATCTATCAAATAGTCAAGAAGATATTAGCTATTATGGCCCAAAGAAAAAGTGATATTATCAAGAAATTCTAAAGGAATAAACTTATTTAAATATTCTAGTAGGAATATGAGAGAAAAGAAATCCAAAGGATCTTCATGAAGGAATTTCTTGGCATATTTAAAATTATTAATTTAACCTTATAGAAATAATTCATATCATTTATTCATTAATCAATTTGACAAATATTTTTGAATACCTCCAGATGACTAATAATTTCCTTTAAAAGACAATATCCATTTCCATTATCCACTGCCCTACTTCAGAGGCTTATGAATCTCACTTAAACTATTTCATCAGATCCACCAGTGGTCCTCCTGTCCCTGGTCTTTTTTTATTCCAGTCCATTTCAACTTCACTGCCAACATTTCAGTAGCATCTGTAAAAATCTAGTCACAGCACCTCACTGTCTATAAATGTATTTTGATTCTCAGTACCTAGAGAATGAAATCCAAAGTTCCTCACAATTTGGCCACAATATTTGTAGCTCCCTACGTTCATTTGCTATACCAGCCACTTCCATCCAACTAGCCATATCAGACCTCTTAACATTTTCTCTTTGACGCCTTTGTTCTTGTGTTCACATTGTTCCTTTAGCATGCAATAGCTTTTTCTCTATTTTCTGCCTGAAATCTCCTTTTCATCATTCAAATCCTGGTTCAAATAACACTTCCTCTTTGAAGCAGAGTGTCTGTTCATTCTTTATAACCTTAATTAGGTTTATAATTAATGGGAAAATTAATTTATAATACATGAATCCTCAGTGAAGGAGAAAAGGATATTGTTCAAAATGTGATGAGTAAAAGAGTAAAGTGAGCTGTGGGAATTTGATGGGAACATTCTAGAGAGAGAACAGGAAATAGGGCTTCATAAAACAACTATGTTTTCATGTCATTATGTTTGCTACTAAAAGTTTAACAAATATTTTTTGACTCAAATTTATTTTATAATAAAGAAGGTATTTTGATTAACTTATATAAACATTTTACTTGTCTTTTTCTAATCCTTTGAGATTTCAGAAACTTATTTCATGAACATGTAGTTTTTATTTTTTAAGATTTTATTTATGTGACAGAGAGAGAGGGAGAGAGCAAGCACAAGCAGGGGGAGTGGAAGGCAGAGGGAGAAGCAAACTCCCTGCTGAGCCCCATGTAGGGCTCTATCCCAGGACCCAGGGATCATGACCTGAGCTGAAGGCAGACGCTTAACCGACTGAGCCACCCAGGCGCCCCAACATGTAGTTTTTAAAACTAGAAGACAATTTTGATAAATGTAGTTTTCATAGTTAATCCACAGATGAAGAAACTGAGGCCACAAATGGATAATTTGAATGAAGGGCAGAATCCACATCTCCGGAACTGACTTATGAAACACTAGTCCAGAAGCACTACCTCTAAGGAATCAAGATCCAAGAGTAAATATTCCACCCTTGTTTATAGTAAAGAGTGATTTATTATTAATAAGAAAATGATTTAAAGATTATTCAGAAAAGGATTTCTAGCAAAGAAGAAAAGTTGAAATTGATTTTCTAAATGATATGTATATTCTGGGAATATGCTTCTCTATAGTCTGTATTCCCAGAATATTGGACACTATTGAACATATATATATTTTAGATGTTCAAATACCATGAAATGTTACAAATTTTATATATTTTACCAGAGGTCCCTTTGCTCCATGACATTTTAAAAATATATTGTCTAATTGTACATTTTTGCATAATTTTCCTGGTTATGACTTTCATGTATGTCTCATAACTTTTATGTGTCTTAGATAAATTAATTAATTTATGTTGCTGTTTTTGGCAGTGATGTTACCCTCTTCAGTTATCTGATTTTAAAAGAGATTTGTGGCTCCAACTGTGGCAATGTTCTTTTCTATATTCTTCTTTTGAAATGTGTTTTCTAATGAATCACTTAAATGAGAAGTTTCTAGAGCATGGCTTATTTCCTAATGGACAAGTTTGTTCTGTACAACTTCTGAAAAAAGTATTCTTTTTTTTTTAACATTTTTATTTATTTGAGAGAGAGACAGAGAAAGTGAGAGAGAGCACAAGTGGGGTGAGGGGCAGAGGGAGAAACAGACTCCCCGCCAAGCAGAGAGCCCGATGTGGGGCTCGGTCCCAGGACCCTAGGATCATGACCTGAGCCGAAGGCAGACGCTTAACTGACTGAGCCACCCAGGCGCCCCTCTGTACAACTTTTGAATGGCATTGTTAATAAAGAGTGTAGAGACATAGATAAATATACTACTTTGTAAAGCTCTATGACAAGATATAATGCACCTCCCTTGGTTATCTCTTTCTATAAGAACTATAAACAGGGAATGTCAGAGAAGCTGTCACATATTTGGAATTTTTTTCCTTTCTTTTTTTGGGGAGTGTCTTTAGGTGATAAAGAATGGGTTTGACATTAAGGTGGCTAGGCAGCAGATAACTTTACTATTGTGGGTTCCACAGTCTGAAATAAGCAGTGTAGATACTTTTTTTTTTTTTTTTTTTTTTGGTGGATGTGCAACTTAATTAGACAAGTAGCAGATTTTTCATGTCTCTCTCAGCGTCATCAGACCACTTATCAAATTTGGATAAAAGACATTTGTTCACAATGTACCTCATTGTCTGTGTTTTCCCTTAGCTAGAAACTGACTGTTTGTAATGACCCCATCTTTAGAGGTTATGGGGATCTTGACCAGTTTTCAACCTATTCTCCAGAGGCCTTGAGGAAAGAGAGGGCTTTCAGAATCTAGAGATCCAACTTTAAAATGGCTACTAAGCCCTGGACATTGTCATCATTAGCCACATACACCAGCCACCCTCACCTACCTTCCTTTTCTTTATTCGGTTTCCATTCAAAGCTGCCATTCCATGCTATAAAGGCTCTTACAGCAAATTGGAGATACCACTTTCTTATTCTGAAGACCACACTCCAGGTGAGACAGTGTGAGACAGTAAATAAAAGTAAAGTCATTGCTGTCAGAACAATTAATTTTTAAATATGTACTTTCTTTTTCACTTATAAAGAATGCATGCTTAAATTGGATTGATTATTGCTGTGATACCTTTCATTTACCTTAAAATATATAGGATGGTATCGTGTGTGTATGTGTGTGTGTGTGTGTGTGTGTGTGTGTGATTTAATTGAAGGTACATCCCCCAGGTGCCGTAAGCATTCTGTTGAAGAATTTCAGTCCAGGGCTAGCTTTCTAACTAGAAGTTCCATGCT
Organism: Phoca vitulina; assembly: GCF_004348235.1. NCBI lineage: Eukaryota > Metazoa > Chordata > Mammalia > Carnivora > Phocidae > Phoca > Phoca vitulina. The sequence goes on from NW_022589722.1 coordinate 4,223,257, forward strand.
CTAGAGAATACTAATGCCACTACTTCTGTTATCCATATCTATACCATACAAATCTACCTTATTTATAGATGTTGAAAATATGTTAGAAATAAAGATGTTAGATAGCACTCATAAACAGCACACTATATGGCAAAATAATTTTTTTTAGGCAGGACAAGGGTTGCTTAGCTCATTGGTAATATTAAAGCTCTTCAGGATATATGGATTGGATAAAACTGTTTTAGAGGCATAGACAGGAATAGGGTATAAGAATTCAAGGAAGTAATGATACTCATCACCTGAGCCATAAAGAGACTGATTCTAGTCACTGGTGTGGGAGGATTTCTAATGATGTGTCTGTCTTGAGTAATTATTTCATGCAAGATGTTAATGAGAGCACTTAGCTGTACAAAAAGCTGGGACTTTATCAAGCTTTAAAGAATATGTTGAGCCTGGGTGGCTCAGTCGTTAAGCATCTGCCTTCGGCTCAGGTCATGATCCCAGAGTCCTGGGATCGAGCCCCACATCGGGCTCCCTGCTCCGCGGGAAGCCTGCTTCTCCCTCTCCCACTCCCCCTGCTTGTGTTCCCTCTCTCACTGTCTCTCTGTCAAATAAATAAATAAAATCTTAAAAAAAAAAAAAAGAATATGTTGTATGACCCGAGTTGTATCTATTTGTCAATATACTGGTCTATATGTGTTACAGAATTTGGTCTGTGATTTGCATTCAGTGTGATCTGGTGGCCACATAACATACCACAAATAACCTAAAAGTTGTGCATAATAAATTGGCTTGAGGTCAGTTCATAATTGTTTATAATACTCACCAAATGCTAAGTACTTTGCATATATTATTTAATCTTTATAGTGATCTATACAATAATCCTTGCAATACTCCTAACACAACTGTTACTTTTTGGATTTGGTAAACCATCTATGTATAGGGTGCTGTTAATCATTGCCATTATTTGGATAAAGAGAAGCAAGATGATCAAATTCACCTGTAAGGTGGGTACAATTACCCTGTTTTACAGATTAGGAAATTGAGCCATAGGGAGTTAAGTGATTACTGAAGGTAACAAAGCTAGAAAGTGACCAATCTTGGATTTAATTTGTTCCTGAGTGACTCTAAAAACCTATCCTTCTAATCATGATGTCTTACTGCATCCATTAATGACTCTTTCTTGTTAAATAGAAGAATTTATGAGCTAAGAAGTGAGTTAAATATTTCTGATAATGCAGTATTTACATTGTAGAGTTTCTTGTGTGGTCAAAAGGTGGAAAATAACTTGTCAAGTCCTAGGGCATGCTGGGTAGCTGTCAGGACCATAGGATAATTAGACACCTTTCAAAGGAGTATTCTCAGCATGGAAAATGTCCTTAAGGACTCTGATTCAAATGACTGATTTCATGACAATGAAGGACTCTGAAAGCAGAACAAGGTTCTTTTATGTAGAGCAAAGGAAATAGTCTAGCATTGAGTCTTTTCAGGGCAAACATTGGAAGCTGAAGATTATCTGTGCTGATTTTTACCCTAATCCTTGTTATTGGGTTTCTGGTTACCTGACCTTAGTATAGTTTGTACAATATCATCTCTGTAACGTTTGTGTTTCTCGGTTTATCTTGATCAACTATCAGTGCAAAGTGGGAAGCTGCCTTTCATCTGGTTTCCAATGGTGCTAACTAGAAAAGGAGAAACTAAAAAGTTTGCATTGAGCAGAAATAAAGTAGTAAAAGTATTAAAGCACCTGACAGTGAATCTAAAGGAGGTAGTTGAAGAAGGAAGGCTTCCTAGGGAGAAGGCTCACTAAAGAATATTGGCACCATAGGACACTGCGAACAAAGAGGGTTGACTAAAATCTTGATTTGCAGTGGTACAAAGTTTTCCTATCTGAACTTCAATAAAGAGTTTTTGTCAGTTCATGCTTATGCTGAAGCTGTTCTCCTAAATCTAATATATCAAAGATCTGTCATCATTAAGGAAGATAATCCTAAGAACTCTTAGCAATATAAGCAATGCTAGCAAAAAAAAAAAAAAAGAAAAAAATAGAATGTGTAATGCTACACAAGCTTTTCTCTCTGGAAAGAAAATAGAACAGGTTTCACTTTTGGAGACCAGCTAAATCAGGTGGAAGAGCAGAGAGAGGCTTTGTAGCTAAGGAGGGAGAAGAAAGTGAACAAGGGAGCTGTAAAACACAAAATGATTTATTTACAGCTGTTTGTTAGATGAAAGGAGGAGGCATATTTTACTTATCTAATGTGCTTCATTTTTTTAGTGGAAAGAAGATAAACTTTTCAATAAACAGACCTGGCTTTAAAGCCTGGCTTCACCATTTTCCACCTGGGAAATTTACAGCAGATTCTTTAATCTCTCCGAGCCTCAGTTTTCCCAGAGGTTAAATGGAGCTTCCAGTATCTGTCTCCCAGCAGTGTTGGAGTCTGTATCTGTCACTAATCTTCCATTTTTGACTTTGGTCAACTCACCCTCCTGAACGTCAGAAGCTCCATCTTTAAAATGGGAATAATAATGTTTTCTGGCTCTAATTGAGACCTTTTCCCCTGCACATATGGACCAAACATATAGGAATGATACTCTTGGTAGCTTTTGTTCCATCAAACGAGAATAATAATGACTACCTAGTAGTGGCACTTTAAAGATTAGATAGTAATGTATTTCAGATCCCTAGTTTATGGTAGCCAGGCACTAGATAGTGCATAATATGCATGCAGTAAATATTAGAACTACATTATTAAATTCACACAAGATCCATAGGTGGCATTGGCTTACTCAATACTTGCTTTCATAAAAAAAAATATATATGCCATAGTAGATGGTTTAAATTTCTCATATTTAAATTGTGTTCTCATATTTAAATTGTGTTCTCCATTTTTTTCCAAAGCATAATCATATCCTCATAGAGAAGGGCACACATACATTATACTCCCTATCTTCCAGAAAAGAAGGCTCATATTTAAATTGGGTTCTCCATTTTTTCCAAAGCATAATCATATCCTCATAGAGAAGGGCACACATACATCATACTCCCTGTCTTCCCAGAGAAATTTAGTGATATTTACCAGAGATGATACAACTTTAAGTAGGAAGTCAGACTTGGATTCTGGATTCCTGAATTCCATCCTAGTGATCTCCTCACTACACTGCATTCTCTTCGTTCTGTGGGTCTGGCACACCTTTCTAGAAATCCTCTGTTATGGTAAACTGTAAGAGCAAGAAAAAAATAATTAAAATAGGCTTTCCTATTATGAGTTCATGATGTGTTGATATCCTTGGCTTACTGTTTTTTAAATGTAAAAAAAGAGATAATGAATTCTCTGTAACATTTAGAGAGGAACAGAGAGAACACACTTTTGCTAAATTGAGTGGACTCGTGCCACTATCAATTTTGAGCCTTGACCTGATTTCAGACCCTTGAAAGTTGAAAATTAGCAAAATGTTTTGCCATTTTTCAGAAACAAAGATTGAAGCTTTTAAGATCACAAATCAAATTCATCAACTTTAGATAGCTAAGGAAAAATATTTTGATCAACAGAGAAAATTAGAGTATCAACAAAGTTATTTAATTTTCTTTGAAACACGTCTGCTTATAGTACATGGTTACTGAATACATATTGTTTAAAAGCACTGGGCTTATAAGAATCAAGGCTAAACTGAGTTAGATTCCTTAAGGTAGTTTATTTTGCCCTGCCAAATACTTTACTACTTGATAGTTTTTTTCTTTGCATTATTAGAATACTTCTAGAAAGTATCAGAAATAAAAAGCAATGGTAAATGTAATATACTATCTATTTTAGTTCAGTTCAACCTACAATAATTTAATTCAACCTATAATACTCAAAGAGTCCACTCTCTAGGGCATAATTCTGGCCCTAAGATAACTAAGGTCTCTGAAGAATTCAATGTCTGAGCTTTATGACAATAAAATCGTATAGTTACTAACTTTTATTGATCTCTTGCATGCATCAGCCACTCCACCAAGAGTTTTGCACATATTTTCTTATTTAATACCCCCCACAACATCGTTTGGAGATATATTAACCCCATTTTATAGGTAAGGGAACAGTGGCTTAGATTAACGAATATATCCAGGTATACACAGTTCCTAAATGGTTTAATTTATTCACCTAATTCATATATTAACACAAATATGCAGACACAAACAACTTACTTATGCAAGTAGACACAAACAATTGCAACTTAAAAAGAAAAACTGAATATATTTTCCCCTCTTTAACTGAAACACAGGTGTTTGCTGTTACTGTTGTTTCTCCTAACAGCTTGTGCTTAAATAATGACTGTGTGATGGTAGCATCGTTGTTGTACGGAAAGGGCAATGCTGTTGGTGATCACAGAGGACTGCAAACGCCTTTCATGGCCATTAACTCAAGTCTTAAATGCTCCAGCCCTATCACTACACTTTGATCACTTTGTATGATAAATTTAACCAAAATGATATTTAAATTTTAGGTTGACTTCGTAATAAAACTTCTCCTCTTAAACCATCGTTGTGCTTTTCCTAGGGAATTGTGGTAATAGCATGCTTTGAATATACTCAGAACTGTCTTTTATAAAAGGATCCCAAACACACAAGGCCGGAGAGCCTCAGACATGAGTGCATGAGGGGCAAAAGGGTAGGAGGGAAACATGAAGTTTTAAAAAGAATAGACTCCCCCCACCCCCGCCCCCATTTTATTTAGTTTTCAGATAGAAAACTCTTAATAGAATATTTAGAAAAACAGAGATATCTAATTCCAAATAGGGGATTGAGTGACTGTATTAGTTTATTAGGCTGCCGTAACAAACTACCACTGATTAGGTGGCTTAAACAACACAAATTTATTTGCTCACAGTTGTGGAGGCTGGAAGAGTTGGCTGCTTCTGTGGCCTCTCCTTGGTTGTGTGTCTTCCCATGGTTGTCCCTCTGTGCATGCATGCCCTGGTATCTCTTTGCATGTCCAAATTTCTTATTATAAGGACAGCACTCATATTGGACTAGGGTCCATTCTATTGGCCTCATTTTAGCTTAATTACCTCTTTTTTTTTTTAAGATTTTATTTATTTGAGAGAGAGAGAGTGACAGAGAGTGCACAGGTGGGGAGGAGAGGGAGAAGCAGGTTCCCCACTGAGCAGGGAGCCCAATGCGAGGCTGGATCCCAGGACTCTGGGATCATGACCTGAGTGGAAGGCAGATGCTTAATGACTGAGCCACTCAGGCGCCCCTGCTTAATTACCTCTTTAAAGGTCCTCTCTTCAAATAAAATCACATTCAAGCTACTGGGGATCAGGGCTTCAACATATGAATTTTGAGGGGAGACACAAGTCAGCCCCTAACAGTGACCTTTAGCTGCAAAGAGCTGAGTTCTTACAGATCTAGAATTTCATGTCTCTTTTACAAAATGTTCACTGTAGCTACATTGAGCACAATCTAATTTACTAATATGCTTTTCTTTAGTTATTAAAAATTATATTCCTTCTTTTCTCTGCTATGCAGAGTGGGGTTCCTATTACGGTGTCTGGGTTCCCCTCATAAATTAAAGTGAAATTTCCACAATGTCTGGAGCCCCAGATGTCCTGCAAATGAAGGAGGAGGACGTGCTCAATTTCCTCGCAGCAGGAACCCACTGAGGCGGCACCAACCTTGACTTCCAAACAGCGCAGTACATTACGAAAGAAAAAAACAAAACAAAACAAAACGATGGCATGATCTCATAAATGTGAGGAGAACCTGGGAGAAGCTTCTGTTGGCAGCTCATGCCCTTGTTGCCACTGAAAACCCAGCTGAAGTCAGTGCCATATCCCCGGGGAACACTGACCAGCGAGCTGAAGTTTGCCGCAGCTGCTGGAGCCACTCGGCTCCTGGAACCTTCCCTCAGCCACGACCTCCGGTGGTTCCCGATCCCAGGGCGGGGCGCCAGGCGCTCACGGAGGCCTCGTAGATTAACGCGCCGTCGTGGGGCGGCAGAACACAGACTCTCCTGTGCACGGGGCGGACACTGTCATCTCCCTCAGAGGGTCTGATGGGGTGGATGCCCCGGAAGTTCTGCGCATGCGGGGCACCGTTTCCGTGAACCCCCGTGGGAGGTCCCACCTGGTCTCTGCTTCTACGCAGAACCCGAAGGGACTGGAAAGGAGGAGCAGACCCCTGCCGAAATGGCTGGGACCAAGGAAGAATTTCAGGGTGAATGGACTGCTCCGGCTCCCAAATTGACTCTTACTCAACCTGAGGGCCCAGACGGGTGTGAGGGCGTGCAGGTGTCCTCTGCATCTCTTCCATGGTTCTCTGCTGGAGTGGAGTGACCAACCTGCCCGGGAACACTGGACCACAGCACCACCGTTCCAGCGACTGAACGGGTAGGAACAACCACCGAGTGGTCTTAAAGCTATTCTTCCACACGCACTCCTTATTTTTTAAATGCTAATTTAAAATTGTTTTTGTTTTTTTAAAGACGTTTTTATTTATTTGAGACGGTGGGGGAGGGGCAGATGGAGAGGAAGAATCTCAAGCTGACTCCTTGCTGAGCTCAGAGCCGGTGGTGAGGCTCAGTATCAGGACCCTGAGATCATGACCCGAGCTGAAACAAAGAGTCGGTCCCTTAATAGACTGCCATCCAGGCGCCCTTCTTCCACACACTCTTAAACAGAAAATGGAAATGAGGTTGATGAAAAAGAAACAGTTTCAAAAAAAAAAATGACATTCCTGAATTAGCTTTAGTAATATATATTATATCTGTGTGTGCATATATCATATACACAGGCAGGTAGAGAGACAGCTATGGTTATAGCTGCCTTTTATTCACTCACACATTTACAACCAAAAGTATGCATCCATTTATTAACCAATTAGATGTAACCAAATGAATAACCCAAATCACACATTTTCACCATGCTAGATGCGTTCTTTTTTAAAAATGCATTTGACTAAGTTTCTCTTTTAGATTAATTTACAAATTCATGTTACATTAAGCCTGGTTTTTGGATATATTTATATAGACTAAAATAAATTAAATGCAGTTGTACTCAGTTAAAAGTTATCTCAAGTACATTCAGCAAGAGCCTTGCTGTTGTGGATTGAATTTTCCAAACGTGGCTGTGACAACGTTTCCAATTCCACACTCTTGCCAGTTCTGTCAAGAGGTGAAGTCTGTGTCTCTGCCTGTCTCCCACCTTCATCTTTAAAACTTGGTGGGCCTTTATGCCTGCCTCAGTAAATAGCAGAAGGGATACTATGGGACTGCTGAGAACAGGTCCCAAAGGCAACATAACAGTTATTTTTATTTGCTTATTTGACTATTTTTAGGTAAGTTCTTCAAATATGTTTGATTTTTTAATGCTGCATGTAGTTCAAAATTTTGCTTAATTTCTTTTTAATGATCCATATGATAAATATTGATGTTCTCATCTGATACATTTGTTTGCTATTCTGTAGAGAATAGCCATCTGTTTTTATTGTGGAGGTAATATCTTATGAATCTTGAATCTGTTTACTGTCTTGAAGTATGACATAAGCCAGCACAGCATACCGAAAAGTTCATTAATATGTTGGCTGTTATGAATTATGAATATTTTACTTTTCTAGATCAGTTACTTCATTTATTAAAAAATGGGAGGTTATACCAAGTCAGTATATGACCATGAAATTACCTTGTTAAAAAATCTTTTTTAACAAGATCCTGATATGACTCTATGGTTAAGAAAGTTTTTGGAGTAATTTCTAGTTGTTCAATTCCTTAATGTAGGAAGATTTCAAACTCAGTAGAATTACATTTAATTCTCAATCATCATCAATAATGGGAACAAGATAATAATAATTAAAAGGGGTGAATAATCTCCAGATTTTGTACTTTTGGATTTCAAATGAGTTTTGCATTATTTTGTCTATTGTTATATAGTCCTAATTATTCTTTCCCATTGAGATCTAAAGTTTAGTATTAATTATAAGATCCTTATCAACCACATATAGTCCCATCAAAATTTTTTAAAAGGATATACTTTTCATATGATGTAGTCATTCCACTCCTCAGAGAGATGAAGGCATATGTCCATACAAAGACTTAGATACAAATGTTCACAGCTTCTTTATTTGTAGTAGCCAAACAATGAAACAACCCAAATTTCCAATAAGTAAATGGATAAACCATTTTACATATATACAATGAAATACTGCTCAATAATCAATAAAAACCAACTAGTGATACACACAAAAAAATGGATGGGTCTCTATTATTAAAATATCATATGGAGTGAAAGAAGTCAGACCAAATAAAGGAGTACACACTATATGATTCCATTAATCAAAATTCTAACAAGTGCAAAATAATCTATAGTGACAAAAACCAGATCAGTTTTTGCCTAGGGACAAGTGGAGAGTGGATGAGAGGGATACAAAAGTATATGGGAAACTTTTGATGTGATGAGTATGTTCATTCTTGACTAGTCTGATAGATCCATCAGTATACGCATATATTAATACCTATCAAAATGTACACATTAAATATGTCCTTTTTTGTGTGCTAAATATACCTCAAAATAGCTTTAAAAATAATATAAAAATCTTTAAAATAAACAAAAGGTTGCGAGAGCTATGTAAAGAAAATTTTAAGACTTAAAATATATGTACAGTATCTGTGGACATTTTATTAAATTCTTGGCACAATTTTTATGCCTCTACTGAATGGCACGATGAATATTTCAGTTTCTAGTTTTAATAATTATGTAGTTTTTGAGTTTTTTAAATAATGACTTTACATTAATTTGAACTGTATATCTGAACAATTAATATACATCTATGCTCATAATGAGTAATAATATATAATTTAAAAATTCAAGTGTAACCAGTGTTAATTTATTGCTACAGCAATATTCAGTTTGCTGTCTTGCTGAAAACTGTGGTTTTCTAACCTGATTTAATGCCAGTTGATTACTCAGCATAAATATTTGAACCACATTGTGATACAGGTTGTGGGTAGTGAGATAATTTAAAGAATCAGAGAAAGTTTGAAATCAGATAAAGGGGTGAAGACTCATGTAACTATAACAGAAAGGGCTAAATACTTTTAAAGAATTACAGAAAAATAATTACAAAAATAATTATTTAAAAAAATGAAGAATTACCAAAACAAAAACAAAAAACCCCCCAGATTAATTCCTGGGGCAACTCATCATTTTCAATGGATAGGTATTACATTCCTATAGATCACTTATGTCTGAAAAGACCAGGGATGTCCAATGGAAGAAAGGTTGTTTGAGTTGGCATTTGAAGGCAAGATAGAATCTGAACATTAGGATTTGGTTTGGAGAAAGAATATTTCAAATGAAGGGAACTATGTATGCAAAAACAGATGGCTAAAAATGCCAGATGCCTGTAAAAAATTTTGACTGGTTCAGGTTGGCTTGAATATTTCTGCACGAGGGCCAGTGCTTGGAGTATAGTTGGAGAGGTAAATTGAGATTAGATCATATCTAAAACACTGCTTATTTGGTTAGACTTGAGTTGGTAAGCTACAGTGAACCATCGAAGTTGTTGAGCATTTTCATGTCATGATAAGATCTATATTTTAGGCAAATGATATGGCAACAGAGCATAGGAGAAGTTGTAGGAAAGAGGAAAAAAAATTTTCTGCTCTAAGTAGTTTTTCATTTTTGAAGTTGTCACCTATGTTGCCAAAAGATACTTTCTTACGCAGATAACATATTGCCTTTATTAGGGGTGCCAAGAAAGAGGAGTTAGTTATTAGAAATAGGATAGGTTGAATAGCTAGTGACTATACAATCCACCTGTAGACTCTGATTTACTTATACTCTGATCATACTGGCATACCAGGTCATACTCTGGATGAGAAGGATATTTATCTCCCCTACTAGGGCAGCTTTTGGCTAATTATAACTCCCATGCTAAGACAGGGTCAATTAAGAGACAGGACTATGAACCTGGCAGACAGAAAGGATCAGGTAGGCATGATGATACATCTGTGGAAATTAGGTAAAATTGGGATCAGCATGCAAATTTAAACTAGGCAGTGGATTAGAAGGAGTCATGAGGGGTGGTGAGGGGGGTGCGGGATTGGGAGAAGAGAGAATTTTTAGCATGTGCCAATTTCCCTGGTGTAAATACTCCTACCACAATCAGTTTGAAGCTACCGAAGTGGGATCAACAGGCACACAAAATTTTTGAAATTGAGACAGTCCATTTTTGTGAGCCAGCATGGGCCAGCTCCCGCCCTCTACAGTACTGCCACAGAGATTTATAACTCAGGCAGGGGTAAGGGACCAGAGATCGGGGAAGTAGGCAAACAGACTGGGCAAGACGTTGTCTGAATCCAGGCAAGGCACCTGGGTTGTATATACCAATATCATCAGCAGGAAAAAGCTGACTATATTCCTGAAAATTATATGAACCATGGCCTCCTGTTCTTTTCTTCAATCTCTGTGGGGGTAGGTCAGAGGTGGGTGGAGGCAAATTGGAATATCTGCCTGAGTTGTGAGCAGGGGCCTAGGAAGCATCTTACGGCAGTCACGGTCTTCTTTCTCCTGGATAGTTACGATGGGTTTCTGGATCATTAGTAGGGTCCTCCTTTTGATTAGAGGCTTCATTCTTAAGCCTATAAGTATTTCTCCATTTGGTAGTGAGTTGCCTGCTTCTAGCCAGTTTTTTAAAATGAGATAAATGAGATAATTTGTACAAAAGTCTTTCAGCCTGCCTCTCTCTCTCTAAATGTTCTGCCTTGCTTAAAGCAAGCTATCATTCCAAGTGACACCATTCACAAATACGGTATTACAAGAGTATTCTTTAGCTCACATTCTAGAATGGGAGGTTTCAGGGTTTAAATCTGTGACATTGTTTTATTTCCAGAAGAAATTTACAACCTAAATAATAATAAAAAGAATTCTGAAATGACCTGGTGACTATAGTTTTCATCACTCTGTAAGTGTTTTAAAAATAACTGTCCTTAACATACCAATATTTTTTATGAGTTTGGCCTTTGCATACAGTTTTAGTAATAGTATTCCCATTGATAATGTCTGCCAATTTGTTAGAAGTTTAGGGAAGCCCAGAGAAGCCTTCCAGAATGTCAATAAAACAATTAAATATGGTATTTAAAGGATCCAAATTTTGTTAAAGATTAAAACTAAAAATTTCTTAATTAGAATATTCCCTTTTCCTTTCAAATGTTTTTTGTTAGTTGAACTAAATATTATTATGCAAATAGTTGTGGAAATAGTGTTTTCCAAAGATACACATCCGCCTTATACCATAAAAATTTTTGACTCAATTTAAAGAAATGGTATATATACAATTAATTATGTAAAATCATTAGAAGTTGTGGAATTGGAAGTAGTTTGTGGTTGGGTTCTCTGTCTCCTGTGAAGGAAAAAAAGAGATAAATAAACAAAATTTTAAAATATTAATTTAAAAGGCACCCTGCCCAAGCCTACTGCCCATTTCATTTTTCGTTCCATAACTCTTAACCCTGCGTTACTGCTTTTCCATGCTACCAAGCCTTTCTCCACCTGGCTGAAGAGTTCAAGTCCAAGCCTGTCTCTGATAATGTACCTGAGCCGCTTCTCCAAAGTCCTTCCCAAGGCACTAGGGCTTCAAGCTTTCTCCCCCTTGTAAAGTCCAGAGGCTCTTCCAAGAGAAGTATGAATTTACAGCTGTAGGCCTGGTCAACAACATTTCTATCCTGCTCCTTATGAATCCGCAGACTATGGTGGCATGCTATAGGCCTCATTGTGAGTTGTAAGGTTCTTTGTTTACCACAGCATTATATACTGTTTATCCCACCCCCCCTTTTCTTTTTCCTGAGAAGAGCTTGGGAGGTAGGTTTGGTATCCCATTTCCCTTGAATTTTGTGAGAAGCCGCCCCTGGAGTATAAACTAGTATTATGTTACCCTAAGCCATTTCTTGGCTTTTCTGTTAAGAATTGCCTTCCCTCAAACCTTTAACCATGCTCCATATACTCCCTATCCCCTTTCCTGCTCTATTTCCCTCCCTAATATTCATCACTGACTGGAATGCCTTATATTCTACTTCTATATTTGTCTATAATTTGTTTTTTTTATTCCACTAGAATGTAAATTTCAGAAGATCAGGGGTTATTTCTGTGTTGTTTACTGTTGTATCCCTGGCACCTAGGGCCATGCCTGTGCACAAGTAGGTACTAGACAGTTCTTGAATGCATGAATAAATACAAGAATGAATGAATAAACTCTGGAAGGTAGGGTTCAGAGCTGGTAATAGGGTCAAAACTGTGGCTTTCTAGTGGCCAGCTTCATAAGAAATAAGATGAACATAATTTCCAAGCGTGGCTATTATTTATGGTAAATATATGCTTCATTCATTCATCTGTTCACTTAAGAACAAACATTTGTTGAGAACATTTTGCATAAAGGCATTTTTCTATATGCTGGAAGTTGGTGCAGAGTTCCAGGTTAATAGGTTTGCTAGGGTAAGTAGGGTTCAGAAATGATGTGTGTTATTATGATATACTGCATGGATGCTTACTTCATGCTGGCTGAAGGAATATATGAATGAATGCTAGAATAAGCATCCTGATAGAGGTATGTGTAAAGCAGGGGGCAAAGAAGCTGTGAGTGCCTTTAAGGAGGTTGTGAAGAGATCTCAGCAGACATGGATTTACTGAGGAAAAATCATTTATTTTATATACCAAAGGAGTTGTTGGCAGTGGTCACTCTGAACTGAGGGAACTAAATGGTCAAAAATATGAATGAGGAAGAATAAATCATTTCCGGGAGAATTGCCAAGTTATTTGTGACCAGAGATTGGGAATGTAGGTTGGGGCAGGATTAGAAAGTATCTTAAGAATTTTAAATTTGTATCCTCTAGGTAATGGGAAACTACTTAATGTTATTAGGTGAGGAGTGACATGTATTTTATATGTTTCAGAAACAGGAACAGTTTTGGTGCAAAATGTTTGGGAATGGAGGAGGAAGGAGATTGCATATAGAGATGATGCCTGGTAGGGAGCCATGACTTTGGTCCAAGTGAAGATGATGGGGTGATAGCAATGGGAGCAGAGAGGAGGTATTAGAGTACATAAATATTTTGGAGGTGGAATCCATAGGATTTGAAGAGCAGAATAAGGGATGGCAAAGTTTCTAATTCAGGGAACTTATATATTGTTTTATCTTTAACTCATGATTAATACATGGAGTAGAGGGAACAGGCTTGGTGGGAAGTTGGGGAGGGAGACACCAGTTTGCTATTAGACTTGTCATGTTTGAGTTGCCAGATGCTATTAGGAAGATGACCCCTGGGCTCAGTGTAAAATGGGGCTGTAGAGGAAGATTTGGGTGTCATTGCTGAGGCTATAGGATTTTATGAATGCCATCAGATAGAAGTTACAAAGCAAGAATAAAAGCACTCCTTGGATGGAATTCTGAGGTACATGAGTATTTAAGAGGAACTGGTAAAGATGGAAAATAAATACTCGGTTTCACCAGAACCAGAGGAAAGAGAAGGGAGGGGAAATCTTTGCAGAAGGAAGAATCATCAACCAAAAACTGCTGCAAAAGTCAAGAGAATGAACAATTAAGAGTTTTGGGCGGCCTTAAAAAGAGACATTTCAGTTGGGTGCTGGAGGTGACAGCTGGGTTGTGAGGTCTAGAAGGTGAGAAAGCAATGTGAATGCTCTGCGTTTTATATGAATGCATAGCAGCATCCCCTATTGCACCCTTGGCCCCTCTCCATGTAACGCTTTCCACAAAAACAGATTCGCTGTCATGAAGGGCTTACAACTGAATTAATTTAGGGGCACCTGGGTGGCTCAGTCCTTAAGTGTCTGCCTTCAGGCTCAGGTCATGATCCCAGGGTCCTGGGATCGAGCCCCGCGTCAGGCTCCCTGCTCTGTGGGAAGCCTGCTTCTCCCACTCCCGCTCCCCATGCTTGTGTTCCCTCTCTCTCTGTGTCTGTGTCTGTCAAATAAATAAATAAAATCTTAAAAAAAAAAAAAAAACAATTGAATTAATTTAGTACCTTGTACTCACATGAGAACTCTATAATAGTATTCACAAGTTATACAATGTAACTGGGAATCCTTTCCTTTTCCTTTAGCACCCTCACAGATACTTTTTATGACTGAGGAATACCACTTACTGAACAAAATGTGTTTGAGGAAGTGAGTGAGGAAGTCTTCATTTCTGAAAAAATCAAGGGTAGATGCTCTGATTACCAATAGCAGTAACCTATCTGAGGTGTCCTTGATGTACATTTAATTGCTTCTGAGCTGATGATAGTAGCCTCAGTCACCTATGTCATGAAAAAAATTGCTGAGATCATTTTATAAGCAGAATTTTTGTCCAAAAACAAAAGGACAGAAAGAACACACATACCTAGGTATCTGTGTGTGTAAATGCATAGAAAAATCTGAAGAGTATGCAACCAGTAGTTATTAGTGAGTAACTTTGGGTAGGGGAGTGAGATTAAAGAAGGGACAAAGGTAGAACTGTACTTTTTACTTTATATTCTCTTGCACTATATAAAATTTTCAATCAACATCTATTCATGCATTACTTACACAATTCTTTTTTTTTTAATTTAAATTTTAGTTAACATACCGTGCAGTTTCTGGAGTAAAATTCAGTGATTCATCACTTACATACAACACCCAGAGGCATTACTTGTACAGTTCTTTAAAAGAAGTAGTATCTCCTTGTGTGAAGACTCTCTTCCACAACTACCACACACAAAATACTAAACAGAGTATATAACGCATTGAGGGTTTAAACATCTACTTGTTTGACAGGTTAGTCATAATCATGAGCTTATTGGTGAAGGGAAAAATGTGAGCAAGGCTAACCAAGGGTAATATAGATAGATAGATAGATAGATAGATAGATAGATAGATAGATAGGTAATTGACAGGTAGCTAGATAGATAATAGACAGACAGACAGATAGATAGATAGATAGATATAGTTAGCCAAATTTTGGTGTTCTTTTCAGCAGCCAAATGGTACAATATACTTTCCCAGAGTGTAGTCCTCTTGCATGTGAATCACAAGGGGGTACGCAGTAGAAATACAGATTCCCAAGTCCTGCTCTTGATCTACCAGATAGGATGCTCTGAGGGTCAAACCTGGGAGCTTGCATTTTTAAAGAACACTTTTGGCAGTTCTCATGTATACCGACATTTGAGGATCATTGGTACATAAAGAAGAGTACTAACTTGGGAATCTGTGGGCCCAAGTTTTAGTCCTAATAGTTACCATTTAGGTGGCCTTGCACAAATGGTTTGTCTTCTTTGATATTCACTTTCTCTTCTGACAATTGGCATTCCCTCCCAGTTCTGGGATTCTGTGATATGTCTGATTGTAAGCATGACATGAGGCTGTGAAGGAGAAACTTACCTATAAATAAATCTTTTTGTTACCATGTTTATATTTGTGCCTGGTCCTACCAAGGAAGATGCTTTTAGTGAAATTGTGTTTATTGTTTCAAATTTTTAAAATCTGAGATTATCAAACCTTCAGATGCTTATCTGGGACAGATTAGGAATTCCTGCTGCTAGTGGTCACGGGTGTCAGTCATGGGAGGAATCCTTGCCAATGTGATAATACAGCAGTCATTAAAATTTCTATTATTCGTCCTGATTTGTAAATATTTAGATGTAAAATGTCTGTAAAGTGACTGGGGCAGACGATGGGGTTGGCTGGGGAAGCACAAGTAATGAAGGGAGTGCTGTAAATGTAAAGAAGTTTATTTTCTCAATGTTGGAGGTTATTGAAATTCTAAGTTTCCTTTAGTGTGGGTATGATCTTTCTCACCTCCTGTCTTTGTGTAATAGCTGGGTAGTTAGGTCTCCTGCAAGCTTGCTTTGCCCTTGTTCTGGTTCTTTGGACCAGATTCCCCATCTGCTGGTCAGCAGTGATTGAGGGTTAACTTGGTGAAATGATGGTAGAGTCACACCCTAAGGTGAGAAAGCTGGAGCAAGCAGTTGGTGAACATCAGGACAGGGATTCTTTCTTCTGTTGATCTTTCCTCTGCTTCTAGCCTAGAGAAGAAAAATGGTAGAAGGATTGCTGTACTTTTGGTATTTCACTGTACAGAAATCCATGACAATTTCTTATATTTGTTTAAAATTACAATTGTTAAGGACAAAAAATGTGGTTTCCTTGTTATGTGCAACACTCTACTGAATTTGGTATAGCCTAGTATATCATAACCATAACAAAAATAACCACACGCCCACACACACACACACACACACACACACATAAACAACACCCTGAAATTTCCTAATGGTATTTAGCATACCAAAGTCCCAGTTGTATTTTGTAAGACACTGTGTCCCTTTTTGGCTGTGTTTCCTTTTCTTTTCTAGTGCTAGAGCTGTTGCCCTCCCTTTTTCTCTCCCTCTCTCCTCCATTTTCTCTTTCTCTTCCTTCCTCCTTTGAAAACTGGTCTAATATATTTGAGACACAATGGTATTTTTTCGTAGACTGCAGTGATTTAATACATGCAGTGAGGCCATATTTTATTTATTTGTTTATTTTTAGTGGGGCCTTATTTTAAAAAGTGCAGCTACTTATGAATTCTATGGCAAGGGGAGGCTAAGGAGAAACAGGTTTCAGTTTGAGTGGAGACTCTCCTTTTGTTTGGAAAAATCACCTTAATAGGGCTATTGCTTATGACAAGGCAAAGTCCAGAGTAGGTTGGGTGAGGTTTGCACAAAGAAGAAAAAATGCTATGCTACCTAGTGAAAAAGGTGGTGTTCATTGAGTAAGTTGGTAATTCTGAGAAATCATTAGGCTAACTGACTACTTCCTCTGGCTGGTGGATGATAGGGACAGTGGACAGGGGTCACTGGGGGATGATGAGAGAAAGTAAAAGACCTTGAGTTGTAGAGATCTAAGGCTCAGCCCTGGAGACCAGGGGAAAAGGAGGGAATTTCTTTTTTTTTTTTTTTTTTTTTTTTTTTTTTTTTTTTTTAGGAGGGAATTTCTCATGGAAGAATGTGGCCCATGAACTTTAGGATCTCAATATCTGATTTTAATTTTTTCCTTATAATTAAGTTTATTTATCACTAAAGCCTGGATTAAACTTTGCTGAGAGAAATTACGAGACAATTTTTTGATCACGGTTGTACTGAGCTCATGGTGTGAGAGTAGCTGTTTTGTTTTTTTCCCCTGAGGTTAATGGGACAGTAACAACATTCTTCCAGTGGTTGTCATCCGTCAGTGAATTCTGTGAGTTGGCCAGCAACAATGACAGTGGCTTATGAAAGAGCAAGAAATGAGTGGTAACACCCAAGATTGGCCAGTAGAATACACAAGTATTCTCCAAGGTTGACTGTGATATTAATAAAGGGGGAGGTGAAAGGGCATGCATATCTGCAATCTTGCAAGGGGAAGAGTTAAATGATTTTTAGCTGGATATTAAAGGAAAGGGAATCTCCAAAGTTGCAAACTTGAGACCCCTCAGATTAGTCATAGTATATTGTGTTTTCAAAATGCCTCCTATTTAGGATTATCGATTTTGTAAACATGAATATCATACTTTTACATCCTGTAAGTTAACATTTAAAAAATGTTCTTAAGGTTAGGGATAGCCTGTTAAATGCAATTTTATATAGTACTATATCCTATGTGATGGGATGAGGGTTAAATTTTATCCATACAAGACTACTATTTGATTGCAATAAAAAAAAGATGGGCAATGGAGAGACTGAACTCTCAGAGGTCATCTGACTTTAAAAAGATGAATGGAGTTTATTTGATTGACAGATCTCATAAAAGAGAATTTTGATGGAAAAACAATCTGACTTTGTAATCAGTCACAGTGTTGTTTTTCACTATCACCCTGGAATTCTGCCATTGATACAATGCCTGCTTTGCAATCTGTTTTTTCTTAGTCACTGCTTTCTTCTCCAAAATTCTCTTCAGATTAAGAAATACAAAGCCACACTCAGTAACACTGATTCATGAATAAAAAATTCACAATCCATAGTCCTTCTATAGCTCTGAATTTTTTTTCTCCTCCTTAAGCTTTTTCAGTTTAAAAATAAATAGAGACACTTCTGGGAAGATTAACTTAATTTGTTGTCATCAAGTTAAAAATCATCCATTTCATATTGGCCTCATTCTAGCCCAAACAGTGAGGGTTTTATAGATAATATTCCTTAAGCATAGTTTTAATCTTTGGAGAAAAAGAATCTTTATTACTAGTCAGTAGTCCAGTTCTTGGGATTAGAAGGTGCACATGGGTATGAATTGTGGCTGACACTGCACGCCCTATATCAGTGATTGTATCAGGAGTCGGGGGCCTTAAAGGGAGATACAAATTGGTGCCACAGACTTGGCGCCAGGCACAGACAGGGCCTGGCTTTTAGTCATGACCAGTGTTGCACTGTCAAAGTGATTTCTAGATGTTGTGACCTATTACCAGCTCCCCTGCCCTGGGATGCACAGCCACTATTGAATAAACTTGCTGTTAATTTGTCTTTTTTGCTTTTGTGTTCCTTTATTTTCCTGGCCTCCCTTCCTTCATTTTAGCTCATCACTAGTTACAAGAGTATCAGCGGGAAAGTGACTGATTCTTGAGAAGTTGAGTGAGGGACCATGATTGAAATAGAATTAAAGAACAAGCTCCCTAACCAGCCCTCCTGCCCCCACCAGCCGTTGCAGGAAACTTGAAGGAGCTCAACCTCAAAAAAAGTGGACATTAGAAGGGGACTCTTAGGAGGGAGAAGGTATTGAGAAAGAAAACTTGACAGATGAGAGATTTTCTCATAGGATGTCATGACAGTAAGGGACATATGGGTGTTACCTGGGAAAGAAAACATCATAGCTGAAAAATTGAAGGGAGCCAGGCAGAGAAGGAAAAGAAGGGAGAGAGCTGGTTAGGAAGAGAACTTTTCTGTAATTTAACAGCCTTCAAAACAGAGGCATTCCCAATAAATAAATATCTATAAAGATATTTATTATGAAAGTTCATAAAAATAAATTTGATTATTAGATATGAAAATCAAATGTCCTTTCTTCCTTCTCCAGTCTTCAGTACCTAATGGAGAAGGGCCTCAGAGGATTTTCCTTAAGTCATTATTTAAAAAAAAAAATTCTGTCCTCTTCTCTTCTGCCATTAAAACTTTGCATGGCGGTGGACCAAAGTACATTAGAGTCATATTGGGGAGATGCTAGCAAGGAAAACTTACGTCAACGGGGATGCAAATGTTTCTGTTCCCGTCTATTCTCATGGGCCTTAGTTGAACTAAAGTCACCATCAGCATTTTTCTTAAGCTGCATTTACTGTATATATTCAATTTTAAATTAACTGCACAAGGTTTATTTACTTCATGGATTATCTAAGACTCCTTTTTAAATATCCAAATATTAAGTAGGGTTTTAGTGTTTGAATTTCTTCCCATTGTGCAGTTGATGTGGAGTCATGGAGAAAGCTGTGGTGTGTGTCAGCAAAACAGAGGAAAGCTTGATGTGAAAAACAAAACTCAAATATCCGGAACACCTAAAATCAAATACAGTATGCTTCATATCATCTATGGTTTGAGATTATTTATGTCATTAAAATTACTCCTCTTCATAATCATGGATAACTGCCAATTGCCCAAATTTTGGTCCCTGGAACTCATAGATAAGCAAAAAGACTATCAAATACTATGAAATCACTGATAGCTACATTCTTAAATGACCAAACTTTTGATATTTTCTCAGAATCACTCTTGGTCTCATTTTAAAATCCAAGCAATAGTTAAAGAAAACTTCTCGTTTTCTGTACTTAATGATGGGTTAGAGTTATTACATATACATTTTTGCAAAAATTAGGCCACTTCTGCCAAGATAAATATTGTGTAACTCCCTAAACTATTATAATGGCCCAGAAGTAAACTTACAACAAATAAAAAGAAAACAACCCTTTAGAAAAAGCATGATCAGCAAGGCAGACAGTGCAATGCATTCTTGATAGACATTTAATGCATACTTTATCTTAAATGGAATATAAAAAGAAAATATTTTTGCTTATATTTTGGGATAAGATCTAAGAAGTAGCTCATATGTTTGTATTGTTTTAGTTTGCTCATGTTAGAGAGGAATGGTATAATACCGATATGTCCTCTTGACTACTTTGTTAACCATATTTATAATAGTCAAGCAATAGTATCTGAAGTCTTTTTTTCTTCTACTTTGGACTGTGGTTTGTTTCCCCTAAAAGTTTCTCTGGTCATCTTTCCATTTGAGGTCATTGTGTTGTTATGTGTCAAGTTGACTGAGCCACAGCGTACCCAGATATTTGGCTAAACACTATTCTGGATGTGTCTTTGAGGATGTTTCTGGATGAGACATCAACATTTAAATTGGCCGACTGAGTAAAGCAGATTGCTCTCCTCAGTGTGGGTAAGGTTCATCCAAATTGTTGAAGGCCAGATCGGAACAAAAAGGCTGAGTAAAGAAGAATTTGCTCTCTTTGCCTGAGTGTGTTTGAGCGGGGACATCAGTCTTCTCCTGCCCTTGGAGTCAGACTCAGACTGGAACTTACACCATCAGCTAGACTGGTTCTCAGGCCTTTAGACTCTGACCCAAACTTATCCATGGGCACTCCTGAGTCTCTAATTTGCAGAGTGCAGATCTTGGAACTTCTCAGCCTCCATAATTGCATTAGCTAATTCCTTATAATAAATCTCTTCATTTGTAAATATATTCTATTGGTTCTGTTTCTCTGGAGAATCCTAACTAATACAGTCACCTACTTAGCTTTCTCATGAGCTTGTCAATGAGAGCTATGCTTGACTATAAAAACACTAGTTTCAAAGATTTGTACTCTTTTTCTGCAAAGTCTCTTTAAAGAGAGCACCAAGAGGGAAAAGCAAAGGAGGGCCATTCCTATACATGTGCCTAGAAGCTGTCCCAGGGCAACCCCATTTAAACAGAGAGCTGCTTCACAACACCTACCTTGAGCTCATTTCATGTAGCTCTATGTCTGTCTCTCTCTGGCTTGGAGTCCCAAAATGCTTTTAGCATCTGGCGGCCACTTGCTCAGTTCTCAAGTACTCATGCTCAGCTGAGGACACACTCAGCCTCTAGAAGATTTACACCCGGCCTCTGAAAGTCATCTTTGCTCTTGTTATTTTCTAAGCCCACCAGTTTGGTTGCTTCTACTGGGGTTGCTTCTGACTTCTTCAAGGGTCTTTACTCTCATATGGATGGATGGGCTTTGGAGACCTTGGACTTCCAAGATATATATATATATATATATATATATATATATATATATATATTTCAGTGATATATATTTCATATATATAAACACACACATTTTTTTTTTTCCATATCAGATGTTCAAAAGATCCCAGGACCCAAAAAAGGATCTTTGTCCTAGGGAGTTGATATGCTTGCTCGTTCTTTAAGGCATTCTGGTTCTTTTCTTTCCTGCCCAGGAAATATATTATCAGTCAAAAGCATTGTTTGCTTTGTTGAACCCAGGAGTTCAGCAGTATTTTAGCACTTTCTTAACCAAATGTCCTCCCCTTAACTGAGATGGTTGCATATACTTACTCTTCAGAAGGATATATCAAGCATTCACAGCTGTCTCAGGGTGAGAAAAATAGCTCAAGGTTAAGCCCAACTGTGTAATTTTCCAAGGAAATCCTGTAGTCCCTAAGTTTTCAGGGTAGGACATATACAAGTGCACTGATTATTGAAATTTTAGGATACCTCATGTTTCCTAAGCATGCATATTAGCAAAAGATGTATTTTTCCTGTTTCCTCCAACATGTCTCCTTCCCTCATCCCACCTTTATTTGGGGGCACTAAGGTTCAGTGTTAAGATTTTCAATGATTTCCAACAAATACTTATGGAATACCTCTGTTCTTTTATTCCCTGGATTTTTCCAGTTGTAAGCTACAGTGACAGGATAAAGCCACTGCCATAATTTTTCCCTGAGTAAAGGAATAATACTGCAATACATTTGTGTTCTGTCAATTTGCTGCTATTTCACCATGACACCTTTGAAAGGTTTTTCTTAGTTATGTGTTACCTAACAGTAGGACTGGTCCTTGTCTGCATTGAGCTGTCAGTCTAGCAGGAGAAAGCTTCACAAATAAACAGTGATAATCAAAAGCGACAACTGTAATAATGGTGTCTATAAAGTGCAATGGAACTGAGCCTAGGGAGCAATTAACTCTGCTTTCACGCATGAAGGTCAGGGAGGGCTAGGAAAAGCTACTGAGAGACTTTTCTCTTGGGTCTTGACATGAATATAATTTGGCCAGGGGACCAGTGGGAAGGGAAAAGAGGGAGATCTGACAACTGTAAAATACTTTAACACTTTAAAAATTTACAGAGGCATTCTTTCTTAAACCAATGTTTGAATTAGAGGATTTAAGCATTCCTATTAAGCAATGTCTTTTAAATGCTTGCAACCAAGAAATTCTGTGCCAATTTTTTTTTAAAATAGAGAAACAAACAGTTGTATGCATTCAATGCTTTATTAGTTTTAATTTTAACTAACAATGTAAAAACATTTTAAGGAGTAATTTTTCTTTTGCTTTTTATGCAGAGGCATTCTAACTTCTTTGTCTAATATATATGGAGTGCTTTATATACTTTATCTAATGTATACTTATTCTCTTAGAAAAGGATTTATGCTTTCTGTGAAATGGGATTGCTACTGCCAGCTACTATGTGATTTGATTTATTATAAGAGTTTGTAAGTTAGACTCATTATCACACTCCTTACAAAGGGTCATTCTGGAAAAAGTTTGATTTAAAATTTTAAAGTTGTTATAATTACTGGTCAGATCCTCCTGAAATATCTAGTGCTCTATTCCAATAAAGTGTCAGGACTCTATATTTTTTGTGCCTTTATAGATGATGGTTATTTTTGGACTGTTTTGTGAGGAAGTATATTTGAAGATATTTATGCACAATTTTTGAGCACCTACAAAATATCAGTGTGCTCAGTACCTATAACACAGTCCTGAAGAAAAATAAGCTTGTAGACAAAGAATTATCGTTCAGTAGGATAAGTGCTATAAAAGAAGTATGCATAAAATATCAGAGACTCAAAAATTATGAAGCACTAAATTCTGTTTAGGGAGAGGTAAGATGGCTGAGAATGGTTACCAAAGGGAGAGGATGTTTGAGAAAGGCCCTAGGGGAATAAGGAGAGTATTTTAGTTGAAAGCAACATCATGAGCATAGTGCATGTGAGGAATGGTGAAAAGTCCTATGGGGCTGGAGGTGAGACTGGGAATGAGGCTGGGGGCACAACAATTTAAAGGGTCTTTATGTATCACTTAAGCTGAAAAAAGAAACAGCATGTACTAGAGAGATCACCTTGATAACAGAAAGGGGAGTGGGTCCTTTCTAGAAAAGAGCAATGGCAGGAATACAAGTTAGTATTTAATAGGCAATATGAGAGTCTCAAATGCAATACTCACAATGGAAAGAGACAAGACGGGCGGGATATGAGAACTGTCTGGAGATGGTAAACTTGACAGGAACTGGTGGCCAATCAGGGAGAGAAGAAGGTGTAGACATAAGGGAAGAGGAGGAGTGGTAAATAACCAACTTTTTACTTTGGGAAATACAATGAATAGTGGTATTATTAATTAATCTAGGAAAGATAGGAGGAAGAAACAACAGTACTTAGTTTGGAAAAGTATATGGACACAGGTTTCAATCTTGGTTTTCCCCTCTATTACTTACTAGCTATAGGAAACTTGGCCACGCTCTGCAACCTCTCAGAGCCTCCATTTCTTCTTTTAAAATAGGGAAAATTATACTCTCTTTGAGGAGTTGTTGAGAGAATTAAATGACAAAGATGTATGTAAAGTGACCAGCGCTTTCCTGAAATATCAGAGACACTTAATGTTATTGTCACTTCTACCTTCTCCTTTTGACTTTGAGGAGCAGTAAAGATCCAAAATAGTTAGCCAGTTAGGTAGCTAGAGCTGCTGTTAAAAAAAAAAAAAAAAAAGGAAAATCTAGTCAAAGGAAGACGACAGATTCTAGAGATTTTTTAAAAATAGGATCTAATGGGGCACTTGGGTGGCTCAGTCAGTTAAGTGGCCGGCTCTTGATTTCGGGCTTAGGTCATGATCTCAGGGTCCTGGCATGGAGCCCTGCATTGGGCTCTGTGCTCAGTGGGGAGTCTGCTTGAGGATTCTCTCTCTCTCCCTCTCCCTCTGCCTCTCCCCTCATTCATGTTCTCTCTCTCAAATAAATAAATCTTCTTTAAAAAATAGGATCTAATTGATTTAAAGTTCTAAATGTTCTTAGATTGTTGTTAGAAATTATATTGGTATATAAAAATAAAGCAACTCATAAGTCCTTAACATGATGCAGTCCAGAGAAAAATAATTTGACCTTTTTTACCACTCTATTACATTATCTGCAATTAGTATTATTTAATCGTCATCTCTATAGCTACTATAGAAATACATTATATTCCAAACAGCTTATTTCTGTTGGTTTATTTTCCCAGTTAAGATAAAATTCAGCTAAGGATTATTGAGGAAATGAGAGCCACTAATGTTAGCCAGAGGAGGGAATATATTTTAGAAAGTAAGTATGTTCTGAGAGGAGAACATCAAGATGCGATTTGTAGTAATATTATTATTATTATTTTTTTATTGCTGTAAGATATGAGAAAGGCAGAAGGAAATGGTCATTGGCATGCAGTTGGCAAATGATAATGATTTGCTGGCTGAGTAAATATTTCCATATGTCATTGAGCATTTTGAAATGAGTATATTTTAGACTTCTTCTTTTTTTTTTTAAAGATTTTTTATTTATTTATTTGACAGTGAGAGAGTGCACAAGCAGGCAGAGTGACACGCAGGGGGAGAGGGAGAAGCAGGCTCCCCACTGAGCAGGGAGTCCAACACAGAACTCGATCCCAGGACCCTGGGATCATGACCTGAGCCAAAGGCAGACGCTTAACCAACTGAGCCACCCAGGGGCCCCTAGACCTCTCTCTTCTTCTAAGTCATAATTCATTGAGCATTTTTTTCTGTTATAAGTATAAAACACAATTTTTTCCCCACAGAATTTCTGAATATTTATAAATGTCTCAGTGTTAGATTCGATCTCCTGTATAGATTGATTCCAAAAACCTTTCACCCATTTTTCTCTTTTATTCCCAACCACAAGAGGGCATATATTTCATCTTCTCTTAGAAGTTAATAGAGAGGGTACATACTGAATGGAGCACTGGGTGTTATACGCAAACAATGAATCATGGAACACTACATCAAAAACTAATGATGTAATGTATAGTGATTAACATATAATAAAATTTAAAAAAAAAAGAGGTTAATAGAAAAATATGGGCAATGTGTGCTGTTTCCAATCTGTTCAGTTGTCTACCCTGTCCTGAGATCTCAGATTGAGAGAGGTTCCCTACCACCTCATGATTGCCTTTGGTATGGAAAAAGGTCTATCTTCTTATTTCCAAACATTCCCATTTAGTATCATGAATTTATCAGGTACCATCCAGACTTGGGTTTGTTTTCTTTCCTTCTTTCTTTCTTTCTTATTTTTTTCTTTTTCTTTCTTTCTTTTTTTGTTCCTACTTTGTGTTTTTGTTTTGTTTTGTGTTTTACCTGAATCATCCCCAGTATACCAAGCAAAGAACATGGCTTTACCACCTGTTATATCAAATATTTTGGTAACATGTTAAACCACCTTTCTAAATGCTGAGTGCCATCTTTCTATAATTCTGCAGTTTGGTCAATAGGATGATGTTCACTCTGATGATAGAACTTCATCATCCCACCTAATAATTATTTTTCTTTACTCTTTTTCCAGAAGAGAGACAACTTGAAATCCTTGGAAATTCCCAGTTGACTGGAAGATCTAACTTGAAAAGAAACAGAATGGTGTTTCAGAGTAGTTTTGGTCAAGCAGTAGCTTTGGATTTGTTACATTGTTATTCCAGATATAAGTCTGTTCCAAAACAAACTGATTTAATTTTTCTAAATTAAATTCTCCCTTCCCTTAGAGTTAAGAGGTGTTACACTACCTCAAAATATGCCTATTGTCTAGGCTTGCATGGCCTGTAGGAAGGCTGGAGTCTCTGTAGCTGACAGCATGCATTTCTGGCTTCTCAGACTTTCCATGAAGCTTCCAGGGGTTTGGTTTTTGGGTTTTAGTCCTGAAACATTCCAGGCTCACCTACATTAGGTTACTGCTTCCTCCCAAAATGTTTTCCAGTCCCCTGAAATGTCCCCTCATTCTGAAGTTATGACACTCCTCTCTTTAATCCCTGTAAGACCTTCTCTCTCTAAAATAATCCAGCTTCTTTTAAATTAAATTCAAGAGCAAAAGTCTTTAAAACACAAAGATCTTGCTTGTCTCCTAAAGAGGGAGGAGGACAAATGGTTCTCATTTTCCTGGTGAGCCTATAGAAAAAGGTCCCTTAGGTTGAGCAGATTTTTTGTGGGTGTATTTTTATGTGTGCAAGTATCAATAATTCAGTATGAAGTGTAATAGTCAAGTAGAAAATCAGGTATTCATTCCAAAAAGATTTTAGGGGACACCATTATGTTCTTGGTATTGTAATTGGCATTGGATTTGGGGTTCAGCTGTGAATCAGAATTTATATTCTATCAGGAAGTTTTCTGGAGCAAGATGATGATTAAAATGATTGTAGGCACTGTCATAAATGTTGTATGTAAGTTATTTTATTTAATATTTGTCATAATCTTATGTTTAGATATAAATTATTAGTCCCATTTTATAGATAAGGAAACAGAAGTGGAAAACACTTAACTGGTTTGCCAAAGTTTAAATTGCCTATAAGTGCTTGAGATATTATTAAACTCCACATGTTCAAAACCTGTTCTCAATGCTGCCACACTAGTCAGGATGGGAAGATAGATTTTTTTTTTTTTTTAAATAAATGGAACATCTTGATTACTTCTTTTGAAATATGCTTAAGTTGCAGGTTTATTTAGTGACAATTAGACACACCAACTGTTATGTGTTGAATTGCATCCCTCTCAAATTCCTATGTTGAAGTCTTAACCCCCTGTAGTTAAAAATATGATTTTACTTCAAAATAGAGTTGTCATAGATGTAATTAGTTAAGTCAAGATGATGTTATACAGGAGTAGGGTGAGCCTTTAATCCAATATGACTGATGTCTTTATAAAAAGGGGAAATTTGGACACAGATACAGGGAAAATGCCATGTGAACATGAAGGCAGAGATAGGAATGATATACCTACAAGCTAGGGTAAGCCAAAGATTGCCAGCAAAATATAGAACCAAGAGAGAGATGTGAAATAGATTCTTACTCAGAGCCCTCAGAAAAAATCAAATCTGCTAACACCTTAATCAACCTCCATAACTGTGGACTTCTGCTTCCAGAACTGAGAGACAACACATGTCTGTTATTTAAGCCACCTAGCTCTGGTACCTTTTTACAGCAACCCTAGCAAACTAATATACAAGTCATCTAAGGCAACACATGAGAGATGAGAGATTGATGAAAATGCTCCCTTAATGTACTGTATTCACTGATGATGAGAAACAACACATTGGACAGATTACATATTGTAACATAATAACAATAAACCATTTAGTATGCATGTTTATCCATGTTGACAGTCTTTATAGCCACCATGTATATTTTACTTAGAGAAGTTGATTCACTTTAAAAAATCAATAATTAGATTTATCCATCCTATCCCAGTAAATGCTTTCTTGTTTCATTGAGGAGTTTAATCAAAGGGAAAGGGGGAGACCTATTAAAATAAATTTTGAAAACAGAACAAAAATTATTAAATGCAAAATCTGAAAATAAGCATTCAAGATAGACAGCTGTAGCATTTCACATTCCCATCAGCAATGAATGAGAGTTCCTACTGCTATACATTCTCACCAGCATTTGGTGTTGTCAATGTTCTGGATTTTGGCCATTCCAGTTGGTGTTTAGTGGTATTTCATTGCTCTTTTACTTTGCATTTTCTTGATGACATATGATGTCGGGCATTTTTTCATATGCTTATTTGCCATCTGTATACATATATATTTTTGATGAGGAGTCTGTTAAGGTTTTTGTCCCATTTTTTAATTGGATTTTTTTTTTCATTGAGTTTTAAGAGCTCTTTGTGTATTTTGGATTACAGTCCTTTATCAAATATGTGTCTTTTGAAAATATTTTCTCCCAGTCTGTGGCTTCTCATTCTCTTGACACTATCTTTTGCAGAGCAAAAATTTTTAGTTTTAATAAAGTGCAGCTTATCAAATGTTTCTTTCATGGGTTGTACCTTTGGTGTTGTATCTAAAAAGTCATCACTATTCCCCAGGTCATCTAGGTTTTCTCCTGTATTATCTTCTAGGAGTTTTATAGTTTTCTGTTTTACATTTAGGTGTGAAACTCATTTTGAGTCCATTTTTATGCAGAGTGTAAAGCTTATGTGTAGTTTTTTTTTTTTTTTTTTTTTGCATGTGGATTTCCAGTTGTTCCAACATCATTTGTTGAAAAGACTATCTTTGCTCCATTGTTTGCCTTTGCTCCTTTACTAAAGCTTGGTTGACTGACTATATTCATGTGGATCTGTTTCTGGACTCTATTCTGGTCCATTGATTTTTTGGTCTGTTTTACAAATATCACACTGTCTTGATTAAAGTAGCTTTATAATAAGTCTTGAAGTTGAGGAGTGCCAGATCTCCGACTTTGCTCTTCTTCAACATCATGTTAACTATTTTTGATCTTTTGGCTCTTCGTATAAACTTTGGAATCAGTTTTTGGTATCCATAAAAAAACTTGCTGGGAGTTTTTATTGGGATTTTATTGGATCTAGAGGTCAAGTTGGGAAGAACAAACATCCTAATATTGAGTCTACCTACCCATGAACATGGAATGTCTCTCCTTTTATTTGGATCTTCTTTGATTTCTTTCATCAGTGTTTTGTAGTTTTCCTCATGTAGACCTTATGCATATTTTGTTACTTATACCTAATATCCCATTTTGGGGGAGTGCTAATGTACATAGTAAGATGTTTTTAATTTCAAATTTCACTTGTTAATCGCTGATATATAGGAATGCAATTGACTTTTGTCTGTTAACCTTGTATCCTGAAACCTTGATATAATTACCTATTAGTTCCAGGAGGCTTTTTGTTTTTGTTGTTGTTGATTCTTTTGGATTTTCTACCTAGACAATCATATCATCTGCAAACAAAGACGGTTTTTTTCTTTCTTCCCAACATATATTCTTGTTATTTCCTTTTCTTGTCTTATTGCATTAGTTCGGACTTCAGATATGATGTTGAAAACGAGTAGTAAGAGGGGACATGCTTACCTTGTGTCTGATCTTAATAGGAAAGCTGCAAGTTTCTCACTATTAAGTATAATTACTCTTGATTTTTTTTAAATTTTTTTATTGTTATGTTAATCCCCATACATTACATCATTAGTTTTAGATGTAGTGTTCCATGATTCATTGTTTGTGCATAACACCCAGTGCTCCATGCAGAACGTGCCCTCTTTAATACCCATCACCAGGCTAACCCATCCTCCCCCGCCTCCCCTCTAGAACCCTCAGTTTGTTTTTCAGAGTCCATCGTCTCTCATGGTTCGTCTACCCCTCCAATTTCCCCCTCTTCATTCTTCCCCTCCTGCTATCCTCTTCTTTTTTTTTTTTCTTAACATATATTGCATTATTTGTTTCATAGCTACAGATCTGAGATTCAACAGTCTTACACAATTCACAGCGCTTACCAGAGCACATACCCTCCCCAGTATCTATCACCCAGTCACCCCATCCATCCCACCCCACCCCCCACTCCAGCAACCCTCAGTTTGTTTCCTGAGATTAAGAATTCCTCATATCAGTGAGGTCATATGATAAATGTCTTTCTCTGATTGACTTATTTCGCTCAGCATAATACCCTCCAGTTCCATCCACGTCGTTGCAAATGGCAAGCTCCCATTCCTTTTGATGGCTGCATAATATTCCATTGTATATATATACCACACCTTCTTTATCCATTCATCTGTCGATGGACATCTTGGCTCTTTCCACAGTTTGGCTATTGTGGACATTGCTGCTATAAACATTGGGGTGCACGTACTCTTTCTGATCCCTACTTTTGTATCTTTGGGGTAAATACCCAGTAGTGCAATTGCTGGGTCATAGGGTAGCTCTATTTTCAACTTTTTGAGGAACCTCCGTACTGTTTTCCAGAGTGGCTACACCAACTTGCATTCCCACCAACAGTGTAGGAGGGTTCCCCTTTCTCCGCATCCCCGCCAACATCTGTCATTTCCTGACTTGTTAATTTTAGCCATTCTGACTGGTGTGAGGTGGTATCTCATTGAGGTTTTGATTTGGATTTCCCTGATGCCCAGCGATGTTGAGCACTTTTTCATGTGTCTGTTGGCCATTTGGATGTCTTCTTTGGAAAAATGTCTGTTCATGTCTTCTGCCCATTTCTTGATTGGATTCTTTGTTCTTTGAGTGTTGAGTTTGATAAATTCTTTATAGATTTTGGATACTAGCCCTTTATCTGATATGTCATTTGCAAATATCTTCTCCCATTCTGTCGGTTGTCTTTTGGTTTTGTTGACTGTTTCTTTTGCTGTGCAAAAGCTTTTTATCTTGATGAGGTCCCAATAGTTCATTTTTGCCCTTGCTTCCCTTGCCTTTGGCGATGTTTCTAGGAAGAAGTTGCTGTGGCTGAGGTCGAAGAGGTTGCTGCCTGTGTTCTCCCTTAGGATTTTGATGGACTCCCGTCTCACATTTAGGTCTTTCAACCATTTGGAGTCTATTTTTGTGTGTGGTGTAAGGAAATGGTCCAGTTTCATTCTTCTGCATGTAGATATCCAGTTTTCCCAACACCATTTGTTGAAGAGACTGTCTTTTTTCCATTGGACATTCTTTCCTGCTTTGTCAAAGATGAGTTGACCATAGAGTTGAGGGTCCATTTCTGGGCTCTCTATTCTGTTCCATTGATCTGTGTGTCTGTTTCTGCCAGTACCATACTGTCTTGATGATGACAGCTTTGTAATAGAGCTGGAAGTCCGGAATTCTGATGCCGCCAGCTTTGCTTTTCTTTTCCAACATCCTCTGGCTATTCGGGCTCTTTTCTGGTTCCATACAAATTTTAGGATTATTTGTTCCATTTCTTTGAAAAAAAGTGGATGGTATTTTGATGGGGATTGCATTGAATGTGTAGATTGCTCTAGGTAGCATTGACATCTTCACAATATTTTTTCTTCCAATCCATGAGCATGGAATGTTTTTCCATTTCTTTGTGTCTTCCTCAATTTCTTTCATGAGTATTTTATAGGTTTCTGAGTACAGATCCTTTGCCTCTTTGGTTAGATTTATTCCTAGGTATCTTATGGTTTTGGGTGCAATTGTAAATGGAATTGACTCCTTAATTTCTCTTTCTTCTCTCTTGTTGTTGGTGTATAGGAATGCCACTGACTTCTGTGCATTGATTTTATATCCTGCCACTTTACTGAATTCCTGTATGAGTTCTAGAAGTTTTAGGGTGGAGTCTTTGGGGTTTTCCACATAAAGTATCATATCATCTGCAAAGAGTGAGAGTTTGACTTCTTCTCTGCCGATTTGGATGCCTTTGATTTCTTTTTGTTGTCTGATTGCTGTGGCTAGGACTTCTAATACTATGTTGAATAGCAGTAGTGATAGTGGACATCCCTGCCACGTTCCTGACCTTAGGGGGAAAGCTCTCAGTTTTTCCCCATTGAGAATGATATTCGCTGTAGGTTTTTCATAGATGGCTTTTATGATACTGAGGTATGTACCCTCTATGCCTATACTCTGAAGAGTTTTGATCAAGAAAGGATGCTGTACTTTGTCAAATGCTTTTTCTGCATCTATTGAGAGGATCATATGGTTCTTGTTCTTTCTTTTGTTAATGTATTGTATCACATTGATTGATTTGCGGATGTTGAACCAACCTTGCAGCCTAGGGATAAATCCCACTTGGTCGTGGTGAATAATCTTTTAATGTACTGTTGGATCCTATGGGCTAGTATTTTGGTGAGAATTTTTACATCCATGTTCATCAGGGATATTGGTCTGTAATTCTCCTTTTTGATGGGTCTTTGTCTGGTTTGGGGATCAAGGTAATGGTGGCCTCATAAAATGAGTTTGGAAGTTTTCCTTCCATTTCTATTTTTTGGAACAGTTTCAGAAGAATAGGTATTAATTCTTCTTTAAATGTTTGGTAGAATTCCCCTGGGAAGCCATCTGGCCCTGGGCTTTTGTTTGTTGGGAGATTTTTGATGACTGCTTCAATTTCCTTAGTGGTTATAGGTCTGTTCAGGTTTTCTATTTCTTCCTGGTTCAGTTTTGGTAGTTGATACATCTCTAGGAATGCATCCATTTCTTCCAGGTTATCTAATTTGCTGGCATAGAGTTGCTCATAATATGTTCCTATAATTGTTTGTATTTCTTTGGTGTTGGTTGTGATCTCTCCTCTTTCATTCATGATTTTGTCGATTTGGGTCATTTCTCTTTTCTTTTTGATACGTCTGGCCAGGGGTTTATCAATCTTGTTAATTCTTTCAAAGAACCAGCTCCTAGTTTCGTTGATCTGTTCTACTGTTCTTTTAGTTTCTATTTCATTGATTTCTGCTCTGATCTTTATGATTTCTCTTCTCCTGCTGGGTTTAGGCTTTATTTGCTGTTCTTTCTCCAGCTCCTTTAGGTGTAGGGTTAGGTTGTGTACTTGAGACCTTTCTTGTTTCTTGAGAAAGGCTTGTATTGCTATATACTTTCCCCTTAGGACTGCCTTTGCTGCATCCAAAAGATTTTGAACAGTTGTGTTTTCATTTTCATTGGTTTCCATGAATTTTTTTAATTCTTCTTTAATTTCCTGGTTGACCCATTTGTTCTTTAGTAGGATGCTCTTTAGCCTCCATGTATTTGAGTTCTTTCCGACTTTCCTCTTGTGATTGAGTTCTAGTTTCAAAGCATTGTGGTCTGAAAATAGGCAGGGAATGATCCCAATCTTTTGGTACCAGTTGAGACCTGATTTATGACCTAGGATGTGATCGATTCTGGAGAATGTTCCATGGGCACTAGAGAAGAATGTGTATTCCATTGCTTTGGGATGGAATGTTCTGAATATGTCTGTGAAGTCCATTTGGTCCAGTGTGTCATTTAAAGCCTTTATTTCCTTGTTGATCTTTTGCTTAGACGATCTGTCCATTTCAGTGAGGGGGGTGTTAAAGTCCCCCACTATTATAGTATTGTTGTCAATGTGTTTCTTTGCTTTTGTTATTAATTGCCTTATATAATTGGCTGCTCCCATGTTAGGGGCATAGATATTTACAATTGTTAGATCTTCTTGTTGGATAGACCCTTTAAGTAGGATATAGTGTCCTTCCTCATCTCTTATTACAGTCTTTGGTTTAAAATCTAATTTGTCTGATATAAGGATTGCCACCCAGCTTTCTTTTGGTGTCCATTAGCATGGTAAACGGTTTTCCACCCCCTTACTTTCAATCTGGGGGTGTCTTTGGGTCTAAAATGAGTCTCTTGCAGACAGCATATCGATGGGTCTTGTTTTTTAATCCAATCTGATAGCCTGTGTCTTTTGATTGGGGCGTTTAGCCCATTTACATTCAGGGTAACTATTGAAAGATATGAATTTAGTGCCATTGTATTGCCTGTAAGGTGACTGTTACTGTATATTGTCTGTGTTCCTTTCTGGTCTATGTTGCTTTTAGGGTCCCTCTTTGCTTAGAGGACCCCTTTCAAGATTTCTTGTAGGGCTGGTTTCGTGTTTGCAAATTCCTTTAGTTTTTGTTTGTCCTGGAAGCTTTTTATCTCTCCTTCAATTTTCAATGACAGCCTACCTGGATATAGTATTCTTGGCTGCATATTTTTCTCATTTAGTGGTCTGAATATATCATGCCAGTCCTTTCTGGCCTGCCAGGTCTCTGTGGATAGGTCTGTTGCCAATCTAATGTTTCTACCATTGTAGGTTACATATCTCTTCTCCCGAGCTGCTTTCAGGATTTTCTCTTTATCTCTGAGACTCGTAAGTTTTACTATTAGATGTCGGGGTGTTGACCTATTTTTATTGATTTTGAGAGGGGTTCTCTGTGCTTCCTGGATTTTGATGCCTGTTTCCTTCCCCAAATTAGGGAAGTTCTCTGCTATAATTTGCTCCATTATACCTCCTGCCCCTCTCTCTCTTTCTTCTTCTTCTGGGATCCCAATTATTCTAATGTTGTTTCGTCTTATGGTATCGCTTATCTCTCGAATTCTGCCCTCGTGATCCAGTAGTTGTTTATCTCTCTTTTTCTCAGCTTCTTTATTTTCCATCATTTGGTCTTCTATCTCACTGATTCTTTCTTCTGCCTCATTTATCCTAGCAGTTAGCGCCCCCATATTTGATTGCACCTCATTAATAGCCTTTTTGATTTCGACTTGGTTAGATTTTAGTTCTTTTACTTCTCCAGAAAGGGTTTCTCTAATAACTTCCATGTTTTTTTCAAGCCCAGCTAGTATCTTTAAAGTGATGATTCTGAACTCTAGATCTGACATCGTACTAATGTCCGTATTGAGTAGGTCCCTGGCAGTCAGTACTACCTCTTGTTCTTTTTGTTGAGGTGATTTTTTCCGTCTTGTCATTTGTCCAGAGGAGAATAGATTAATAAGAGAACAAAATGCTAACAGGGTAACAACGTCCCCAGAAAATGTACTCTAAACAAATCAGAAAAGACCTGAAGCAGTGGTAAAAGAAAGGGAAAGAGAGAAAAAAGGAAAAAAGAAAAAAAAAAAGGAAAAGATAAAACTCTTGATTTTTTTGTAGATATTCTGTATTAAGTTGAGGAAATTCACCTCTATTCCGGGTTTGCTTAGTTTTTATCATGAATCGTTTTTGGATTTTATTAAATGTTTTTTCTGCATCTATTGATGAATTACTGTGACTTTTCTTGTTTGTAGCCTATTGAAGAGATAGACTACATTAACTGATTCTATTTCCAGTTTTATAGATATAATTGACATACATCACTGTATAAATTTAAGGTGTAAAGCATAGTGGTTTGACTTATATGTACTATTGAAATAATACATTAAAATCAATTAATGTATTATTTCAATAGTACAACTGGCCTTGTATACCTGGGATAAATCCCATTTGGTCATGATGGATATACTTTTAATACATTGTTGGTTTCAATTTGTTAATATTTTATTGAGGATTTTTACAACTATGTTCATAAGAAATATTGGTCTCTGGTTTTCTTTTATTGTAATGTTGAACTGGTTTTGGTAATAAGATAATGCTGGCCTTATAGAATGAGTTAGAAAATAATCTATCTGCTTCTATTTTTTGGAAGAGATTATAGAGAATTGGTATAATCTCTTCCTTAAATATTTGGTAGCATTCACCAGGGAAAGCATCTGGGCCTTGTTTTCTTTTTGGAATGTTATTAATTAGTGATTTAATATTTTTAATAGATAGAGTTTTAGTTGGATTATCTATTTCTCCTTTTGTTTGTGTTGTTTTTTATGTTTTGTATATTTGTGTCTTTAAAGAGATCGGTGTAGGGGTGCCTGGGTGGCTCATTCAGTTAAATACTTGACTCTTGATTTTGGCTCAGATTAAGATTTCAAGGTCCTGGGATTGAGCCCCACATTGGGGCTCAGCTTGGAGTCTGCTTGTCCCTCTCCCTCTGCTCCTGCCCCTGCTCACTCATTCCCTCTCCCTCTCTCTCTTCCTATATAGATATATAGATATATCTACATATATATATATATATATATAAAAAAAATAAATAAAATCTTAAAAAAAAAGAAATTGGTGCATTTACCTATTCATAACATTCCTTGATTATCCTTTTTATGCTCATGGAATTGGTAAGTAACGACCCCTTTCATTTCTGATACTAGTAATTTGTGTCTTTTTCTATTCTTAGTTAGCCTGGCTAGGAGTTTATTGATTTTATTGATCTTTTCAGAGAACAAGCTTATATTTTTATTAATTTTCTTTACTGATTTCCTCTTTTCAATTTTATTGATTACTGCTATAATTTTTGTTATTCCTCTTCTTCTACTTGCCTTAAGCTTACATTGCTCTTCTTTTTCTATTTTCTTAAGGTGAAAGTGTGTATTGCTGATCTTAGATTTTTCCCTTTTTCTAATACATGCTTTCAGTACTATAAATTCTCTGCTAAGTACTGCTTTTGCTGGATCCTAAAATTTATCAGTTTTGTTTTTATTTACATTTATCTCAAAATATTTTTAAGGTTTCTCAACATTTCTTCCTTGACCCATTAATTTCATTTTTTGAATAATTGTAAAGACACTATTAAGAGTTCATTAAATACCAACTACAATAAACTAAAAACTCAAAGTTCTATATTTTTTGTAGTATAGGAAATTAAATTTTTATTCATTCTGACTTTTATTAGTGTGCATAAAACTGCATCTCATATATTTTTTAAAAATAATTATGATGTAATGAATCTAAGCCCCTAAGATAAATAATTTCATTTTTGTTTTTGAGTAAGCTTCTCAGTAGCTAAGCATATTACTTTTTAAGAGTGATTTACTTATGGACTATCCATGTTAAACAGTGTCCAGCTCATTACAATGTTAGGGCTTGTCTCCTCTTCAATGCTATAATTATATGTATGGCTATATGTATCTATACGACATGTAATGTATATGTATGCATTGAAAAACGTGGTTAGGATTAAACAAATGCCTCATTTGACTTAATTTACTCAAATTATTTCTAAATCTTAAAAAAAGAAAAAGAAAAAAGCATATTCGCAGTCGTTGTATCACTTAATTTAAATCAGTCTCTGCCTGGGTCTGCTAGCACAATAACTGCCGCTTTCTTCTGCTCACTTTCTTTCCTGCTCTACAAAGTATTTGAAGCCCTATGTTTTGGGTCCACGGTTGTAGTTCCCATTTTTTTCTGGTTTCAGGACCTTGCACTTCCTTCCCTGCTTGTCCTTTTCTCCTTTTGCTGCACTTCAAATTACCTGGGTTTTGAACAATCTTCCTTAATCCTGTTTTCAAGAATTGTCTCCTGGTTCTGCTCTGTTTATCTGACATTTGACCTCTTACTTCTCTTGACGTCATTTATTTGGGGGAGAAAAAGACTCTAAAAAATCATGGCAATTGAAGGGCAGGGGAGGGGATGTGCCCCTCTTGACATTTCCTTAGTTCTGTCTTGAGTTTATAGTTGAAATAAAAGCATGCAATCTTCATAGAGGTTAAGCATCCACCAAGAAAAAATGACATCCCAGTTATTATGAAATGCTAACTTATAAGTATGTTCCATTACAATAAATTATCTAGCCTTTAAAGAGCTTTTAGAATTTTAACAATGAGAATCATTTCTAGAGAAGAAGAAAAAATGTGTTTCTTTCCACAGCATGATTACAAATCATTTCTCCTGCTGTCTAATGCTTTTCAAAATCATAGTGCAGTGAAGAATCCCTCCACTTCCTTTGTTGAAAAGGGAAGGAACTGAAGTCATTAATGGTTCTGATGAAATTAGGAAATTCATACTCACCTAGCCCCAAAGAGAATATGTTAAAAGTTTTAACAGCTTAAAAGTCTCTTTCAACTTCTCTCTGTGTCATTAAGAAAACACATGAGAAATTCCCATATGGAAAGTATGGATTTTTCTTTCCTCTAATCACATAAAGTAGCTTCTTATCTCTCCTGTTCTTTGTGCAGGAGTGAACTGGACTAAACCACAGGCTACTGTCTGTTTCCATGCATTCTGGTCCATCTCTACCGCTGGTTAATTGCCTGTGCTCAAATACGAAGGTAATCAGGTCTTATGCTTCTAGAAATGTGTTTACCCCTTCTCCTAAGTACATATACAGAGCCTTTTGCCAAAGTTTCTAGGCACTTTGTCAAAGATGCACTGTCTGTAATGAAGATGGGGGAGGTCACAAACACTAAGAGCAAAGCCCACAGCTGCTTGGAGAAACATTGCCAAGATAAGAACAGCTTTGAAGGATAAACTGGGAGATTATGTTAGCAAGCATGGCTAAGGCTTCTGGAGGGCTGGGGGAGGCTGCATTTCCATATAACATTGTATTACAAGTCTTAGAGTTTTATTCTTTTTTAAATGAAGTGTTTATGTTCCTGGGAACACCAAACAAAACTTTTCTTTCAAAAGAATAATATTTCATTAAAAGTGCTTAGGCTTTGGGGTAAACATATTTTAGGACCTAAGAAAATCAAGGACAATGATTTCCACAAATATCTTCTCTATTACCAGTGAATGCTTAGATGGGTTCTGTATAGTCACACCATTGCCTTTTCTGAAAATATTTTCTGAAGGAATGGATAACCTTTAGGCCAGGAATCCACTCTGTGGCATATGATTTCAAATAAGATCTATTTTTCTTCTCTGTCATAGTTATATTTCATTTGTTTGAAATAGTTTCTTTCCCTGATTTATGTTGTCCTAGGTTAAAGTATTTCTTAAATTTTTAGTTTTCTTTATGCTGTATTTTCCCCTTTGTCTTTGAGCACTGCTTATGAAAATTAAATTTCAGAAGCTGATATAGACACTGGTAATATGTGGAATTCATACATATTTATTCATACATATTTATCTATACATATTCATAATGTTTATTATCCCATAATACATGGAATTTAAATGAATATCTAAATTCTAAACTTCAGACTTCATGGCAGTCTGTATGATTTTCTTTTTGCAATCTTGCCTTCTCAATTATATCTTTTATTGAACTAACGTTAAAATCAGTTTCCTTCCTGAAGAATACATACTAGGAAATACATACAAATAAGGCAGCATAAAGCAATACCTACACATAGTAGGCGGTAACTCTATATTGGCTGAATGAGTGAATGAAGGGATGTTGCTGAATGAAGCCCTTTAGAAACTCAGAGTTAAAAAATGTTTTATCAGGGGCGCCTGGGTGGCTCAGTCATTAAGCGTCTGCCTTCGGCTCAGGTCATGATCCCAGGGTCCTGGGATCGAGTCCCACATCGGGCTCCCTGCTCGGCAGGAAGCCTGCTTCTCCCTCTCCCAGTCCCCTGCTTGTGTTCCTGCTCTCGCTATCTCTCTCTCTGTCAAATAAATAAATAAAATCTTTAAAAAAAAAAAAAAAAGTTTTATCAGAAGACAAAATCAGAGAGGGAGACAAACCATAAGAGACTCTTAACTATAGGAAACAAACTGGGGGTTGCTGGAGGGGAGGTGAGGTGGGACGATGAGGTAACTGGGTGATGGGTATTAAGGAGGACACATGATGTAATGAGCACTGAGCATTATATAAGACTGATGAATCACTGAACTCTACCTTTGAAACTAATAATACACTATATGCTAATTAATTGAATTTAAATTTAAAAAAGTTTTATCAAATATCAATGAGAACATAATATATTTAATGTAGGTAATGGAAAATATATCATAATTTTTAATTTTTCATTATCACAGCATATTACTATTTATATTTCCAATGTAATAATTAAATATATATGTGTGTATATATATATATCATTTTAACTTGTTTTTAAAGCATAATGTCATGAATGTTTAGTTAATATTGAATTTACCTAGATAATATATAAGAAAATAGGACTACAGTTTTTAACAGTGCATATGGTATTATTAGTCTCTACCAAAAGAATTTTTAAGCTTTGGTTCTAAGTCAGTTTTATTCAGCTCAAATGCTCTTTGATATCAGTCTGAACGGCTGTTGAATCAGGACACAAAAAGGATGAGAGGCTACTTTTGATCCCAGGTTTAATACTTAATTTTTTTTCTTACCAAAATACATTTGTCAGAAATTTTTCTTTCTAGCTGAATATTTGTAACAGTTACTCCTGGCTATTTTGAGAGTGATACCATTTTAACATCTTTATGCCATGTAGCATAGGATATTTTTATAGCATCTGGAAAGACTTGATTGATACACTCAGGATATGGGAAAGGCTATTTTGAGAATTGTTACCAGGAAAAAGAGGTTACAGATGTTGGGCAGGAAAATATCATAAATGTCCACTTCTACTATTATTCAGCTGATGCTTTATGAATTACATAACCATTTCTCTACACTTGAATCTTTGTTTTTGAGCATTTAGCTCCAATAGGCATTTTTCTCTAAAATTAATTTTTAAGAATGAAATTATTAGGCCCAAATATATTAGTATTTTTTAATAACCCATTTTGTATGTTTTTCAAAATGGTTGTACTGATGTACAGTGCTAACTGGGCTTACACTATGTGATAGTAAAGTAACAGTTTCTCGGGGGGAGTTACAGAAAAAAAATTAATGTTGTCTAAGGTTATACACCAACTGGAATTCAGAGTACAGTGCACAGATACATAATACTATGTTCCTCAAAAAACTTTAAAACAATTTCAGAAATCTGCCTTGTGCTTGGTTGGCAAATGTGTCATTTATTTATTTATACCCTACCGCATTCCAGAACATATTTCAAGATGACTAAATACATCTATAACAATGACTCAGAACAAACTTGACAAAGCTGAGTGGAATATACATCAAATTTCTTTCCAAGAGAAAGGGAGTGGAGGAAGCAAAAGCCACTTAAAAGTCCTTTAATTCCAATTTCTATGTGGAACTTGATCCTCCTTAAGGCTGAGATATAGGCAGAATTAGTCTCCTGGTGTTAACTTTTATATCCCTTTTGGAAAGCAGTTTGGCAACTACACCCTGAGCCATAAAAATGTGCCCACTCTAATTCACTAATTTAACTTCTAAGAACCCTAAAAAATAAATTATAAATATGAGAACAATAAATTTTATGCATTAAATGTTCACTACAGTATTGTTTATAATAGTCAAAACCTGGAAACAATCTAAATTTTCATCCAAAAAGGAAAAGAATTATATCTATTTGTTAGGATAGCAATTTGGGTATTAAAATATGGTTATTAATCATTGCAAAAATTAATATAACGTTAAGTGAAAAGGCAGAATATAAAATACCATGTGTGACTATAATTATGTTAAAAGAGAAAAGGATCATGGCCTAAAGAAAAAAAAAATGAAGTAAAATAGACTAAAATGTTCAGTTACTATACTAATATGAGGGGAACTATGGATATATTTTTATATTCGTTTTTATTTACTAAAATTTTATTATGGACTTATATTACTTCCAAATAAATTACTTCAGGAATAATTAAGCCCCTATATCTGAATAATCTCATTTTTATGTTCTGATGCAATATTAAGAAACAGGAAAAAGTGCTGTCAAGAAGTTACCATCTGGTAAGTGTCTGCGATGCGCCATGGCCTGTATTAGCCCTCAGCAGGACTGCGGTAGTTTGCCGTGGAAAGACTTCTGAGATTAAAGAGAGGAACAAGCTTATGAGCAAGGGACATAGTGGAAGCCTATAGGGTTTGAGAATTTGGGAAGAGCCAACAGCCTAAAGCTGAAAATCAAAATGGGGCATAACTTAGGCAATCTTGTGTAAGGATGCCCTAAGGAACCAAGAAGATGCTACATGTATGGAACCAATGACTGTCAGAGGGGATGTGCATACCATAATCTATGCTAGTTTATGCCAAAATTCCACTCCAGCAAAATATAAACAGTCATTGAAATCTGTCTCTACTCTCTCTTATAGATGAGAAATGGAAACAAACGGAAACATAGTAGATGATGGCCCTACCAAGTTGGAATGAAATCACAAAGGATTCTCTTTGAACATGGCAAGAGAGGTCTCATTTTTTTTTTTTTTTTGGAAACTTCTGTTTGTCAAAACTTGTGTTCAGTGCTTTATCTATGCTAGTTTATGTAATTCACACAAAACTCTATGAGGTAGGTGATATCATTCTCATTTTACAGAGAAAAGACCTGGATTCCAGAGAAGTTATATATTTTGCCTAGGGGGCACACATCTGGTGGTAGAATTAGGATTTGAACCCAGGTCTACAAAGGCCAAGTACTTTCTATTATTTCTAGTAGATCTAACAGTGAAATGACCCAGTAGCTTAAGTCCAGTGAATTGTTGTTATACTTCCACCCCAAGGCATAGGGCAGAAAAGGTGAAATTCTCTATTTCACTTTCTCTGGAAAGCAATTGAGTTATAACCTGCTAACCTATAAGTGTTAATATAAAGACCACATTCACCCAACTACATTCAGGATAATTGGAATATGTCTAGGTCCAGAGTCAGACAGGCATCTGTAGAGAAAATCTTAGATGTTGCCTCCAGTCTTACGAAATTCAGAGATACATTGACTCATGTTGACAAAAGTACAGGTTTCTAGAGCTCATCTGTCCAAATTCAGTCCAAACCAACCCAAGCCAAACTGTGTAAACCAAACCAAAACAAAATAGCTCTTACAAACAGCTGGTGACATTTTTATGCAATGTAGTAGTGCAGAGTATATGGTCAAACAATGAAACAGTTACTGACCGTTTACATACATAGTTGTATTTATGCAGAAGAAAAATATCACACACCAGATACATGTGCTTGTGAATATGTAAGTTCCATATAGTCTTTTTATTTATTACCTGGCATTTTTATCTTTATTATAGATTTTGAAGTAAAAAATGATCTCCTTTTCCTAAAATTATACCACTTCATAATCGATTTCTGCTTTACTCTGAAAGACTTGTTTCAACCTCACAATATTTATTGCCCTTAGCTCTTTTTCTAAATTCTCCATTGAAGTCATGTATTTTTAAAATGCTAACCTAGGGCGCCTGGGTGGCTCAGTTGTTAAGCGTCTGCCTTTGGCTCAGATCATGATCCCGGGGTCCTGGGATGGAGCCCGCATCAGGCCCCCTGCTCAGCAGGAAGCCTGCTTCTCCCTCTCCCACTCCTGCTTGTGTTCCCTCCCTCGCTGGCTCTCTCTGTCAAATAAATAAATAAAATCTAAAAAAAAAAAGATTAAACTGCTAACCAAGTCCTGCCTTGTTATTGGTAGATCCACTGAATATTTTCACTTTTTTAAAATTTTATTTTATTATGTTATGTTAATTACCATACATTACATCATTAGTTTTAGATGTAGTGTTCCATGATTTATTGTTTGTGTATAACACCCAGTGCTCCATTCAGTATGTGCCCTCTTTAATACCCATCACCAGGCTAACCCATCCCCCCACCCCCCTCCCCTCTAGAACCCTCAGTTTGTTTCTCAGAGTCCATAGTGTCTCATGGTTCGTCTTCCCCTCTAATTCCCCCCCTGCCACTTTTCCCTTTCTACTATCTTTTTTTTTTTTTTTTTAACATATAATGTATTATTGTGTCAGAGGTACAGGTCTGTGATTCATCAGTCTTACACAGTTCACAGTGCTCACCATAGCACATACCTTCCCCAGTGTCTATCACCCAGCCACCCCATCCTTCCCATCCCCCACCACTCCAGCAACCCTCAGTTTGTTTCCTGAGATTAAGAATTCCTATCAGTGAGATCATATGTTACATGTCTTTCTCTGATTGACTTATTTCGCTTAGCATAATGCCCTCTAGTTCCATCCACGTTGTTGCAAATG
Source organism: Phoca vitulina (assembly GCF_004348235.1). NCBI lineage: Eukaryota > Metazoa > Chordata > Mammalia > Carnivora > Phocidae > Phoca > Phoca vitulina. The sequence continues at coordinate 4,266,715 of NW_022589722.1, forward strand.
GCAAGATTTCGTTTTTTGATGGCTGCATAATATTCCATTGTGTGTGTGTGTATATATATATGTGTGTATATATATATACACACACACCACATCTTTATCCATTCATCTATTGATGGACATCTTGGTTCTTTCCATAGTTTGGCTATTGTGGACATTGCTGCTATAAACATTGGGTGCTCATACCCCTTCAGATCACTACATTTGTATCTTTGGGGTAAATACCCAGTAGTGCAATTGCTGGGTCATACGGTAGCTCTATTTTCAACTTTTTGAGGAACCTCCATACTGTTTTCCAGAGTGGCCGCACCAGCTTGCATTCCCACCAACAGTGTATGAGGGTTCCCCTTTCTCTGCATCCTCGCCAACATCTGTCGTTTCCTGACTTGTTAATTTTAGCCATTCTGACTGGTGTGAGCCATTCTGACCTCTCATTGAGGTTTTGATTTGGATTTCCCTGATGTCGAGTGATGTTCAGCACTTTTTCATGTGTAGGAAATCTGAATTGACCTAAGAGTTGGTTAGTTTTCTGAAAGCAACAAAATCTAATAAAAGCTTGATTAGGGCAATTTAGGTCACTCTTCTATTACTGAAAGGTAATCACTTTTAATAGACTTACTGTAGTAAAACAGCTGAGAAAGCCTCTCTTCCTACCTGAAGACCATAACAGCTGACTTCCTTAAAATGTGATCATCACACCTGAAACTATCTATTTTAGTCATAATTGAAATGTGTGACAGGAAAGAATTTAGAAGAGGGAAAAAGCGTGTGTTATTATTAAGCTTCTCTGTGTTGAAACCTCAAGATTCTACTTAGTATCCAGCATGTTGAGGAAGATTATAACCTCCCCTCATTTTTTTTGCCACTCCCTTCCCTTCTGCTGGTTCTACTGCCCACTCTCAACAATGAAATACAAATGACTATTCATTTACTCATTCATGCATTTGTTCATTCAAGAAGTGTTTATTGAGTGCCTTCTTTGAACCAGGCTAAGTACAATATGCCTTGGATACACAGTTAATAAAAAGGACATGGTCCATCTCTTCATGGAATTTCTAGTTTGCTAAGAGAAGCAGATAATAAATGAGAAAATTAGTATTGGAGGGGGTCATTATGAGGATGTGACCACAGGTTGACCCACAAGCTGGAGTTGGGCAATTGGAGGCTCCTCACACCCTCCCCTGTCCTTGGAATGTATATTCTACCCACCATTCCTACAGTGGAAACCATTTTCAAGGATGTAGTCTTGAGAGAGCAATGTGTTGTTGAGACCATCTGGGCAGTGTACATGACTCAACCTACTTAAGTCCTCCGTATAAACTTTTAAGATTATGGGAGTTGGGTGCAGAGATCTACTGGTCTTGTGAATGCCCAAGACAAACCTTGTATGTAAATTCCCTTGCTTATTAAAAGTGCCACCTACCCAATCTGGAGGGGTCTGCTGCTTTCTTCAGTGTCTCCTTGCCCTTTATATGTAGGGGCCAGTTTCAGATTTCACCAGGGAAGCTCCTGAGGTTTTGAACCAATAAGTATTGCAAGTAAATATGCTAAGTCTGTATTTTTTATGAATAATAAATATAAGAGGTTATTTTAAAAATTGACTTTATTGGTGCATAGTTAATATGCAATAAAATGCATCCATTTTAATTGTGTGGGTTTGATGAGTTTTGATAATGGCTAGTCTAATCAAGATATAGAGTATTTTCATAATCCCAGAAAGTTCTCTTGAACTCTCTATAGTTAGTACTTTCCTCCTCAATCCCAAGCACCCCAAGCAACTGCTGACTTGCCTTCTATTAGTTGATACTAGTTTTGCCTGTTATAGAATTTCATATAAATGAAAACCTATATACTATTCCTTTGTGTCTGGCTTCTTTCGCTCAGAATATTTTTGAGATTTATCTATGTTGTTGCATGGTTCAGTAATTTGTTCCTTTGTGTTGTGGAATAATAAACTGGTTCAGGTATATACTATAATTTATTTATCTAATTGTTAATTAACATTTCAATTATTTTCAATTTCCAAAGCTGCTATGACCATTTGTATACAAGTCTTTGTGTGGGTCTATGTTTTCTTTTCTCTTAATATGTAAAAGTGGAATTGCTGAGCCAAATGGTAGGAGTATGTTTCATTTTAGAAGAAACTGACAAACTGTCTTCCAAAGTGACTATACCATTCTGTCCTCCCACCAGCAATATGTAAGAGTTGACTCTGTTGTTCCACATCATTGTCAGCACTTGGTGATGCCATCTTTTTAATTTTAGCCATTCTAGTAAGTGTGGAGTATCCTGTTAGGTTTTAATTTAAATTTTCTGTTGACAAATGATGTGAAGAACATTGCTTGTGCTAGTTGGCCACTTACATTTTTTGTGAAGGGAATGTGTAAACCTTTTGACCACTTTTAATTAGTTGTTTGCTTCCTTGTTATTGAATTGTAAGAAGTTCTTTAAACAATTTGGATATAAATCATTTGTCACATGCATGTATTGCAAGTATTCCCGCTGCCCCAAGTCATTAGCTGTATTTTTATTTATGTAATGGTAATTCTTTTATGAGAAAAACATTTACTTTTGATGAAGTCCAATTGATGACTTTTGTTTTTTTAAGATTCATGCTTTTTTTGTGTCCTATCTGAAAAACAGTTGCCTAGTACAAGGTTGCAAAGATTTTCTCCTATCTTCTCTTCAAGAAGTTTCATAACTTTAGCTTTTACATTTAGATTTATGATCCATTTTGAATAAATTTTTGTGTGTAGTGTGAGGTAAAGGTCAAGGATAATTTTTTTTGCCATATGGATATCCAGTTGTCCATTCTAGAATAATTTGTTGAAAATACTAACTTTTCCTCATTGAGTTACTTTCACATCTTTGTTGAAAATTAACAGAGCATTTAAAAGTGGGTTTCTTTGGGCCTATTTTGTTCCATTAAATGATTTGTTTATTCTTATGCCAATACCACATTGTCTTGATCACTGTAGTTTTATAGGAGTCTTGAAATCAGATAGTTTCTCCAACTTCCTTCTTTTAAAAGAAAATTCTCCAGGTTTTTTCTTTTAAAAAAATATTTTGGCTATTTCAGGTCCTTTATATTCTATAAAATTTTACAATAAGTTATTCAATTTCTATTCTTAAAAAAGACTTCTAGGATTTTGATTAGAAATGCAGTTAATTTATAGGTCAATTTGGGGAGAATTGACTTTAAAAATATTGAGTTTTCCAATTTATAAACATAGTAAATCTTCTTTCACTTTTCTCTACAATGTTTGTAGTTTTTAATGTACACACCTTGCATATATTTTGTTTTTCAAGATATTGTAATTGGTATTGCATATATCCCACATCTTTGTTAACAGGTTATTTTAATATTTATCAGACACCAAATAGTTTGCAGGTTTACAGTATCATGGTACATTTGAATATCATATATGAGTCTGGGTGCTTTATGGTTATTTAATAAGCCTACCATCTCAAAGGTGCAGAAATTAAACACATTTCCATTGTTGACATTATGCAGATGGAATAAAATTAATTATGTTTTATGATATTTCATTTACTTGTTTGGGCTGGTTATTTCAAAATTTTTTCTATAAATTTTTTTAAAGATTTTATTTATTTATTTGACAGAGAGAGAGACAGCGAGAGAGGGAACACAAGCAGGGGGAGTGGGAGAGGGAGAAGCAGGCCTCCCGCTGAGCAGGGAGCCTGATGTGATGCGGGGCTCGATCCCAGGACTCTGGGATCATGACCTGAGCTGAAGGCAGACACCTAACGACTGAGCCACCCAGGCGCCCTAATTTTTTGACAGTGAATCCCACTCTATTAGTAAAACCTTTTGAACACATATATATAGCCATCCTAGTAGTGATGGCTATATATATATATATAGGAAAACATATTTATATTATATATGCAAAATTCTATACTGATTTATTATATAAATGACATAAGACAGACATTTTAAAAGGTCAAAATAAAGAGTATACCATATTTTTAAATGTATTATTAGTAGTGATGGCTTTATATTATCATTGGCTGATTTCTTAAAACATGAAATACATGTAGAAAAATTTTCTTTGTTAACTGTGGATTGAAATGCATTGCTTAGTCTTGATCAGTTAAATTTTTTTGGCTGACTTTATGTCAGGTTGGGTTAGGGTGTCCTCATCTTTAATCTTGTATTTTAAACAATGATGAACAGCTGTTCTAGGAGTAGGAGATGTGTCTTCTCTGCTATTTTTTTTTTTTTTTTTAAGATTTATTTATTTGAGAGAGAGACAGAGAGAGAGTGTGGGAGGGAGGAGCAGAGGGAGAGGGAGAAACAGTCTTAGGCAAAGTCCATGCTGAGCATGGAGCCCAACACCAGGCCTGATCTCACCACCCAGAGATCACGACCTGAGCTGAAACCAAGGGTCAGACACTTAACGGACTGCACCACCCAGGTGCCCCTCTGCTATTCTTTTTGTAGTTTGCTTGTGCTTGTGTAAGTAGCAACAGTCTCAATTTATAATTTATTTGCTGGAATCTTTTTAAGCCAGTTGTCCATTTTGTAAACTTAGGCTTAGCTAAATCTAAGTAATATAATCTGCAAATACAGTAAACCTACTTAAAGTACAACAAGCTGGAAGTCAACAAGTGAATGAAGGACTATGCTGCAGAATTCCCTCCCATCCTTTCATAGGATCCCTTGCTTATGAACTTTACATTAGGTTACCTGACAAACACAGCAAGTGATAATACCAGTTCAGGTGTATATTACTAATTAGTTAACCTTAACTTCTTAATTATTTCAATTAAAGTAAGCATAAGTATAAATTGTAATTTTTTCCCTATTCGTCAGTAGATCACCCTGGCATCCTCTGGTGTAAGCATCTCCCTCCTTTTGGGAGAACAGTGGTTTAGGCTGTGTTGCTACCAAGTACACATCATTGCATGTGATTTCTCTGTCAGCCAACATGTTTCACACAAGAATTAAATAAAAAATAAAAATAAAATAAAACAACATCCTCTGTTCTACAGCAATCTGTCTTAGCCAATTGAATCATGATATATCCTATTGGTCATAAAATAAGAATGAATTTGGATGCTCTTTGCAATCCTACAAGTTTGGGAATAACAATGTAAAACATGTATGTTTCTGAGGTCACATAAAACTTCAGTGCTTTCTGATTCTACAAATTATTTTACTGGGAAACTTTGGTAAAGCACAAACTTACTTAAATGTATCCAGTTATATCCTAAGTATTTTGTGTTTTGTGTGTATAAATGTATATATATCCACATCCTCCTGTCCCATTCTACCTTTATGGTGTTCTATACAATTTTTGTGGTAGAAAATTCAGAACAATTACAGGGCGTGGTCCCTGGTTTCAGTGTCCTTCCCATCTTCATGGCAAGCTGAGAGGTTTATGAGTGAGGTACCTATAGAACAACAAAGGACAGAATATAAGCAGTGTCCAAACAGCCTCTCATTCCTGCATCAAAACTAAACGCAAAACCCTCCTAAGTACGACTAGAGAGGAGTGTAGGATGAAAATATCCTGGTGAGAAGCACAAGGGCCCATCCTTGTGCTTCTCCATACATCCCTCCAGTGTATGTCTCTGCCCATACATTGGAGGATTGGGTTTTGTTTTAATGCAGACTAATATTCCATGAGTGTGACAACACAGAACAGGAGTACTATGTGAGATCAGGGAAGGGAGAGATGAGTATGGATCGAAACCAACCATGGAATTAGGAGAGGAGAGATGCTAAACAATGCTAATTCTCCTCATGCTCTACATTCTTATTTTAACTGGATCTTTTTTGATGCTGAGCAATCTTCTGATTAATTTGTTGATTCTCTTGAATAGGGATTGGCAAGCTATGGCCCACAGGCCAAATACAGCATGCCACATGTTTTTTGTAGGTTCCAAGAGCTAAGAAAAATAATAATTCATGTTTGCAAAAATAATGTGAAATTGAAATTTCAGCTTCCACAAATAAAGTTTTATTGGAACACAGTCACACTCATTTGTCTACATATCGTCTATAGCCACTTTCACTGCAGAACTGAGTAGCTGTAACAGAGACTTTGTGGTACACCAATCCTAAAATATTTACAGTTTGGGCCTCTACATATACAGTTAGCCATCCATGTTTTAGATAGTTGCCTGACCTTTCTGGCTTAAACAAATGTTATTTTCTTGGAGGAGACAGGAAGAGAACTAATATTTATAGGGTCTTCATTTGCTAAGTAAGGTCACCCATTTACTAACAACCCAGGTAGGTAGACATTAACACTCCATTTCAGAGATTAAGGAACTGAGGTTCAGAGAATCTGAACAGTTTAAAAGATTGTGTAGACTGTATGTTAACTAACTAGAATTTACATAAAGATTTGGAAGAAAAAAAAAGGAAAAGAAAAATGAAAGAAAAGCACTTTGTAAACTGCAAAAAAAAAAAAAAAAAAGATTCTGTAGGTAGTTGATTTTGGAGCCAGGCCTCAAATAAATGCTTTACTGTATCATGTTATTATGTCATACTCCTCTTTGCCTAAGAAAGTAGATTTGTTATGCCAATTCAAAAGCAAAGAGGAAAAGAATTGCAGGCTTTTGGGGAGTTAGCCATTCAATGAGTAATTGGTCACCAGTGTTGGAACCTGGTACACCAATGAATATCTCAGAAAGACTGACTCTGAGCCTATGGCAGGAAGGTAGCCTTGGGTACTTTTCAATGGTAAGTGGATACTTTCCCAATAGACTCTTTCTCCTAAGGATAAAAACTCTTATCAGTAAGACCAAAATAATTTATAAGAAAGTATCTTTCTATACTATTTGAATAAATCTTTATTACATGAAAGAATATGAACCTTAAGCTGTATTCAACAAATCTTCCTGATTTTCCAATGAGTGATTAAAGCAGCTCAATTTAAGTCACTCTCTGTTTTCTTTTTTAATACCTGCTGATAGTATAGCAGCAGCTGCAGCAGTAGGAATCTATTGAAACAAATTATATTTCTCATCGATTGATCTCCAAAGGCATGCTTCCTAGTTTTAGAAAATTCACTGAAAAATTTTTTTTTTTTAAAAGATTTTATTTATTTATTTGAGAGAGAATGAGAGAGAGCACATGAGAGGGGGGAGGGTCAGAGGGAGAAGCAGGCTCCCTGCCGAGCAGGGAGCCCAATGCGGGACTCGATCCAGGGACTCCAGGATCATGACCTGAGCCGAAGGCAGTCGCTTAACCAACTGAGCCACCCAGGCGCCCAGAAAACTCACTGAAAATTTTATAGTGCTTTAAATGATGGGAGATAAAACACAAAGAATGGGATTATATCTTTATGTGGTGGCTGAACCAAACTGCAATATAGCTTAAATATTAATTTTAACTCTCTCTCTGATTGATCCAAATCATCACAGCCAAATAGATAGTCAGGCAAATGAACTAATACTTAAGTTACTAAAAATAAATGTTGGCCATATTGTAACCTATTCTTTTTTTGCAAGTTGCTATGATCCAAGTTTCATTTGGAAGAAATAAAATGTCTCTCTGTATTGCTGTCAATAGATTCCTTATCCCTGCCATTATTTTTCTCAAATTGTTTTTAGGTCAACTCTCTCTCACTATATTTGCTTTTCCTACCCAGAAAAAAAAAATGTGCACGTGCTTATTATCTTCTGTTTATTTGCTTTATTCCTGTTCTGTTCCCATGCCTCCCTACAGGCAACCCAAAGTGCCCCACCCCCCATGCCATTGTATCATGCCTTAGGAAGCTAACTGTGATGGAAGTTGCCACGTTGACAGGACTGTGGTGCATCTAGAAATCAGGACAAAGGCCATGATTCCAGGCACACTAAGAGGAAGTTGCTCAAGATCAGATGGTAACAGATGGCAGAGTGGACACTAAAGATGGAAGGTTTAAGGATGGAGGGTTATTTTTTGTATAGGGTCACCAAAGAGAAGCTGTTACAAAGATAGGTCTTCTCTTCCATTTAGTAATATCTAAAGAAGCCAAATGGAAACAACAAACAACACAATGAAAAGCCAACACTAAGTGAACATATTAATAATTGTGCTCTTTTAACACAGTAAAATTTCCTACGTCCATTAAAATGGTAATTTTAAGTCCAAGCTCAATAGATGATCAAACTGAATTGGACAACATATATGGGATGGTGTAAGTAAAAATAGCAGATTTCAAAGTAGAGTTCTTGGATTACAAGAATGCTACTAAGCTGGATAATTTAGCCAGACAGAGAGGGAGAGAGAAAGAGAGAAGCAGGGGGTTGGGGAGGATTGAGAGAGAGAGAGAGACAGACAGAAAAGATAAGGAAAGATAAAAGTAGGGTTTCAAAAGACAGGAGAAAGGACAGTTCCAGTGATCTGGAAATCAGAAACTAACACTCAGTGCTGGGGAGAGCAGACAACAAATACTTTGAACAAAGAGGCTATGAATGAATGAATATATTCTACTTTTATGAGGGTTGGGAGGTATACCTAGAGAACTTCATTATGCTATAACTAGTCTTTTTTTTTTTTTAATACCATTTGCAGGGAGCTTTCTCATCATTTTACTAGTTGGGAAGATATATGAATAATATATTTTAAATTACTTAAAAAATGTTACCTCAGATATAAACTGCCGCATAGCATGCTTGTCGAGAGACGAAATGATTGATTGGAGTCCAGTAAATTGGAACAAAGGCCCGAAGGGGCTGCATGGCCAGGCACTGGCAAGAAGTGCGGGCGCTGAGGTGAAGCCCCGAGTCCGTCTGGGTGGACTCTTGGTTTTATTCTCGTATAGTAGAATGTAAAGTATGTGGACGCAAGGAGGGAAAAACAGCCCAAGAAAGTAATCACATGAGGGACTGCAGGAAACTGTATACGTGCCTATTAGCGCAGATCCTAGTGAGGCGTATCTAAGGGGCTTCAGGGGGTGGGAGAACTGAGGTCAGCAGGCCCATCTTATCCACCATCATTGCTGTTTGGAGCATACTGATGGCGGGAATGCCACAGGCATAAAGCTGTTGCCGTTTGCGCGTGTTCCTCTTCTTACTGTCTACAGTCTTTTACCCGCTGAAGTCCTGCTCTCTCTCCCACAATAAACACCATTCTTCACATCTTACCTTAATAAACCTGGAAGTTGAGAAGTGATCTTTGAGTCATATCAGATTCAGTGATTGCGGTTTTTCAATGAAAAACAAAATGGCACCAGTAGAAATGGAAAGTCACAGCTACTTAAAAAGTGAAACACAAGGATTCCAAAGACTAAAACGTTTGCTTCTCTTATTTTTTACATGTATAAAGTTGCTGTCAAGCCTGTTAAAATTTACAAAGTTTCAACTTTGTTTTTGGACTTTACCATGCTTTTGTAATTTTATAGAACTATGCAATGTGACAATTGAAAATAAAAATATATACTTGAGGCATAGAATGTTTTAGGGGTATTAGCACTCTTTGAATAGAAATTAAAGTGTGGGGGTGCCTGGGTGGCTCAGTTGTTAAGTGTCTGCCTTCAGCTCAGGTCATGATCCCAGGGTCCTGGGATAGAGCCCCTGCTCAGCGGGGAAGCCTGCTTCTCCCTCTCTCACTCCCCCTGCTTGTGTTCCCTCTCTCGCTGTCTCTCTCTTTGTCAAATAAATAAATAAAATCTTAAAAAAAAAAAAAGAAATTAAAGTGTGTTTTCCCTTATCATAATAAAACATCTGGGTTGCAGGCAAATCGGACTATTGCTGATTATTAGGATAAACTATAAAAATAAGAGTTTATTTTGGAGATTTTCATTCTTCTGCTCAAATCAGATTGGTGGCTCTCTTAAGTCTGCTATCAAACTGCCATCCTGGGATATTTTCCCATTACCTTGGATATCGAATGGTCTCTTTTCTTATTCAATTCCCTGTTTCCTTGGTCCCACATCTTCCTTTTACTTGGTGTACTTTCTGGGTTTATATTTGGATATAAAAGAATCAAATCAGCCCAAATAAAACAGGTTTAAGTTTGAGATATTTTAAATGTTTAATAATAATTGATATTTAAAATCAATCTTTAAAATGATTACTAGATTTACTGTACATTAATTTGGTTAATGTGAGTGACCCACACACCACAGATTCCATTTCTCATGCTTTTGATTGTTGGTTCTAGGTTAAGGGCAGAAATTTTCCTTTCTTTTTCATCTTTATTTTGCAGTTCATTTTGTAAATTTCCTTGCCCTTTTTCAGTGATACTAGTTATAGTCACTCATGCAATACTAAGGTTACCAGAGTTCTTTTCCTTGTCTCTTAATTTCCCTGTAGGAGTATAAGAATAAATCCACCCTAAACAAAAAGCCCAAGATTCTTAACAATTACATGATTTTTATTTTTTCTTCTCATTTTCTTTTTGAAGATTTATGTATTTATTTTAGATGGGGGGGTTGGAGGGGCAGAGGCAGAGGGAGAGAGAATCTTGAGTAGATTCCACGCTGAGCAAGGAGCCCAGTGCGGGGCTCAATCCCACGACCCTGAGATCACAACCTGAGCTGAAACCAAAAGTCCAATGCTTAACTGACTCCATCACCCAGGTACCCCTCTTTTCTTTATATCTTTAAGTAACTTACAAATTCTGGCTCTTCTTTCTTTATAACATCTACAGAAACTTACTCCTCCCTTGTTTTTTTTTTTTTTTCTTCCCTCAGGGGTGCGTTGGATGAGTACATTTTGAGACAGAAACTTGGTAATTATATCCTGGAAATAGCCTGATTCATATTCATATAAAAGAGTAAATGTACAAAGTTGACAATTATTGATAATCTTCTCTTCAAGTATGGTCCCTTAGTCCATGTAGATGACCAGGCTATTCAAACCTAGGTGATTGATTTAATCATTCTGTGGGCTGTTTTCTCCAAACATTCAGCAAACATAAAGGAATAAGCAATTGCTTGGCTGAGTTGGAATCATCTTAAATACACATTTAACTATTAATTATTTTTAATAGAATCTTTATTCTACTTTCAGAGGTAGCTGCTGCCAATACTGTTTAAATATTGTGAAGTATTGTAGGCTTAATCCACATACTTCCTTTTAACAAAGAACCAAGAATTTTAGACGTGTGATGGAGGGAACCGAATAAGAACGCTGGTATTTTTTTGTGTAGCTTTTATGTATAGACCATTATGGTAGGACCTTTCTTATTTTGCACCTACTAGAATGGGAACTATGTGGACACAAATTTTGTTTTGTTAACTGTTGTATCTTAGGTGCTTTGGATAGTGCCTGACACAGAATGGGTTCTGAATGAAAGACTGTTTAATCCTGATGATAGCCATTTGTGTGATGTTATCAGAAAGTTTAAGTTGTTTGCTTTCATTCTCATAGCTAATAGTAATAATTAATAGGTATGACTCAAATTCACATCCATACGACTCCAAGTTTATGCTTTTAAAAATTAAACTGGACTTAATTCAAAACTTTTCCTGTTGAGAATCGTGCCTTTCACATGGTAATCACGAAACACAGGAAAATGTTGAATGTGTGCAAAAATGAAAAAAATAAACAAAAGAAGGGGCCCTTATGTAACTTCAAGTACTTTTTTTGGTTTTGTTTTTGTTTTTTAAGTACTTCATTAGTTTTCCTCAGGATTATATCTTTTGCCATGTCTTGACATAGAACTTAATGCTTGTTTTAAAATTTTCTCTAAACACAATCTACCCTATTGTCTTTTTTGTGAGTCTTAGGAGAGTTGCCAAAGGGTGTGGTTTTTAGTGGTTAAGTTTTCAGAAATCATTCATGTTGTTTACTTCAGCTCTCATTGTAATTAAACAATGATCTGCTTTAGACATTATCACTTGACAGGCACTATTGAAAATACTATATCTACATCTGATAAAATGCAAAATTCAAAAAAATTATCACTTATTTTAGAAATTCCCAATACAGCTTTTTTCAGTAGCTTGAATAAACTCGAATGGATGGGTACATGTAAATCCATTCCTCGTGGTATTTAATGTGATGAGCAGAACCTATTACCCTAAAAGAAATCCTAATTAAAATTCCGTTCCTAGCTTAGCTTTGTTTTTTTTTTTTTTTTTCAATCACACACAGAAATTTCACTTTTGAAGGTAGTGCAGTGTTATCCTATAAAGAACAATGGACATGGCAAAGCTGACCTGTATCTGAGTCATAGCTTGACCAATCCAACAGCTATGAGAACTTGAGCAAGTCATGCAATTTCTCTGAGCCTAAATTGATCCACATAGTGAAATGAGGAAACTGAGGAGCAATAAAGTAAGTAACTTGCTCAACTTAGGTCAGCAGTTTGGAAGTGACAATGAAAGAATTCCATCCCATAGTCTGAATCCACACCACATATCTCTAAGTGTTAACTTGTCACCTGTACTGAGCTCAACAAGAAGAAACAGAAATATGGAGAAATAACAAAAATGTTCTCAATCCTAAAATAGAGGTATGCAGATGGAGCCACGGGGATACGGGAGAAAACCTACCTCCAAACAGGTAAAAGAGCATGCTTCTCAGTGAAGCATTTGACTTAGGCCTTGAAGTGTGAGAAGTGTTAGCCTAAAGTCTATTTGCTATTCTAGGATGAATAAAATGATATATTCTCTGGAATATTGGAAGCTAAAAAAGGTGAAGGAGGGAAAAAAGTCCATAGGCCTACAACAATAAAAATAGTTGGCTGCTTTGAGGGAACTACAGTATTTGCGTGTGGTTCTCATTCTAGCAATAGGTTAAAATTGAGCCTGGGGAGATAGGTCAGGGATGGATCACAAAGGGCCTTCTGATCCAGGCTAAGGAATTTGTGCTTTATTTTGGATACTCTGCAGGGAGCTATTTTTAAAAAGGTACTGTTATTAAGTTTGAGTGTTAGAATGATCACACTAGCAGCAGAACAGGGGATAGATTGGAAGAGGTGGGGCAACCAGGTAGGAGGGCAACCAGTTGCAATTCAACCAATAATTGAATTGAAAAGTGATAAGGGCCCAAAATAAGGCTGTGGAAATTAAGAGGAAGATAGGATTAAAAACTTCTTTAGACGATCAAATGTAAAGGATCTGGAGAGCCACTTGGATGTAAGTTTTGAAGGAGAGAGCTGAAGTTTAGTTTTCCAGATTTCTAATCTCAGAGACTGAGTGTATAATGATGACATTTACCACACTATAGAAATCAAGGACCAGATAGATCTTAGAGAAAAGATAATGCATTCAAATCTGAACACAAGAAGTTTAAGGTCTCTATGAGATGGCAGATAGCCCAAAGGCAGTTGAATATGTAGATCTGGAGCTAAGGAGCGAGTTTTGGGCTAGAACTATGGATTTGTTACTTAAAGCCAAGAAAATGGTTAAGAGAAACTGTATATAGTAATAAGAAAAGAAAAGCCACACATTCAGCTCTAGGGAACACTGGCATTTAAGGAGCAGTCAAACAAAGAAGAGAAGGCTTCATAAAGACTAAGAGTGTGACCAGAGAGAAGAAAACGGAAGAGATTTCTGTTCTACAAGAAGGGAGGAGAGAATTTCATAAGAGAGGTGTGACCAATAGTGTAAAATGTGTTTCAAGGCTAATTTTGTTAAAGGCAGAAAATGATCATTGAATTTGGTAATATGGAGGCTATCTTTCACTTATTCACTCAACCAGTATTTAATGAGAGATTACCATGTGTCAGGTGCAATGCAAGACATTGAAGATACTATATTAGCAGAAGAGATACTTTCCTTTGTGTTCATGATGCTTGATCTAATGGTGTTTATCAAGTAATCTTTCAGGTAACCACCCAGAATCAAGAAACACCAGCCTGGATAGTGGGAATTGTAAGAAGAGAGGTCCCCAGGAAAGGCCATCTTTGAATTGGCTTTCACACAAGCTGGTCTAAAGAGTACAAAATAATTTCTGATGGCTAAAGTTCAAGTAAGACTTTTCCTGTCATCATCCTTCCTCTTTTCTATCAGTGCCTTCCTCCTCCCATTCAGGCACAATGGGAGAAGGAAGAGGATTGAAGCAAGCCCTAGTTGGGGGGGGGAGAGAATGTTTAGTGATAAAATAAAATCTGGAATTTTGATTAGTATCTTGGACATTCTAACTATTGAATAGAGATTGAGTCTGAGACCTCAAGCTATAGCACAGCCATCTATTACTTATATTAAGCAGAAAAGTCATGGAATTGGTCAAAGTTTTCCTCGAAGGGCAGGGGGAAATTACCCTGAAGGAATTTCAAAGTTACCCATGGAAGACAAAAAATAAAGTTACCTTTGCTTTTATGTCAGGACTTAAGAACTAGGAGGGGTAGCAGCAAATTGAAGAGATAAGAGGTGGAAGTGAAAATAAGTGGGTGGCGCTTTTCCAAATATACTTAAAGTATAGAATGAAAAGGAAGCTGGCTATGGCAAATTTTCTTTTTGAAATATTGGAAAAAACTTGAGCATATTTATATGCTAAGGGGAAAAGTAAAGACATATTGATAAAGAGAGATTGAATAATTCTTATATGTTTATGAGTTCTTGAGTAACCTAGAATATGTGATTAAGCAAAATCCCTCATTCCTGGATCATGAATGTTAGCAGCATAATCCAGAAACTGTGTGGTTTCTTTACTTTATAAATTACTTTTTTTTCCCCAAGTACTCAATTTTATTCTTTGTCATTTGCAAGTCAAAGAATTCACCATTCCTCATAAAATTACTCTAATTTAACAGTGACTTGGAACTTAACTTAGAATCTTAGAGGAATGAGTAAATGTGTAAGCTCTATGACAAACTGTTTTATTTACATTTACTATATAAATTTTTTGGACTTCTGCACTCCCAGCAGCTGTAACAGTACCTGATGCATAGTATACGCTAAAACATATTTGGTGAGTCGCAGAAACCTACAATATTGGGTGAATAGTGAGCTTGAAAAGTCCCACATAGAAAACAGTAATACTAGGTCACAGCATGTTTGAGTCAATCAGTTTTAAAGATCAGAAATCAGTAAGCCTGAAAATTGATTTTTTTTAGGCTTTATTTATTTGAGAGAGAGCACGAGCAGGGGGAGAGGTAGAGGGAGAGAGAGAGAGGAATGAGCAGACTCCCCGATGAGCAGGGAGCCTGATGCAGGGCTCCATCCCAGGACCCTGGGATCATGACCTGAGCCAAAGGCAGACGCTTAACCAACTAAGCTATCCAGGTGCCCTTGTTGTTTTAATGCACACAATTTAACAAAATGAGTATTATCGTGAACTATAGGGACAAAGAATTCTGACGTTGGAAATTATGGGCTGAATTCAGCAAAGAGATCATGATTACAGACTTTTTATTGTATAGTTTCACCCTTTGCATTTTTAGCATGTAAATGGCATCCTTATTTATTATCATCAGCTATTTTCAAAACTTAACCACCAGTTTTAATAATTATTATATTTATAGAAAACTGACAAACTAGATGCAGTGTTACAGTTATAGGTTTTTTATATATAAAGTGATAATTGCCATAGGAAAGCTTATATTTTGTATATAAATGAACAAAGCACAAGGGTGACACTTATTTCTTAAGATTTAGGATGTGAAAAGTAGCTGGTTAGGACATTGAGCTTCTGTACTTAACAAGCCTTTCAATAAGATCACCCTAATGTTTCCTATATACTAAACAATAATTAGATAAGAATAGGAAATGTAAATTGTACATTATTATTAGGCCCAATTGTTAAATTATTTTCTGTAGCACTACTTATTTGGGTAAGATTTTAAGCAGCGGTCTATCCTAGGAGAGCATCTCTGAAGAAGAGATATACTTCTTCCTTTAGTCATTTAATTTGTCTTTTGAGGTGCACCATTTATAGTGTGGATCTTGCATATTCTAAAGCTAACTTGAAGAATATGTAGGGACATGCAGATTATTTAAGCTCATGTGTGTTTTTGTTGACATTTTCAAGATTCCTCCTCTTTCTTCCCCTACGTCTGTTTTCTTCTCTCCTACTGATGCTTTCCAAAATCATCTGCCAAATAAACTATACTAAAATTCTTGCCTCAGGGTCTACTTTTAAGGAAACATACCTAAGACATAGATATTCATAATTGGAATTTACATGATAAAATATATAAGGCAAAGAGCATTCAAATCTATAGGCATCAGTTGGAAAGAGTAATAATAATGGTGATAAAGATTACTGCCAAATTATTGAATGTTGTTGAGTAATTATGTGCCAATGATGAGTCTAAATATTTTTACATATTAATGCAATCTTCCCAACATTTCTTCTTATGAGGTAATTGTATTATCATCCCCATTTTATAAATGAAGATACTAAGGCTTAAAGATAGTAAGCCACTTTATTTTGGTCCCGTAACTAGTAATTATTGGAGTCAGGATTTGAAGCCCATGCTCTTAATTATCACTTGGGAGAAAGTCCCCACAGATTGCAAATTACTTAAAAAAAATAAGGTCCTCTCTGAATACATATATATCATTGTAAAATATAAGTATTATTTTTATATTTCATTTGTTCTGAACCTTAATTGACATTAGGTTATGTTGCTGGAAGTTTCATGATAAATAGTAATAAAGATTTTGTTTTCTTTAAAAAGCTGAGGGTTTTGGGGGGGGGAATGGGATGGGGGGATCGGGTGGCCGGGTGATGGGTATTGGGGAGGGTATGTGTTGTGATGAGCACTGGGTGTTATATGAACTAATGCATCATTGAACACTACATCAAAAATTAATGATGTACTATACAGTGGCTAACTGAATATAATAATAAGTAAATACATAAATAAATAAATAAAAAGGATTGAATTTTGACCATGGACAATAGCAACCACTGTAAAGAATTCTTCAAAAGGACAAATGAAACTTGAAGCATGGTAGTCAAATGAATCATCCACCACCTGCAGGCTTACTCAGGAATTCCTAAGACCAGAAGGCTTGAGTCCAATAAGTTGAAGAAATAAAGTGATAAATCTTTTGGAGAAGAATCTTATTTCTGGTTTGTTTTAAAAGGTGGAGGAGTTTTTATTATTTTTTTTTAAAGATTTATTTATTTGAGACAGACAGAGAGAGTGCACGAGTAGGGTGAAGGGCAGAGGGAGAAGCAGACTCCCCACTGAGTGGGGAGCCCGATGTGGGGTTAGATCCTGGGACTCCGGGATCATGACCTGAGCTGAAGGCAGCCGCTTAACCGACTGAGCCACCCAGGCACCCAGAATTTTTATTTTCTATAAAAATGGAGCCAGTGGTCTATACTAAAAAAATTCAGGGTTAAATTCATATTTGTTAAATGGCAAAGAACCTGGCCTTCTTTGATGTCACTAGTTTAAAATTAACCAGACAGGATTGTGGAATCATAGGAGGAAATGATGAAAATGGAAATAAAAGGAAGTTTTTCAAGATCTAAAAAATCCCCTAGCTTCTGAAGATTTAATTGTACTTAGTAAATATCTTTGATACATACTAAAAAAAATAAAAACCACATGTGTTTATTTTGATGATAGCATCATTATGGTGAAAAAAAAGGTACCATTTTGAAAAGCTTAAGCACTAATACTGGAAAGTATTTGACTAAGCTGCTCTTTCTGTACAGTGAAGTTGCCTTTTCATGACTCTACTTTTTCTTTCTCTCTTTTCCTTTTTCCTTCCTTCCTTTTTCCCTTCCTTCCTTCTTATTTTCCTCTTCCCTCCTTTCCTTCCTTCCTTCCTTCTTTCCTTGGGAAATAAATGACACAGTTTTGTTTTACTTATGGTCAAGTTTAGATATACTTATTTCCCCAGATATACTCAAAGTCAGAAAACAAAGACAACTCTTCATTTTCTTTAGATTTTTTTATAATTCTGCAAGTAACAATTATAAAATACAAAGTCAATATTTAAAAATTGAAATGTGTAGTTTATTTTCTCAGGGAAGGAATAAATACCAGGAAAATAGCATACTTAGATAAAAGTGCAGTGAACTTATCTATATGAAATCTGCCAACAAATATCTTATTTAGTGATTATAATTTATTTGCAAAAATAATTTGATCTTCTATAAAAACAAAGAGCAAATATATCTCTCTAGTCTTAAGTAATGGCTCTTTTGTCACACTTTGCTTTACATTATAGTTACATACATATTTGTCAGCCTAACTAAATTTTGATCTTCTCAGGTGTGGTATCATTTAATTATTCAATGAATATTTATTGTATATCTACTATGTGACAAATTATGTGCTAAGCTTAGGGATACAGGGACAAATGAGACAAGGCCTTTGTCCTTATAGAACTTGGAAAAATAGAGTCAGAGTGAAAGGTAATATGATCAATGCCATGATTACGGTCAGCTAGAATGTAAAAATATACAAATTTATATGAATTTAAAAAGATGATATAAATTTAGTCCATTATAGGATTCATGAAAAATACCTTACATATTATATAATAAAACAAAAATCTTGATCTTAGGAAGATTTTATTGAATTTGTATGTATATAGCAAATTCTAGTGCAACTTCTCTAGCAAATTTTATCAGGACATAAAGTTAGCTGAGACCAAAAATATTCAGCATGGCTTATCCAGTTTTGCTAAAGTGACATATTAAATCTTAAATCTATAACTGGTGGTATGCTTTACAGAGACTGTTTTTAACTACAACTTTATATTTCAAAAAAGAATGTGTTGAAAGTGGAGAAGCCAAATATTCAGTTGGTCTATTTCCTTTAGCACTCTTTTACCAGTGCATAACATTTTGTTTGTTTTTTTAATGCATAAGATTTTGATTATCTGTGAAATGAATTCAGAACAAACAAGCCACAGGGAATCAGATGAACTCTTTGTTTCATTCATGGGGCTGAATTTCTATAGACAGAGTATGCAAATAATGCATTCAAGTTAAGTTCTTACCAAGAAGGGAGGAGATTATCCATGGAATGGTAGAAGAAATAAAGCATTATCACAATACATTTCTGGGATCTAAACTCCTGGAGGGGCAGGCATCATATTTTTGCTCTTTATGTATCTATCCCCACAGCATTTAGCATAGCACTCATTGTGTTAGGTGCTCAACGAATACTCGTTGAATGACGATCAGTATTTCACTTTACAGATGCAGAGGGTATACTTCAATTTACTTTATACCTGGTCACTTCATCTATGCTCCTCCATCACTGGCATCGATGTGATGTTAGTGATTTTAACTGTACTAGGTTACTACCTTAGCTCACTTCTTACACTTTTTGTAGGCCCTTCAAGTCCTGTGATAACAAAGGGTGCAGATTGTAGTATGTCTAACTCATGAGATTTTGTAAATACCATCATACCTTCTGGAATTGTGGGATTATGGCTTTGGAGGACTTTAAAACCAGCTCAAGGAGGACATTTGATGGAGCCTCATAAATCATATATCCTTTCTCTTAATTGCAATATACCATAGACTCGTTTGCTTTAGTAACTCTCCACCCCCATCACTGAAACAGGTGTTAACAGGGGAGATGGGAGGAACAAGTCACCTTCAGTCCTAAAAACACTCAAATTTTTATGACATTCTCAATTCCTATGACATAATATACCTTCCCTTGAACAGTGCTAAGGTTCCAAGTGGCTTGGGGCTTTCTTCAACATCTTAGCACAGGCTTTGTTTTGGTTTTTTCCTCTTAAGTAGTGCAATTGGATTAGATGAAAACTGATCTGTGTAAATCCTATATGTCAAGTTCGGGGGAAATTAGATGGTCAATTATTTTAAGGTAATAGGAAGTGTGGGTGGTTGCTGTGTAGTCAATGTCATAAATAAGAAAATTCAGCATGATAGAGAATTGAAATGGCTCCTGGTGTGACAGAAGAGGAAATAAATAATATCAATGAAAGCAGATTTAGAAATTCTTGCCAATTAAGTGAGGAATCCAGAATTGCTTTTCTAATTCCTATCAGCATCCCTCCAAAAAGCCTATTTTTTTTCTACAACACTTTTAACCAACCAAGTCTGGCCCCTAAATATCTAATTAAGTGATCAGCCTATAAATGAAGTGGCCGTTTGATTTAGAATGTGTAAGAAAAATATTAATAGTATTCAGTACTTCATTATATGGCCCTCCCATTCTAATACAAACTTCAAAACCCCTTCTCCTTTTCTTCTAGAACTTGCAGTTTGTACCAAGTATGGACATTTATTAAATAGGTGTTCAATGAATGTACTTCTTTTTGTAAAAAAAAAAAAAAAAGAAAGAAAGAAAAAGAAAGGAAAGAAAGAAACTACTTTGCTTCTTTTCTGGTCTTGCATCATAGTTTTGCAGAATTGATTTAAGAGCTACTCTCCAGCTGCATTCAGAGGAACAAAGAGTAAGACAAGAAGCTGGTGTAAAGTCTGTTACCAAGGATAACAATAGCCTGGATGGAAAAGTAGCACACTGAGCTCTAGCCTTTTACAGATGAGAGTGGACGAGTTGCTCTGAGAGGACAAAGTCCTGCTTGGAGCCACCTGTTTCCAAAGATCTTTTCCTTGCTTTTTAGCTTGTCAGGTTTATTGAGGCCAGCCAGGGTTCAGGAGGTAGGAGAAGCTTATTTGTAATGCTCAGGCAATCTCCGGTCACAGGTGAAAAATCATGCAAGGAACAGGAAATACATAAAACATACGCAATCAAATCATTTAAAAATATTTGCTCATTTATTCATTCACTCATTTTCATTTTAATGGAAAAGTAAAAAACAAATAGAAAAGAAACCATAGCTCAACTACATTTAGGTTTCTATAGGATCCACGTTCTTCATTTTCCTCAAAATAGAAAAGCCTCTTATATTACACATCATTTGATCCATGGAAATAAAGGTAGCTCCTCATTTATTTTAGTTCCTGACCCTTCCCAACTTGGTTTAGAAGAGGAAACTACCTTTGTCCCCTTTGAACTAAAGTAAGGCAGGCACAAGTCTGACATGGGATAACTTCTGCAAAAGGATTGATTAAATCTCTCTTTCTTCTCAAGATGAAAAGGATCTTTAAAAACAAACTGAGGTTTTATATCTGTAGGTATTAAATTCTCCCCTTGCATTTGCTTTCGTTCAATGTAGCATTTGTGTGGTTTATTACAACATCTTTCATGTAGCAGATCTAAAAACCCCTTTGTGAACTTGAAGATAATGGCCTAGTGTGCTATAGGTTTTAAAGATTCTGTTTTTAAAGCCAGCAAGCAGCCTTTGCAGAGAGAAGCTGCCGTGCTGATGTGAAAAGTTTCTTTTTCTGGCTGTGGTTTATTTCTCCATTCATTTCAGGGGTTGCTTCCTACAAATAAATGTTTGATGGCTATTTTTCCCTTTCTAAAGCAAGCCTAAAGCAGAAATTGCCAAATTTAAGGGTAAATAAGAACTACCTAGAGTGTTTGCTAAAATGTGATTCCTGGGATCCTCAGCTAATGCATTGATTTAGTAGACTTGGGGGTGGGACCCAGGAACCTACCTTTCAAGTGACCACTCAGTTGACCCTGACATAGGAGGTCATTTAGAAAAACACTAGCGTAAACTAATTCTGGAAAAAAGTTAACATAAGGGTTCTAGACAGCTTGTTTGCAAGATATTTTATAGGTCTAATTTATGAGTTCTCTTTTACTTTAAATAGTCATAAACAAAACAGTGAATTGTTTTTTAAAATAAAAAAAAATTAGATTTAAAAGGAAGTACGATTACCTTGCTTTCCAATGGGAACTATGAGTACTATGCACAAACATGTAAAGGAAAAGCAAATTAGTCCATTGGTTTGATTTCAAAACAGTACAGAAGTTTCATAAAACCTGATTCTATGTTATGAAATCCAATTCTTAAAAAGTGTCTTGGTAAAGACAAACCTATAGATTATAGCGTAGATTAGTTTAATAAGTAAGATTCTGTTGTATGTTCCAACTTGTTGGCTGTCAAGTCAGCATACGCTACACGAAGAGATGGCAAAGTGCCTACCATTCTAGCCTAAATATTGATATTCCTCCACTGAGAAACCTAACACAGGCCTATATCCTTTTCTATTTCGGTTCAGTTCATGAGTTGTTGAAGGGGAAGATGCTAGGGGGCCCTTTTTGGCAATACCTGGAGAATAGTCACACCTGGAGACCCTTTAGTGGAACCCAGGAATGGAAAGGAGAATAGAAAGCATCCAAAGTATTCTGGTGGACCACACAGTGATGCTGCCCCAACCTGATCGACCAGCTGCCGGTAATGCTGCCAGTTTTGAGGAATTGGCAGCCTGTCTACAACACCTGGAGAAATGATGGATTGTATACCTATTGGAGTTCCATATTACACAGACCCCTAGAGAAGTTAATTTGGATTTACACACACTTAGCTGGTTCCTAGTGTCATAGTCCTCGGGAGTTTTTAACCTTGTGGAATCTAATATTGCTAAAAAGAAAATTAACTCTTTATCTTTCAGTCAATCAGTTATAACTGTTGTAGAGAAAATAAAGGGAACACAGCAAGGTGATTAAGAAAACAGGCTCTGGATCTAAAATGCCTGGATTAATAGACTGGCTCCACCAGTTTCTATCTGTGAGCCACTGAGCCTATTAATACAATATTTTGTACATCAACTTCCTTATGTATCAAATGGAGGTGGGGGATATCATACCTATGATATGAATTATCAGAATTCTTAGCAGGGTTAAATTAGTTAACATGCATGAAGCCTTTATCTAGTGCCTCACACAGAATAGGTGTTCAAGAAGAGTTAGCTTTTTTATTGTTGCTCTTGCTATTGGTAGAGAAAACAGGTGGAAAAAGTGTCATTCTTAATTTGAAAATGTTTTTAGTCAAATATATATATTGAAATATGCTTTGCATATAATAATATGCATAAATTTTAAGTGTATACTTCATTAGGTTTTGACAAATGTATACACCTGTGTAATCAGCATTCCAGTTGATATATAATTTCCATTATCCCAGAAAGTTCCCTAATGTACTTTGCAATATCTCACCCCCAACCGCCACCCATAAAAAATCTGATCTTTAAAACCATAGCTTTAGTTTGTCTGTTTTTAAAACTTCTTGTAAATGGTATCGAATAGAACATATGCTTTCATATCTGGCTTTTTTCACTCAACATGATGGTTGTGAAATTCATCTTTGTTGTGCATATCAGTAGTTTGTTCCTTTCTATTGTTAAGTGTTCCATTTTCTTATACCATTTGTCCAATCACATCTTGATCAACATATAGATTTTTTCATATAAATCATTCAGTTTTTGCTGCTGGGATTAAAACTGCTCAAACGTTCTTGTACACGTCTTTTTGTGAATATGTTTTCATTTATTTTGGGTAAATACCTAGAAATGGAATTGATGATACATAGGTTATGTGTATGTTTAAATTTATAGGAAATTGCAAACTCGTTTCCAAAGTGGCTGTTCTATGTACACTCCCACCAGCAATCGATGAGAGATCTATGTATTCCACATCCTCAACAGTTCGTATTTTTATTTTAAATTTTATTCATTCTAGTTAGTGTGAAGTGATATTATGTTTTTAATTTGAAGTTTTCTAAAAACTAATGATGTTGAGTATCTTCTCATGTATGTTTTGGAAATTTCTATATCTTAAGTGTCTACAATCTTTGGCACATTTTTTGTTAGTTTGTATTTTTATTACTACATTAGAGGAATTCTCTAATTGGAATATATAAAATGAATTATTATCTCAGCCCTTTTATTATCTTAATGATGTTTTTTAGGAGCGCAAGTTTAATTCTGATATAGTTTACTTTTTTAATGGTTAGAGCTTTTCTGTCCTAAGAAATCTTTGCCTACCCCAGTATTGTAAAGATATTCTCCTATGTTTGCTTGTAGAAATTTTATAGGGTTAGCTTTATATTTAGGTCTATGATACATCTTGAATTAGTTTTTATGTATGGTAGAAGTTGAGCTTTGTCTTCCATGTTTATTCAGTTGCTCCAGCATCCTTTACTGAAAAATTATCTTTCTCCCATAGAATACCTTGCTACTTTATTTAAAGAAAAAAAAAACAGTTAACCATATAAATGCTTGTCTTTTTGGCCTTTTTATTCTTCCATTTATCTATTTGTCTATCTTTACACTGCTACCACATTTTTTGACAAATGTAGCTTTACCATATACTTTGAAATGAGGCAACATATGTCCTCCAACTTCGTTATTCTTCAAAAAATTTTTGAGGGGTGCCTGGGTGGCTCAGTCGGTTAGGAATCTATCTGCCTTTGGCTCAGGTCATGATCCCAGGGTCCTGGGATTGAGTCCCGCGTCAGGCTCCCTGCTCAGGGGGAGTCTTCTTCTGCCTCTGCCTCTCCCTGCTTGTGCTCTCTCACTCCACCTGCTTGTGCTCTCTCACTGTCTCTCTCTCTCTGTCAAATAAATAAATAAAATCCTAAAAAAAAAAAATTTTTTTTTGAAATTCTTGAAAACGAGGACTATTTTAAGTACTTTACATTTCCCTAATCATTGTGGAATCAGCTTGTGAATTTCTTTTAAAAAGCCTGCTGGAATTTTAATTGGTATTGCATTCTATCAGTGCATCCTAATTAGGATAATTGACAACAGCTCTGAGTCTTCCAATCCTTGAACTAGTATAACTCTCCATTTATTTAGCTCTTCTTTAAATTCTCCCAGCAACATTTTTATAGTTCCAAAGTAGAGAATTTGCACATCTTTTCTTTGATGTATTTCCAACTATTTTATGTTTTTGTTGCTATTGTAAGCATTCTTACATTATGTTTTCTAATCAATTGTTCTATATTTTTCAGTATTTCTTTTGTATACTCTGACTTTGCTAAATTCACTTTGTTAATTCTAATGGATTTTTGGTATATTTCTTGGGATTTTCAATATAAACAATGATCTCTGCAAATAGAGTTATATCTTCCTTTGCAATTTGGATGCTTTTTACTTCTTTTTCTTAGTTTATCATGGGCTAGGACCTCCAGTGCAATGTTAAGTAGAAGTGGTAAGTTCAAACATTGTTGCCTTTCTCAATCTCAGGGGGATTAATCACTATGAAATATAATACTAAGTATAGGTTATTCATAGATGCCTTTTATCAAGTTGAGGAAATTCTCTTCTTCCCTAGTTTCCCAAGGATTTTTAGCATAAATGCCTGCTATAATACTATATCAAATAATTTCTGTTTATTGAAATGATCATATAATTTGTTGTCAGTTTCCTGAAGTAAATTCTACTTAGTCATGATGTATTCTCCTATTTGTGTACTGGTAGATTTAATTTGCTAATAATCTGTAAGGATTTTTGTGTCTATGCTCAAAACTATTGGTCTATAATTTTCTAGTAATATATTTGCCAGGTTTTGCTAGCGTCATAAATTGGGAAGCATCTACCTCCTCTATTTTTTGAAAGAGCTTGCAAAGATTGATATTTCTTCCTTAGATGTTTGAGAGTTCAACAGTGAAATCATCTGAGAATTTTCTTTTTGACAAGTTAATTACATCTATCTCTTTAATAGTCTTAGGGCTATTCAGATTTTTCATTTTTACTTGCATCAGTTTTAAAGTTATATTATTTAAGGAATGTGTCCAGTTTATCTGTTATTAAATTTGTTGGCATACAAATGTTCATAATATTTATTTATATGAATTCCACAGGATTTATACTGATGTGCCCACTAGCATTCCTGTCAAGTCTTCTATATCATTACTAATTTTTTTTGCTATTTATTCTATCAGTTATTTTGATAGATAAAATCTCTACCAATGATTGTGGATTGGTATAATTTTCCTATTAGTTCTGTCTGTTTTTGCCTCATGTATTTTTTAGCTCTGTAATTAGATGAGTACACATTTAGATTTGTGTCTTCCTGATGAATAAATCCTTTTGTCATTATAAAATAACCCTCTATCTCTGGTAGTACCTCTTGTATTGAAATAATCTAGTCACACTAAATTTCTTAGACTTGTAGATTGAATAGTATGTTTATTTCAATTGTTTTATTTTCAACTTGTGTGCACTTTTATATTTAAAGTGCATCTCTTTCAAACAACATCTAATTGAGCCTTGATTTTTAACTAGTCTGACAATTACTTAATGACTTTCTAGGATTCCATTCTAGCTCTTCTGATAGTTTTTTAGCTATACCTCTTGGTATTTTATTTTAGTGGTTGCTTTAGAGATTACAATATACATCTTTAAGTTATGAAAATCTATTTGAATTAACATTATAGCACCACATATAAGAACCTCACAACTGTATAATTCCAACTACCTTTCCTCTATCCATTGTGATAGTCATGTCATATACTACTACATATATTATAAACTCCATAATCCATTAAAATATTAATTTTTGCTTTAAACAGATAATGGGCTTTTAAAGAATTTTATAATACTTCTTTAATCTTTTATATTTATCCACATATCTAATATTTCCATTATTCTCCATGGCAGAGGTGTTTTTCAGTGCTTTTCAGGCCATGGTTGGCTCATTACAGACACATCTGTTGTATGCATAGAAATGATTTCACGGGGAATATTGGGAGCACAGATTCTATCACTGAGTTAGTTCTATTTTGAGCAAGGGTGCTAACCTTTTATACCCTGTGTCAGTGAATCATTGGCTAAAGTCCACTCCCTCCATCTCCTCAAAATAGAGGATAGCCTCCTGGATTAGGTGGCTCTGTTAGCTGAAGACCATTCTCTAATGATGGGCAGTTGTGATTTGTTATCAGCCAAGATCTGGCCAAAGCACCAAGGCATCTGTTATAGGGCTATCCTGTAAGATGCAGTACGTTCCTTAAACCAACAATCACTATTGACATGTCTCCAATAGGTAAAATAAACAGGTTCAAAAACCAAGGGATGAAAATAGAAGTGGCTCTATTTAATCTCCTTGCCAGTGAACTACTTGGGAGAAGTTGTATTTCCTGTCCCACATGTACAGACTCAAGTGGATAAAGAGGTATTGATTAGTGGTGGGGATAGGGTGCTTCCACCAAGGGATACAGTAAAGTCTGCCTAAATTTAAAGATGCAGCTGCTATCTGATGATTATGGGTTCTGGAGTCTTTGGAAAAGCAGGCACAAAAAGGGGATATACTGGCAGGTGTAATTGATCCTGATCTTCATGAGGAGGTATGACTGCTGTTATGTATGGGGGTTGGATAGAATGTCTGGTACAAAGGTGAACCACTGGAGCATTTTTGGGTACGTTTGTGCCCCATTTTAGTTGTATATAGGCATGCAAATCAATCATGGCATAGATGAGGCCATGATAACCAGGGGTTCAACCTTCTCACGGATGAGAATCTGGGTCACCTCCCTACGCAAGCCATTAGATTACAGAACTGCTCTCCTAGGGTGCTAGAATGCTAGAAGATAAGTATCCGTTTTGTCTTGGAGAACAACTATAGCAGTATGGACTGTATTCATTTCAATAAGACATCCTTCATAAATTTTTCCATGAATTATGATTATAGAACTCTAGAGATGTTGTAACTGTTAGAATGAACTTATTGTGAAAAACAAATGCAAACAGTGAGCTGTAATAGTCTCTGTGGTGACTCACTTCTTTAGATCTCTTTAATGGGCTGGTGCTTCCATCTCCCAGCTGATGCAAATTTTCAGATGCCTGTATTTCTGAAGAATTGTCCCAGTTAGGGCTGATGGGAGCTGACTCATTCAGGGGATTGCCCCCATAGGCTCATAGACAATGACTAACTGATACTGGTCAGTCTTCTGATCTGGTCCTTCTGTCTCAAGGGGGGAATAATACTGCAGTCAAATTTATGTTCTACCTCTCATCCCTTCTCAGCCTCCTTTATCCGACCAAGACTAGACTTTAACTGAGACTATATCCATGTAACCAAATTCCTACTCCATTCTGTGTCTAGGGAATCTAAGCTAAGATGGGGTGAAAATCAGCTTCTGTGTTCCCTTTGCTCCTTTGGGTTCTTGCTGTGCTTTTCTTGTAGGGTTAGGTGGAGGGTGGGTCCTTGATTTCTTGCCAGCTGGCTAAGTACATTTTGAAAGATTTAAAAAAATATTTTCTTCATCAGAAGGGTTAGTCTTTGAATCTAATTTCACATACTGTTGGGAAATAGCAGTTTTATCTTTGCTCC
The DNA here is from genome assembly GCF_004348235.1 of Phoca vitulina. NCBI lineage: Eukaryota > Metazoa > Chordata > Mammalia > Carnivora > Phocidae > Phoca > Phoca vitulina. Next base: position 4,294,697 of record NW_022589722.1, read on the forward strand.
TGTTTTATCCAGACCATTTTCTTAGATACAATATTTATTAAGCACTTACTATGTACCAGGCAGTGTTCTAAGGGTATTACATCTATTAACTCATTTCAGACCACTCATTAACCCTATAAATTAGGCATACATATTATTTCCATTTTAGAGATAAAGAAATTAAGATACAGAGAATTTAAACAACTTGTGCAGGCTCATGCAGCTGGTAAGTAATTGAACTAGGATACAACTCAGCAGTGTGGCTTCAAGAGTCATGATATTCTACTATCTTTTAAGTAGGAGTTTCCCAGCTAAATTCTTCCATAATTGTTTTACATGGTATTTAAGCCTGAAGAAGGGTTTGGAGAGTGATTTTCCTATCACCAACACATATATTTCATAATATGCAAATCTATTTTGAGAAGGAAAAAGTTATATGGCCCATCTGGATTTTTTGCTATCAAAGTTTGCTCAATCCAAGAGTGTTCTGTAGCCACTTCACTGCAATTAATTATGCTTCCAGCAGTTAAGATCTACAGTGGAAGGAAATAATACATCAAGATAATGATATTACTAGAATAATAACTGAAGAAAAAAAGATTTGTGACATTTTATATATTTTGCATTACGTTACTACTAATAGGCTTTTCTTGAATACCTGGCACCTGCCAATAATTTTCAAATATTGTCTTGTAAAATTCATCACAACTCTTCAAGAAAGTGTTTTTTAAGCACTGAGTAAGTATTTGTTGAATGAATGATGAGTGAAATGTGAAATAACATTTTCCTGGCCAATAGGCAAAAAAAAAAAAAAAAAAAAAAAGTGTAAGGTAAGTCAGAGCTGTGCAAATACTACATTGGACAAAGTTCCTCTGATAAGAAAGAAAGAGACCTAAATACTGTAGGTTTTAGTAACATAGAGATAAATTTCTGCAAAGAAAATCTGTCATGGTACAATCAGACTTTCATTCTCCCCATTCTCTTGAAATCATCTTTCAAAGATCTATAATGAGATCCATGTCACATTTCATGTTCAATATTCGGGCCTAATTTTACTCAGCATCATTTTGTGCAGTTCGTGATTCTCTCTTCTTTGAAACGTTTTTTTTTTCTACTTGGTTTCCAGGATATTGCTCTTCCGACTTACATTTTTTAAAAGTCACTCTAACTGCCCTGTGGAGAACAGGCCACAAAGATGAAAGCAAGTGGTTGTTGCAATACTCTAGACTTGAATCAGGGAGTAGCAATGAGACCCTAGAGGGAAGATTAAGGAGCAGTTGAATAGACGAGTCTTGAATGCCAAGAGGAGGGTCAGGCTGGGCATATGACTGTGGGCCTGAATGAGATCACCAAGTGCATGAATGTGGAGGGGAAGAGAAGTGCAAAGCTGAGGCCTTGGCACTTCAATGTGTGTAACTGGGAAATAGAGGAAGATCCAACAAAAGAAACTAGGAGTGACTCCTAGTTTCATCTTTGTGGCGTGTTCTCCACAGGGCAGTTAGAGTGACTTTTAAAAAATGTAAGTCAGATCATGTCACTCCTCTGCTCAAAACCATCCAATTGCTTCAGTAATTATTCAGAATAAAAACAGAAACCTTTCCCAGTGACGAATTAAGCTCTATGTGATCTGGTGTTACTCTATTCTATGTCCCACTTCTCTAATCTCATCTCACTTTTTACCTTGCTTGCTTCTCTCCAGCCACTCTTGCTTCCTTGCTAATCTTGGAATATGCCAAGCACATTCTTTCCTCAAGACCTTTGCCCTTATTTTTCTCCCCTCACATATCCGTAGACTGACCCCCTACTTCCTTTATGCCTCTGTTAATTGCCAACTCCCTGGCATCTATATAAAATAGCATGTCCTTCCCATTCCTCTCTGTCTCCCTACCTTGTTTTATTTTTCTTCTTAGTTTTCCTTACCACATATGTGGTTCTTTGCTTATTGTCTCTTTGCGCTTCCACTCCCTTTGAAACATGAGCTTTTGAGAGCAATGACTTTTTTATTCACTGCTGCATCCCCATTGCCTAAAACAATGTCTGGCACTTAGTAGATACCTAATGAATATTCAACCAATGAATGTATGAAAGCATTTTAATTATTAAAAAGTATATTACTAGGATATATTGCTTTACAATGAGTTTTCACAGAAATTATGTCTACAAAAACTGCTCAAAAATCTGAGAGCATCTTCTCTATGGTTTTCTCATTTGCATTTTGGGAGATCTGCCTGAGATACAGAGAGCTGAGGAGAGTCTTCCTCTTCTTTTCCTTTGGTCAAGATTATTTTCAGGAGAAGGGAAGTATAAATAGGAAACAGTTTTTTCTAACCTGAGGGCAAAATAGAATTTGTATAGTGCATAATTATTTATCATGCAGAAAAAAAGTCGTTCAAATGGGCTGGGCATCCTTAAGAACAAAGTCCAAACGAGGCCACCTTTGCTCTTGCTCTGCCATTGCCCTGACTGGAGTCCATCCTTCATTCTATAACCCAGTGATCTCCTGTTTCCAATCCATTAAACAGAGATAATAATACTGTCTCTACCTTACAATAGTGCTGGGAGGCTTGATTAATTAGTAAAAGTTTATGAAACACTTTGACATTCTCAGATGAAAGGCACTAAAGGTGTACAGTGTTATTATATTTTTAACAATCAGAAAACCTAATATTAAAGTAATGACATTTTACACTTTTATAAGATCAAAAGCCTTAATAAACAGAAGTCATTTTATATTCATTTTATTTTTAGAGCACAGAAGCACAAGAAGGCTGAAGCCTTTTTCCAGAGGTGACTCTGCAAATCAATTGAACAGTCACAGATGGATGTGAATACATGTGCAGAGAAAGGCCACAGCATAGCAAATAAAGTTAGCTTAACCACCTTAACCATGAGGACAACAGCATGGCATTAAGAAGGAACAGCTTATAGTAGAAAGGTCACTTGACCAGGAGCAGAGAGGACATTTTCATTGCCCTGGTTGTTAGGCCAATTCATGTGATAGTAAGTAACTCATTTAACAAACACTTAGTAGCTGACTGATAGCATGTACAGATACAGGTATTACTTGTCCTTGTCCAGAGATTAATGGTAGTGGAGAAGTATGGAGACTGCGAGGAAAACTTGACATTCCTGGGTTCTAAGAGGGTCACTAAAGAAGCACTTTCATTTGCTCAGGGTAGTAGCAACAGCTCAATTCCTGTGTTTTCTGGGAAAGGCCCATACAAACCTTTGAACTCTTGTGAGCCTGGAGGTAAACTGCACTGTCAGCTGAATTTTTCCTGGCTCTAGGATTTGGACAGAGCTCTCGCTGGCGCTGGGGGAAAACTGAAAGCCAGACTGCTCCTTTGTGCCTCATCGAAGTGTTAACAGCTACCAATACCTTCACTACTGGCCATCAAGTACAAAATGTTGTGCTTTTTGCCACTCTCTGTACTGTGGCTCTACCCTGATAAAGAGCAATAATAGATATTGTCAATGAGGACATAAATCTGTCAGCAAATAAAGAATAATAACAACTTAATTAAGGAGACCCAGTTACTGAGAGGAAGAATAAGTGACTTCTTTTGTGGTGGAATCAATAGAAGAGTCAGAAGACAATTTTAACAAATCAGTCGTTGCAAACAGATAACATGCCAAAAAAACCTTTCTGTGTCTTCTAAAATGGAGAGTCAATGAAAAGAAAGAAGTTTCTTTTCTGAAGTTCAAGTGGTAGAAAATTCTAACAACACGGAACAAAAATACAAAGTGATGAATATCATTAAATAAAAGGTAAAAGTTTTAGAGAACATATTCTGAAAATATACATATGAATAATAGGAGTTCCATAGGAAGAAAAATGAAGAAATAGAGTGGTAATAACTTAAATAATTCAAGAAGACTTGAGTGGGCTGAAAGTGGACTTGAGTTTGTTCATTGGAAAACCCTCTTGGAACCAGGAAGAATTATAGGTGGTCCCTGAATTAGGATGGTTCGACTTTATGATGGTGCAAAAGCAATATGCATTTAGTAGAAACTACACTTCAAAATTTGAATTTTGATCTTTTCCTGGTCTAGCGATATATGGTACATTACTCTCTTGTGTTGTTGGGCAGTGGCAGTGAAGTGCAACTTCAGGTCAGCCATGTGATCACAGGGGTAAACAATTCATACGCTGACAACTGTTCTGTACCCATACAACCATTCTGTTTTTCACTTTCAGTACAGTATTCAGTAATTACATGAGATATTCAATACTTTAATATAAAATATGTTCTGTGCTAGATGATATTGTCCAGTAATAGTCTAATGTAATTGTTCTGAGCACATTTAAGGTAGGCTAGGCTAAGCTATGATGTTAGGTGTATTAATGCATTTTCCACTTATGATATTTTCAACTTACGATGGGTTTATTGGGATATAACCTTGTCATAAATCAAGGAAGATCTGTAATTTACAAAGCCAGATGCCAAGGCTTATTTTGGTGACTTTTCAGAATTTCAGGACTAAAAAGGAAATCTTATAGGTTTACAGAGGATAGATAACCTAGAAAGACAATAGCAGCTTTCTAGTATAAGCATATCATTTGTATTATTGGATGCTAGAAAACAGTGGGATTACTTTAATACATGACTGAGAGACTGCAGCCAAGAATCATATACCTAGCCAAGATATCATCTGTCTAACCAAAGAAAAAACATTTCCAGGAATTCAAGAGGTCAGAGAGTATACCACTTTATATCTTATCTGAAAAATACATTCAAATCTGTGTCCTAAATAAATGAAAACCAAGGAACTCAAGATCTCAAGAAGAAAAACATGGTAGGTAGTAAATTGAAGGTGCTGCTCTGACTATATATTTTTAAGTATTAAGTTTGAAATAAATGACATATTCATTCTGCAATGGAAAAACTCAGCAATTGCTTCCAGCTTTTTTTTTTTTTTTTTTGGTGTAGAAGTAGGGGGAGGGAGAGTGAGGCTGAGAGAGTTAAATACTGATACTAATATCATCTTTCATTTCACTAAATAAGCAGATAGCACTGAATAAATGTGAAATGGAAGATAGGATTCTGTTGTTCCTTCCATCAGCAGCATTTCTGATGTGCCTCTGACAGTGTATGTCTCCACTGTTGAAGGTTTCTAGTGTTTAAAGAAGTATTATTTACACAGCATGGCTTGTAAAGTCAAAACAGTGGCTTCATTTTGTGGTCAAGGATGATCAAGGATAATTTTCCTGTGTGCAGTTTCATGACGTAAAATGTAAATTGAGTGAACTGCACCTCCATGTTAGATCAGCAAAACCCAGGGATTAAGGAATTCATGTTCTAAAGATCTTACATGTGGGTGTGGAGAAGGGCGGTAAAAGAAGTCTAAAGATTTTATTTTGATGTGTTGGGGTGGATGTAGGAAAGGAAATATAACAAAAGATTTGAAAGAGATTAGAAGTGTGAGAGAATATTACTTGCAATCCTGTGGCAATACGTTTGCAAGCCAAGAGAAACTGGATGATTTTCTAGCCAAAATGAACTGGATGATTTTTGAGGACACTATCAAAACTAACTTAAGTAAAAATACAAAACTTGAGAAGATAATAACTGTGGGAGAGATTTGGAAGATAATGTAAGATATACCATTAAAAAAGGCTAATTAAAAAAAAGATAAGTATAGTGTTACTTAAACCATTTTAAATCTTGGAAAAAGATGAAAATCTCTAGTTGGGTTTATGCAGCGGAGGTTTATGAGGTTTATTTATTGATAAGATAGTACCAAACTATTTATATATTTAAGAATATCAATATAAAAATTCTACATAATTATAATTCAACAGAATTGAGCAGCCATCAAAGAATATACCATGATTTAATCTGGATTATTCAAAGAGGGTGAAGAGAGCTCAATATTAAGAAATGTATTAATGCAATTAACTGAATCAAAAAGTTAAAAGAGAAAACAAAAAAAAAAAGATTACCACTTTCCCTTCCTCTGATCACCAGTATTTGAAATATTGTTTTATTAATTATATATTGTCAAAGCTGATAACACTGAATTCTGCCTATAACCATAATTCCCATGTTGAGTTCTACAATTAAATAGATTCAGGGTTCTTTATTAGTGTTTTGACCATGGCTTCTCCTTGAGGTTATTATTTTGAGTGATCTATCAGTGGGCTGGTTTTCATTGGCCAGTAATTTTACAAGAAGGGCTTAGGAAAACTAATTAATAGAACAATATTTCATATATTGGTGGTCAAGAGAGGGGGAGGTGGTAATTTTTTTTTTTTTTTTTTTTTTTGAGGAGGAGCAGTTATTCTATGGTATATTTTCTGGATCTTCCTTTTACTTTGTTCATGCATTTTTTGGGGGAGGGGGAGCTGTATCTGACCAAAGATGTTTCATCGGGTCCTTTTTTACAACTATCATGTAGAGGCCAGTTATTTGCAGATTTTGTAGAAGGTAAGGAATGAGCTAACATAATCTGAGCTTCAGTTTTGTTTGCCTGTCTTAAAAACCTCTCACACAATCCTTTATTTTGTCTCCTTTGGGATGGCATTTCCATCAGTTTTGGTGTTCTGGGTTTGGTGAGTCTCACAGCAGAGGACTTCATATCACCAGCTTTATGGTTTTCCATCTAATGATGACTATCTCTCTTTTCCCATTTTATCTTGCTACCCCACCTGCAGACTTCTTGCTAAGAGCTAGGTGAAAGCAATTCAAATGACATGTATCCAGCATATGGACAAAGGATCTAAATAGACATTTCTCCAAAGAAGATATACAAAGGACTGATAAGCACATGAAAAGATGTTCAGTATCATTAGTTAATAGAGAAATGCAAATCAGTACCACAATGTGATATCACTTCACCCCCACTAGGATGTAAAATGAATGTAAACTGGTGTAGCCACTTTGGAAAGCACTTTGATAGTTCTTCAAAATGGTTGAACTTGAAGTTACCATATGACCAAGTAATTCCACTCTTTTCTATAAATGCAAGAGGAATGAAAACATATGTCCACATGAATATTCATAGCTGCATTATTCATATAGAATTATTTGGTTTATGACAAAAAGTGGAAACAACCCAACTGTCTGTCAACTAATTAATGGATAAATTAAATGTGGTCTATCCACACATTGGAATATTATTTGACAATAAAAAATAATGAAGTACTGATGCATGTTACAACATTATGAATCTCTTAAACATTATGCTAAGTGCAAGCAGCTAGTCACAAAAGACTACATATTGTATTATTGTATGATTCCATTTATATGAAATGCCTAGAACAAGCAAAACTACAGAAAGTAGTTTAGTGGTTGCCTAGGGCTGGGGGTGGTGGTGGGAGGGCATGGGCAATAGGTTTTGTTTTGTGGGTGATAAAAATGTCTAAAATTAGATTGTGGTGATGATTGCACAACTCTGTGAATTTTACTAAAAACCATTGAATGGTTTGTATGCTTTAAATGGATGAATGGCATCATATGTGAATTATATCTCTATCTTCATATCTTTATTAAGCTGTTTAAATGACAGCCAATGACTGAAGCCTCTTGAGTCAGAATGTCCAAGTTCAATTACTGGCACTTCCAATTGGCCATGTGACTATGGGCAAGTTCCTCCACATCTTTGTGCATCTGTGTCATGTGGATAATGATATTACCCACCTCCAGCCTGGATTGTGAGGACAAAAGAGTGGGCGCTCAGAATAGTCTGGTACATAGTAAATGTCAAGGAAATGTCAGTTATTTTGTGAGCCTATCCACTGCATGTTTTAAAATCTCAATGACCATATTTTTCATTTCTACAAGTTCTATTTAGTTATTTTCTAAATCAGCTTATACTGTCTTCATGTTACTTTTCTTATGTTCTTGATTCCTTTTTTTTTATATCTTTAATAATTTTTTAACGCTTTGTCTATGATTAAGTAAGTGTAAATAACTTGGCACATAGAAGGTACTCAGTAGATATTTGTTGAATTTATGAATGAATACCTAGTAGAAAGTCCTGTTTTCCTCACTCTTCCAGTATGTTTCCTTGAAGAAATTATTTGCTTTAGTTTTTATCTGTAACACAGAACAGTATCTATCTCCTAAAGTTGTGGAGTCTAAATGAAATTGTTTGCAGTTTAGTGCTCGATATACATTAGTTGCTTAACTATATTCACTCTCTTCCCTTTCAGTATCCTATTCATCTTTGTACATGTGTTGTCACGGACTCCACCCTCTTAGGAGTGGCTGAGTGCTCGTTTTTTTAAGTATTTCCACTCAGGCTTTGCTGCCCTCTCTGCAAATCCTTATAGAATCTGTTTCTCCTTCTTGCAGTTCTTTCACTATTGAGTTCTTTGGAGCCACACATATCCTGATGTTGTCTGTTCACTTTCTCTTGATTATTTTGCTCCTTTTGCCACTCTGACTGTTTTAGTTACTGAATTAATTTCTACTTTCAGAATGGTAATAAAGGCAAAAGCACCTTAGTATCTACAGAGTAGAAACTCCATGCATATTGACTGAATCTTAAATAGCTCTTAAATTCTGCTGCCTGTCACTCAGAGTTTCCCTTGGTGTTCTACTCACTGCCTCACTGAGGGCTGCGCAGTCGCTGTACTCTGGCAGATCTGCAGTCCGTTCTCTTCCTGACCCTGGAGAGCCAGACTGAGGAGCATCTTTTGCTTCATCTTTTGAATTAAAAAGGGCCAGAGTCCCTAGTAAAGCAATGTCAATGCTACCCATTAGAAGGGAAAAACAAACAACTGAGAATCTCAGATTGCCTATTTATGGTAATTCTTAGTTTTTGCCTATGATTGGATATAGGACTCTTAGATATAGGGATCTACAGAAGAGCTTATTTTTTGTTGCTCGTTCCCTTCGGTGATGAAAGGGCTGGATATAGTGTTCAGAAGATACTAATTACTATATGAATTGCATCATTACTAAAACATAAGGTGAAACTTAGCTCAAGTTTTGGGTACTGTCCAAACAAAGATATTACTGGAAGGACACTATCATAACGTTGTTTCACCAGCTAGAACTATTTGCATCCTTTATGCTTTAGGCTTCAGGGCTAACAGTCTGTGGTTCCTTTTGTGAAAAAAATTCAAGCAAGAAATGGGGGCAGGAGGGATAAAAAGAGAAACATTTTTTAAAAGAAGTGAAATATTTTCAGGCACTGGTCAGCTCCCAAAATGTAATTTTTCCTTCTCTATGCCTAGAGTTCTAAAAATTCTTCTTGCAATAGAAATAAAATATTTAGTGAAAGCATTCATAATTATTCAATGAGTCAGATGTCCCATTGTTTTATTATTAGAGAGGTTTATATTGGACATTAATTATTATATTTTGTCTTTCCAGAATTCACAATCTTTTCTGGAAAACATTCTTATTTTTTCTTGTGGAAACCACCCCTTCCCCACTCTTAGTCCAAGGGACTTGAGTAAGATTGATCAGTATATACTATTTTTCTGGTCAGCCACTCTAACTCATTCAGAAACAGGCACAATGTTATTTAAAATCAGCTATACCTGATAAGGGTTATAGACTCTGTTATTACCTTGGCGTTGCTGAGAAAATGGCTTATCATATTTCATTGATTCTAGGGTATCCTATTTTCACCCACATTTTAACATCTCTGATATTGGGGTACATTTTATAATCTGCATGATAGCAAGCTATTCTGTTATTATTAAAGGATGAGCATTTTTCCTTTCTTACTAGTACATAATAAAAGTATTTTCTTACAATCAGTGATGATGTAGGTCCCATGAAATATGGTATACCTGGAGCTTCTGACAGCCATCTTGTCATGATGAGGGCTGAGGGGGTCTAAGAGTGGAGAGGACAGGGGAGGAGAACAGTTCTCTTGAGATCAAGAGAAACTTAGCATTGATAATGTAATTTAGATTCTGTTGTATCTAATCACATCTGAAGTTAATGCCCAAGTTCTATAAGCCAACTAACTCTCTTCTCACTCAGCACACACTCATTGCTGTTGTTTAAATATATGTGAGTGGCTTATCTCTCGCTTTTAACTGTGAGAGTTCTGACCACTTGTATATCAAGTAAAGAAACCCTTGAGATATTATCAAAAACCAATACCTGAACAAAGAGAACTTAACTGTGGTCACTTTCTTCTTTCTCAATTAAGAAAAATAATGGACATGAAGCAATGTGGGGTATCTAAAACATTTGACAAACATAAATAAGGTCAGTAATAGGCATTTTCTCTCAGGAAATACTGAGATGCTTTATAATTCAGGAGGCAAGCATAATCCATAGACATGTTCTAAGGCCTGTGAAACATACCAAGATTCTTAGTTCCCCTGGAATGAAAATGACTTACAGAGATTGCTTTCTCTAGGAGAAAGACATTCTCACATGCTCATCAAGGTTTAGGGAATTTACAGATAAGGTGCAGTCCAGCCAAACTCTAACAGTAGACACACTACATAGGATGTGACAAATGGGTAATGGGATGTGTGTGTATGTGGAGAGTACAGGGAGTTAAGGGCCTAGAACCTTAAACCATCCAAAATGAAAAATTTTATCCATCAAAGTAAACAGTGGGACTACATATTTGGAGGTAAAAGGGTGTTAGTATAAACTCTAAAGTTTTGTTTTCTAGTACCATTGTCTTGAAACTGTAATTTGACTAAGGCTGCCTCTACAAGTGATCAAAAATACTTTCTAAAATTTCAAGTTACTTGATAACTATAAACCCTTAAAATCCTTATAGGATAGGACATATGTGGAGATATTGTTCTGTCTTGTTCAGATGCCTTCCTTAAAGACAGTGCATTTGTGCATAATTAGCATATTTTGGCCTTAAGCCTTGCACCTAGTAATGCTCTTCAAGTGATTAGGACTATCTGAGAAATGCTATAATCCCCTAGAAATGTACTGTTTGGTTTTTCTCAGTACTGTTATGAAAAAGACTAAGAATGTGTAAACTGGAATTAAGGAACAGTTCCTGCCAGTTAAATGAGCAGAACAAAAGTGTATATGTTCAGTCATGTTTGCTGAACTAAGGACAGCTTGAGATCATTTAATTAAATTGTTTAAATAACACCTTTAAATCCCAAATCTTTTTGTCTTTATTATAAAATGAACATTATGCAATTAACATTTGTTCTCAGTCTATTTTTCCTTTAAAATGATGAAAAAGTGATAGGGGATCACCTTTACATTTTAGTAAATTTACATGATACTAATCTAGCTGCGATTACTCTCTTTTTAATGCTTTATTAAAAAAAAAAAAGTTGGGCCAGACTCTTGAATGAGCGCTTTGGTTTATATCAAGAGAGGAATGATTATGTAACCAAACATATTCAGATACTAAATCTGTACCCCCATCTTATAGAAAGAAGTTACCAGCAGAACCGCCTGGAGAGCCTCCATCTGTGCCTGGACACTCTCTGGTGACAGTTTTATGTTCCCAAGGGTCATTTGGATTACTAATACAGGCATTACTAATACAAGTACTAATACAAGTAGTATTTATGGTTTGTTTTTTTTTTTTATTTGACAGAGAGAGACACAGCGAGAGAGGGAACACAAACAGGGGGAGTTGGGGAGGGAGAAGCAGGCTTCCCGCGGAGCAGGGAGCCCGATGTGGGGCTCGATCCCAGGACCCTGGGACCATGACCTGAGCCGAAGGCAGATGCTTAATGACTGAGCCACCCAGGTGCCCCAGTATTTAAGTTTTAAACAAACAGACAAACAAAAACATTATTTGTGAGTTATCATGTAGACAGCATGATTAAATAATACATTATTGAATAGTTAAATTAAACTTTACACAATCAGTTACAAATAGGCCATATTTTTTTGAGCAAATGATGTTAATGTAATTTTTTTGTTAGAAATTTCTTTATTCTAACTTATTTTTATTAAGCACCAGTTTAATACTGCAGAAAATTTCAAATCACCCATTCTTCCCTCCCCCACCCAAATTCTTGATAAAGAGCTCTTCAAGTGAAGACACGCTCTCTTCTCTCTTCTGTATAAAACTTTATCAAATAAAGGCAAATAACTGTGTACATCTGGCTGTAAAATGCTGCCCACAGCTGTGGAAAGTGTCTGCCCAGGCTCCTTTCACTGTCCAGGTCCCGAAAGACTCTTGTTCATAAACTGTCTCTTCACAAACAAGTCCACCACTTGCTAGGTTTATCATTCTGAGGGTCAAAAACTTTCTCACAAAGTCTCAGTCCAGTCTCTTGTCTCAGCTGCTGTAAGTAGGCCTTCATCACCTCATCTTCCTGTTTGTTTGCAGGTTTGGCATAAATTGCATTAAGTGGAAAACCAGGCTCTCCAGGAATGGGAAAATTAGTGATTCCCAGTGTATACATTTCTTTTTCACCTTGGCTTTTGGAATTGCACTTTTGGAGTTTCCTTAGACACTCAGAAATGTAGAGAGTTACATATATCAAGGTTCTATCAGCTTCATTCTTAATCTCATAGTTTTTGAAGAAGACATTGGCCTTAAAGTAATAGATGGCTTCATCCACAATATCTGTATCTTTTGTCTCTCTAGGGGCAGGTCCTTTGAACTGACTTCTGATAGGCAACAGTGCCATGTTTCCAATGAGTTTGGTGTCAGGGTCCATGAGAGAAGAGTGGTAAGCTGGCATCTTGGCGGCGCCCATGTTGCAAGCTAGACGAGGAGGTTGGGGTTCGAGCGTGGTGCTCGATGTTGATGTAATTTTAAACACCCCAAATCTCCCCTGTTCCCAAGCTATCTATAGTAGTTATCAATCAGTAATGACCAGTCCACCTTAGTTGTATTGTTTCATCAGTCTCTTGTAGTATACATTCTTGAGTAATTCTTTCCATGGGTTAATCCATCACTGTATGTAGACTTTCTGATCCCTATGTCAAACCATATAAACTTATTTTCTCATTCTCCTGAACACACTTATTCCCCCTTCCCTGTATACTCTTTAAAAACTTTCCCTTTTCTTTGTGTCTACCACTTGATTTGGTCTGTATTCCTCTTCTCATGTGTCAGCCACTCATTTTACTGTTGCCTAGCTTTCTGTATTTCTTACTTTGCTTTATGTTTGTGTTGTGAAAAGGGCAAAAAAATGAGTATTGTTCACTTAGGAAATGTTATTTTGGGGAGTAAAGAAGATGGGTATTTTAAAGGATTATTTAGAAGACCATCCATTCTAGTATACAAAATACTTCCTGGCTTCCTCACTCCACCACACCACTTGAAAGTTGGGTAACTACTCCTTATTCACTGTTCAGAGTATTCTGTATCTCTGCGTCTTTCTTTTTCATGGTCTTGACCCTGAGTCTCCACCTACTGTAGCCACTGAACTTCATAGTCATAATCTAGGCTTTATAACTAACCCTCTATCGTCTGAGTTACCAGGATTTAACCTTCCAGTCCCATCTCCCTAGAGTTCTCTTACTTTTATAGCTTACTCCTTAGTGTTCTCGAACTTCAGCATTAATTTCACAAGATCTTACGATTTCCTTTTTCACTATCCATCACTCCCTCATGTAGTTTTAACTCCTCTTCTCCATCATAATTCTGTGGTCCATCATTATAATTACTTCTCTGTACATCCTCAAGTCAAGCAAGAGCCTCTCTTGCTCCATCATGATCTCCTGAAAACCCAACTGCAGTTCAATTAAGCTTTCAGCCGACCCTATACCTGTAACCTCACAGCAGAATGTGACTGAAGAAAGGCACACAGTCAGGGTGACTGGTCTTACTTCACATCCATAGCAGTGAACCTTGGACTAGATCTGTTCCCACATACTCTGCCTTTCCTCCTCTTACTATGAATGAACAATCCCTACTCAGAGATAAGGCTGTCTGTAACTTGTGCATTTGGCTCTCTCCCTTCTCCCCTACTCAAGAACTCTGTTCCAACCATTCTTCCCTCATTCTCTGGCACCATCCATTTTTTTTCCCATCAACTTGATCACTCACGTAAGCATATAAATGAATAGAATTCTTCCTTTTTGTGTGTAGTAAAATTGTACCAAAGAATTGTCTATATTCGTTTTCTTCAATTGCTTTGTTCCCATTGTCCTTGGAACTCTTTCCAACTAGGCTTTTAACCCCATAATTCCATCAAAAGTGCTTTGGTTAAGGATACCAAGGACAGGGATGCCTGGGTGGCTCAGTTGGTTAAGCGTCTGCCTTCGGCTCAGGTCATGATCCCAGTGTGCTGGGATCGAGCCCCGCATCAGGCTCCCTGCTCAGCCAGGAGCCTGTTTCTACTTCTGCCACTCCTTCTGCTTGCGCTCTCAGTCTCTCTCTCAAATAAATAAATAAAATATTTAAAAAAAAAAAAAAGGCTACCAAGAGCATGCATGTTTCCAAAGTTAGTGGTCAATTCTCAGTCTTCATCTTACTTGGGTACTCAGCTGCATTTGACAGAATGGAATCCTAAATCCTACTTGCAACACCTTCTTCAATTAGCTTCTGGGACGGCATAAGCTCCTGGATTTCCTAGCCTCTTCATTTTCTTATTTATCCTGTTTGCCTGAACTTGAAAAGCTGTCATGCCTCAAGGCTCAGTCCTTAGGGGGAAAAATCATTTTTTCCTAGCTAGACTCCCTTAGCGATCTCATTCAGTCTCATAACTTTTAAGACCATCTTTAACACTGATGGCTCCCATTTTTGTATCTTAAATACAGCTCTCTTTCCTTTTTCGTACTGTTCCATCCAACTTCTTATTCAACATCTCCACTTGATAGAGGTACCTAACAGGTACCTTAAGCTTAACCTGTCCAAAACTGAACTATCACTTTTCCCCTAAATTTTGTTCCTTCAAGACTTCCACTTTAGTAAAAGGTAGTTTCATTCTTCCAATTGCCCATACCCAAAATATTTGTCAAAACATAATTTTTTTAAGAGGAACATGACATACAAATATAAAGTGAGAACTTGCCAAAAATTTATTAGCTCATGTATGTTGGAAATGGCAGGGTGGTAAAGCTGATACAACAAGAATAAAAAACTCAGCAGAGAACTGATGCAAAGGAGAAGCAGAAATTATATAGTCAGTCAGGAAAGCAAGACAAATAAGTTTGCTAAGCTGGAAACAAGAGTGGTTAATAATCTTCAAGACAATAAATCTGTTGAGGTTATCTTCTCTACTAGGTAGAAAATACTTGCATCTTCATTGGACAAAAGTTTACAAGTGAACATACAACTTCAGAGTAGTGAAGTTATTTCAAAATAATAAATAGTACGTCAACATTGGTGCATGCCCTAGAGCATAAAGTCATCTCTGTCAGGGCCTGTGAAGCAATGGTCTAATATGTAAGGACACACAGTCATCCCTTTGTCTTATTTGAAGTTTTAGATAATGTTTCTTAATGCCTTTAGCCATCCATGATTTCTTATTTTTACACTGTACATCATCAAATCTTGTTGACTCCAACTTCTATAATCAGAATCTAATCACTCCTCGCTATCTTTACTGCTGTCAATCTGGTCTGAACCACCATTATTTCTTGCTTAGATTGTTGACATTCTTCCTGAATGGTTTCCCTTATACTTTCAAAATCTAGTTTCAATAAAGCAAACAGAGTGATCCTAAAGTAAAAGTTAGGATCATAACACTTCTCTTGTTAAAATCTGAGTTTACATCTTACTCCCCACCCCCTTCCCTAAATAATAAAAAAAAAGTCTTTCCAGTGGCCTGTAACACCTTCCATGATCTGTACCTCTCTCCAAGATTATTATCTCTCTGAGATTGTCTCCTACAACACTCTGGTCACTTACAATGTTCAGCCTCAAGGGCTGTCTTGCTGTTTTATTCAGCACCCTTAACATGCTTCTGTCTCAAGCCTTTTTGGACTTGTTCTTTATGCTTGGAATATTCTTCTCCCAGATACTCTCCCGGCTCACTCTCCACCTCCACTAGGTCTTGCTCAAATATCACCTTCTGAGTGAGGCCTTCCCTGACTACCCTATTAAAATCCCAACTCATTCCCCCACATTTCTGCCCCTGGCATTCCATTACACTTTTTCTGCTTTGTTTTTCTCTATAATACATATTACCTTATGACATATATATTATTTATTGAAGGCAAATATTTTTGTTTTGTTAATCAACTTGTCCCAAAAGCCTAGAATAGCACCTGACACATGGAAGTTATTCCAATATTTTTGAATGAGTAAATGAGTGGATAGAGTATTAATTTTCCATCTATTCCTAGTACCATTTATTTTTTTCTTTCTGGATGGTCCATGTTAACTTTAAAATGAAGCTGTTACTTATTTCTGATTTCCATCCTAATCAGATTAAGACCAGTTACTGTCTACATTCAAGACACTGGGTTGGTCCTATGGGGGACACAAGGAAAATCAGACACAAGGATTTGCAATCTAATTAGGGATATAAGACTAGCAGATGAAAAGTTAAATGCTAAGAAAAGATATAAGTAATGTTTCAAACCAAAAAAATTGGCGAAATGTTAGGAAGCAGAAATATTTAATTACTAAAATAGTTTGCTTTCGATAAAATAAAAAAAAATAAATAAAATAGTTTGCTTTCTAAGCCTAATGCTTACACATTATAAAATGAAAAATTTATGGACAGTAAGGGATTTTCCAAAATAAAAGAAAGGAACTTAAATATACAAAATAATTAAGAAACTTCTAAGAGGTTACTAAATGGCACTGTTTTTGTAAAACAAAACAAAACAAAACAAAAAACTAAGAAATTTATTGTGAGATGCAAATGTAAAGGAAAAAAAATTGTGTTTCATGCTCTTGAGCATGAAGACCTTGCATGAAGACTTGTTTGGGGTAGAAGGCGCCCCATTTGTTCATGTTCTCCCTTTCTCTTGTTCAGGATTTGTCTTTGTACTGAATTCCACATTCTGCTTATATTTCAAGTTCTCTCCTTCCTGTCTGGCCTTTCCCTACACACACACACACACACACACACACACACACACCCTCCTGATTGTGTTTAGTGGAACGACCAGTTCTTCTGTAGGTCTGATCATAGAACTAGAAGCTTATTTACTAAGGTGTGTTTTGGTTTTGAACCAAGGCCTCCCCCTCTGGTTTACCATTTTTGGTTCCCCAATCCTGTCACAAAAAGAAATTTTTAAAAATATATTCAGACTGTCCCTCTAGCCATAATCTAAGCATCTCAAAACCATATCTAGATAAGTTAGATCTCAATATAACTAGTGCCGCTCTGAAAAGAATGTGCTTTGCTTAAGGAAAATGTTTATATTTCATTCCCTGGCTCCTTCCAAAAAAGGTTTCAAGCTACTTAGGTAAATGGCGAACAATGAAAGCAGCTTTATCAGCACAGCTTGTTTAATTTCTTTTGGAAGAACATTGCTAACCTTTCTGCAGTATTTTAGTTGATACTATAGGGAAAAAATGCCATTTGTACTGAGAAGCTACCAAATATAGCTGAAGTCAGAGATAAATATAATGTACTTATTCAGGTTGTGTCCTCCTCACATTTTGAAATTCCCTGCCCTTAGGGCAGGCACCAAGCTGTCTACGTTTGATGCAATACTAACTTTATCAGTAATGTTAAATAAATAGGAAATAATGAATCCTTAGATTGACTGTGGCAGTTAAAAGACATGTTCTCTGTCAAAGTGATCATAAGCAACAAGTTCAGACAAACTTCTTTTTTGAATAACCAAATCTTTAGTATTTGTTTGCACAATAGACCTTGGTCTTTACATATAGTCAGCAAAAGATTGGACTTAAGTATTATATATTCAGGGTGCTTAACATTTGCTCATTATTTCTATGTTATAGAACTTCCCTTTATAAATGTAGGTCAAATGAAAATCATATCTCCTTTGCTTTCTCTAAAGTCATTCTTAATTTCTTTTTCTTTCTGTCTGTGCTATTTCTGCTTCCCTTGATGCTTAATGTTCCGAAGTAGTTGAAGAATGTCAAAAATATATTGCCCTAGATATGTACATTGCTAGCTATTATTATGCCCTGTCATCACAGTTCTTTCAATTCTAGGAAGAAATCTGATATAAATCTTGAGAATATTTCTTTAATATTAGGGCCAAATAAGTCCCATATGCTAATAACAATAATGGATTAATTTTTATTACTAATGTTGTTTTTCAAAAGTGTTAAATTTTTGTCTTAGGAAATTTATTCCTTTACAAGTCTAATGAAGGTTTTGAACCTTCTTTGTAATGCTGATTTCTGAAGTCATCATCACAGCTTTGTTTATAACCTATGCCATTAATAATATTATTAGACCAGAAATTAGTAACAATAATAATCACAACAAACTTTTATTAGGCATTTGCTGTACACTAAGCTCTGCTACATCTTTATGTTCATATGTCATTTAATCATTGGGAAGCACTAACATTAAATTCTTAATAGATAAGAAAGATGCAGTTTGGAAAGATCATTAAATTTGCTCTAGGTAATACAGTGAAAGTAGGTCATGCTGCTAATAAAAGTGGGAGAATAGGGAAACGAACATAAATCTGTCCCTGAACAAAGAACTTTGTTGTATGATCTCATTTATTCTTCTTTTACATATCACAGAAGATAAGTGTGATATTATACCAACTGTACAGATGAAGAAACTGAGATAGTTAATACTTTACTCAAGATTGCACAGCCACTGAGTAGCTAACTCTGTATTTATTGAATGACTCAGTCAACAAATACTTTTTGAATAGCTACTATGCCTGGCATTGTACTAGGCTCTGGGTTTATGAAGATGACAAAAACACATTCCCTGTCCTGGCAGGGATTTATTGCCTAAGGAGAATCAAAATAAACACTTTTAGTGCTTAATAGAGGAGATATCCACAGGGCCCTATGAAAGCCCACTGGAGAGCAGTACTCTAATTCAGACCGAGTAAGATGGCAGCTGGTAAGAAGAAATGCTGCTTACCAAAAGATGTAAGTAATGTTTCAAACCAAAAAATAGATGAAATGTTAGGAAGCAGAAGTACTTAATTGCTAAAATTGTTTGCTTTCTGAGCCTAATGCTTAGACATTGAAAAATGAAAAATTTATGGACAGTAAGGTATTTTCCAAAATAAAAGAAAGGAACTCAAATATACAAAATAATTAAGAAACTTCCAAGAGGTTACTAAATGACATTGTTTTTTGTAAAAACAAACAAAGAAACTCATTGTGATATGCAAATGTAAAGAAAAAAAGTTGTGTTTCATGCTCTTGAGCATGAAGACCTTGCATGAAGACCTTCCAAAGTGAAGGATGAGTAAGAAGCAGTGAGATGAAGGGAGGGAAGAGAGGAAGGATGTTCTGGGGAGAGGGACAAAAAAGCATGCTCAAAGTCTAAGATGAAAGAAGGTTTGACAATTTCAAGGAGTCACAGATGGGGCCAGCAGAATTAAATGAGAAGGAGACAGTAGGGAGAGGTGAGGCGAGGGAAGTAGCAGGCACGAGGCTGTGGAGCTCCTGGGATGCTATCCTAAGCTGCTGGACTGTTTATTCTGAAGGCAATAGCTACAAAATTAACAGATCAGATCAGAAAGATCTGGCAGATGTGGAGGTGAAGGTAGGAAGAGAAATAAAGCATGAAGCCACTGTGGTAGATGTTACAAAATGATACAGCTTAAACTAGATCATTGACTGCAGGAATTGAAGAGTGGGGTTGGGGGAGGTGCAAAGATAGTGAAGTAATAGAACTGACAATATTTGTTAAATGACAGGTTGAGGAGCCTGAGAGAAAAGGAGGATTTTAAGATGACTTCCAAGTTTCTGGGAGCTTTCTGTGTTTCCTAGGTTTTGTGTAAAGAACATGTCTGTGTGATATGACTAAATCAGCTGCAGATGCTCTTTGACTAGCCTATTCACCATTAAAATTTTACGTGATTAACTGTGGAGTTTTGTTTTGTTTTGTTTACTCTGAATTATATTCATTATACAGCTAGAGTAGTTCAGATGCCAAACAAACTGTTCCAATGTCTAAACTAAATGAATTAGCCAAGAGATGATTCCTTAATTCTTGTCACTAAAATTTCCACTTACTTTTTTTTGAAATTGCAAAGTTGATGGATAGGTATGTCCTGCACATCCTTGACTACTTAGTGATAGAGCATCATACATTCATACAGTAAAGGTGGAAAGAAAAAAAATTAATATGTTGATCAAAAGGAGCATTTGAAAACTGCTAATTCAGTTAATATTTTTTTTTTCCTTACTCAAGTCCTCTGCCTATGCATTCTGAAGTGATGATTACATAATCTGGGAATAAAAAAAAAAAAAAATGAGTCTGTTTTTCCAAATCATGGATTTGTTTGGAGAATGAAGGAGGGAGACTTGGAATCCCACAAAAGTACTCTATTCGTTCCCAAACACTATCCCAGATCTGAGAATTCTCTGGGAATCTCGGAGTTGGTCCCGATATGATGTGTTCTGGACTAGTGTAGAAGTACCTGTCCTGCTTAGAGGTATAGAGAAAGGAGATTTCAGCGTGCAGGTATTAGTGTTCAGTGTACTAGGTTTCTGAGAATTATTCAATAGTCAGCCCCTTCTAAGAATCCAAAGCCAGTAAAACTCCAGAAGGTAGATGTCCAGCCTTTTGTATAGAACTGTGGTGGGTGGTGGTGGTGGGGGGGGCAGTTTTAAGTTGCCCATCTCAACACAGAACAGGTGGCAGGGCAGGACAAATGAGAAAAAAGGTTGAAAGTTAACCCTCAAATCTTTTATCTCTATGGTTAAAGAAGAAATCCAATGAGTGGAGCAAGAAAGGGGCTTAAAGATGAGAGCCGGCATGCCTGCTGATGATCCCAGAGACACAGGGAAGGGGATTTGTAGCAGAGAATGAATGAGTCGAAGTTGGCCAAAGCTGGGCAATGATGATGGTTATTCTCGGGCTTTGTCTGAGCCAATGGAAGAATCAAGTAACCAGAGCCATGTCCACTGGCAGAGAAAGAACCATGAGCCAGGTGCCTCTCTGCTACAGCCAGAGTCTATATAAGCCCCTCACTGTCACCTCAGAAACCTCAAATCCTCATCGACTAAAAATAAAAGGTGAGGGGGAGAGTTCTAAGCAGCATCCTGAAGTGACCGAGCTGTTTCCCAGAAGAAATCCAGTTTAAAACCCAGAAGTGACTGCGTCGTCTTGTCCTAAAGGAATCCAAGTTTGCACTATCAAATAGAATTAAGGCTCAAGACCTAAGGGTGTTATAGAAAGTGTGGTTATATGAGGGTGGACTGTTCTGAGTATGATTGCAAAATTACTATCAGGGTATGGGCTGCTGGTCAGAAGTTGATGATTCAGGGCTCATGCATTGTACAGAGTAGTGGAAAGAGTATAGACTTTAAAATAGACAGGTGTGATTCCTCCACTTGAAGATCTTGGGAAAAGTATTTTATTTCACGGAGCTTTAGTATCCCACCACACCCCCCAGTAAAGTGGGTCTAAAAAAGAAAAATAAACATGTTTTTGTAAAAATGTATGCTTTACCACACCAGAGAATCAGGCTGTTGCTCGACAGTGGAAAAAACACCAGACTGTAAGTAAGATGCCCTTGGCCTGTGTCATAGCTCTGCTGCATATTCAACAAGTGACTTTGTCTCCTTTTTATAAGATTATGAGAAGAATTAGATAGGATGGAAATTATCTCTTTCTTCAAAGTTTGAGGGAACTCATGAATATGAGCCCTGGCTCCAATGTGGGTAAATCTTTAATATTTTTTCCTATATGAATGATCTATGTAGGCTTTATAATCCATTATTCAATTCTGATAATTTATATTTCCTGAGAAAAGCATCCATTTCACTGAGATTTTAAATTTATTTGTAAGCATATGTAGACAATATTTTCTGAAACATTTTAAATTTCCTCTTCATCTATTTTCATATTTCCTTTCCTATTTTTAGATTTGTTGTTTTTCTACATTAGATTTCTGAGTGTTTGGTCAATTTTATTGCTTTCATTTCAAAAGGCCAGCTGTGTTTTCTTTAAGTCCTCTTTATTACTGTTTTTTTTTTATTTTGTTTTTTGTGTTAATTATTTCCTTCTGCTTGCTTTTCTTGGGCCTTTAAATTTCTCTTTTAAAATTCTTGATTGGACATTATTTTGAATATGTTCCCTCTATTCCATTATGTGTAAGATCCTGATAAAGATTGTCATTTTTTTTTTTTTTTTTTTAATGTTGGTAGAATTCACCAGTGGCACCATGTGGTCTTGGCCTTTTCTGTGCTGGGAGATTTTTGATTCCTAATTCAACTTGTATTCTTGTTATTGGTTTAAGAATATTGCCTATTTCTTGCATTCCAGATCCATGATTCAATCGTGGTAATTTGTGCATTTTTAGGAATTATCTGGTTTTCTTTCTAAGTTACCTGATTTGTTAGTCTATAATTGCTTATAGTAATCTGTTACCACATTATGTATTTCTTTGGTTATCTATTGTATTGTTTTCCATTTCTCATTTTGGTTTTTGACACTTCTCCCTTTTTTTTCTTAGTTAATGTAGTTAAAGCATTGCCAATTTTGTTTATTTTTTTGGAAAAAGTGGTCATTACTTTCAATGTTATGTTATTGTTTATTCTGGTCTCTATTTTATTTATTTCTGATTTTCCTTTGTTATTTCCTTCCTCTATTAAATTTCACTAAGGTTCTTCTTTTTCTAGTTCCTTGTGGTGTAATGTTAAGTTGTTTATTTGAACTTTTTTTTCTTAGTACAAGGATTTATAGCATAAATTTCACTCTAACATCTGCTTTTGCTGCATCCCATAGGTTTTGGAATATTGTGTTTTCTTTTTCTTTTGTTTTGAGACATATTTTGATTTGTCGTTTGATTTCTTATTTGACCCATTGTTTGCACAGTAGTGTATTGTTTAATATTTATGTATTAAATATTTAATATTTACATTATGGATTTTTCCAGCTTTGTTTTCTTGTTGATCTTTAGTTTTGTACCATTGTGGTTGGAATATATGCTTTTCTTAAATTTCACTTTTCTTAAATTTATAATATTTGTTATGTCTCTTTTTATGTGATTTAACCAGGGGATTGTTCTGTGTGTACTTGAAGAAAATGTGTACTCTATTTCTCTTGGATGGAATGTTTTATATATATCTTTTGAACCAAGTATTCTTCAAGTAAAAAATGTTCCAGTTGAAAAAAAAACCAAAACTTTAACTGAGGGTGCTCTTTTAGAATAAAGCATATCAGAGGGGAAGTGTGGGAGAGGAATGTGAAATAGGTGAAGGGGATTAAGAGTACACTTATCATGATGAGCACTGAGTGATGATGTATGAAAGTAGTGAATCACTATATTGGACACCCGAAACTAATGTAACACTGTATGTTAAGTATACTGGAATTAAAATTAAAAACTTAATTAAAAACATTAAAAATAAAATTCTCAAATTGGACATGATTTTCATTTATTTTTCTCTATTTTAAAATAATAAACATTTAAGAATGTAAATTATTAATGAGTACTATTTTTTTCATTTACTTTATTAATAAAGTATTTAAGGCCATGAAATTAATTATAGTTTATCATGTTTAGATTTGATATGTGGCATTTTCAACTTTATTATTTTCAAAATAGTTTGTTGACACAGTATTTTGAGCTTTTAATTCTCTAAGCAATTTGATTTAAAGAATATTATAGTAATATGTAAAATTTCTATTTTATAAGATTATATAACCTTTTGCTATGAGGTATTTGGTCAATGCTTATAATTGTTCCATTGACATTTGAGATACAGGTGTATTTTTTGTTGCTAAAACAACATAATGTTTGAAAATATAACTAGTAATTTTTTTTAAAAGTAATAGAGCTATTTGTTATGTTCTGACATATCTCTTACTTTTTACAGACTGACAATGGATTGTTAAAATCTTGTACTATAGTCATTATATCTATTCCTCTTTTATATTTCTAGTTGTGTTTTTCTTGATGTTTTTGATGCTGTATTATTCATCTGTAACAGTGTATCTATTTTGCTTTGAGTTTAGATGTTGCCTTTTATCAATCAAAAATGACCTTACTTTAATACTTTTTATCATATGTTTGACTTTGGCTAACGTTAAAATTGCTTTATTTTTTGCTTTATTTGGAGAGCTTAATTCTTTACTGCTGTATTTCTTTGCATATTTATGATCATCTTTATAGATTACACCAGGAGTGTTTTTCTCCTTGCACAGTCTAACCCATTATTCAGTAAGGAATGAAAATGCTCCCTTGAGTGCAGGGTTATTAAATATTTCCCCTGATTTTCACATGCTGTGTTATTAAACGTGCAATATCTGAATATATCTAGACCTTCATCCCAATTTCAGCACTTTTCCAACTGTTTTCCTTTCAACAGCCTATTTCTTTCTGATTTTGATTAATTATAAGATTGATGTGGGGGGATTGTTAAATTAAAACCACTTATTAGTAGAAGGCCTTAGGTTCTTCAACTATTTTCTTCACAGGCTTGAAATAAAATAGGCTTGATGACAAGAATTCTTGCTGTTTTCTTTTCATCTATGTATGAAAAATGATCATTTTGCAAGCTAAAGAACATTTAGTCCTTTGAAACAAAACTAAGTAAGAGTCCATGAAAGGCGAGAGGTGCCCTACACAAACAAGAGGATTAGAATGGGAGTTAACTGCTCTTTCTACCCCATCTGCTTTCCAAATGTGGATCACTCCTTCAGATCTGCATAAAATAGAAAAAGTGGGCAAAGTCACAGGCTCATTCTTGTTCGGAAAACCTTTATTACACTTGTCAGCCAAAGCTGCAATCATGCTGACCATTGAAAGAGACTATTTTCCTTATTCACAGCTTGTGATTACCCAGGTAGATTTCTTCTAAAATTTGAGATCAACAGTAATGTAATTTCTGAGTTCCAAATCAATAGCTTCCTTTCTGTCTTTCCTTTTCCAACTAAATTGGGAGAAAAATGATACAGATCTTCTCTAACGAATTTATTTATGGAAGATTTTCTTCTCTATATATACTATATGCTTTGGTTTAATTCCTAATGGATTTTGTATTCACTGTAAGAACCTTTCTCAAATGAGGTGGAGGTTAAAGTTCTCTAACATGAAGACAAGTAAGCATTGACTCATTCTAATATTTCATCTCTTTGCAGTTTATAGATCTTTATTTTTGACCTTTAGTCTCTCTTGCCAGACTGTCTCACCCAGAAGACAATTAAAGAGGAATGATTTTCCTAAGCAGTCACAAAGGACATAATTTTTTAAAAGAAACTATCCACAATTTTTAAATGGTTAACTTTTTTGTATTTGATTGGTTAAAAAATCACCCTTTTAGATCCTTGTCCCAAGATCTGTTTCTTTGTCTTCAGCTTTTTTTATTGGTTACTTTTTAAAAAAAAAAAAATTGAAGTACAATTGACATATAACATTATATTAGTTTCGGGTGTATAATATAATGATTCAATATTTGTATACATGCCAAAATGATCACTGCAACATGTCTAGTTACCATCTGTCACTACACATACTTACAAATTTTTTCTTGTAATTTCTTTCAAGATCTACTCTCTTAATAACTTGCAAATATGTGATACAGTATTATTGACTATAGTCACTGTGCTGTACATTACATCCCCATGACTTATTTATTTTATGATTGGAAGTTTGTACCCTTTGCTCTCCTTCTCCAATGTTGGCCACCTCCCAACTCCCCTCCCCTCTGACAACCACCAATCTGTTCTTTGTATCTATGAGCTTTATTTTGTTTGTTCATTTGTTTTGTGTTTCAGATTCCACATATAAGTAACATCACATGGTATTTCTTTTTCTCTGTCTGACTTATTTCACTTAGTATAAAACACTTAAGGTCCATTATTGCTGTCCCAAATGGCAAGATAGTATTCTTTGTGTGTGTGTGTGTGTGTGTGTGATGTATAGTTGATACATGATGTTACATTAGTTTCAGGTGTATAATACAGTGATTCAATAAGTCTATAAATTATGCTGTGCTGGGGCACCTGGGGGGCTCAGTCTGTTAAGCATCCAACTCTTAATTTTGGCTCAGATCATGATCTCAGGGTTGTGAGATCGAGCCCTGTGTTGGGCCCTACACTCAGTGGGGAGTCTGCTTGACTCTGTCTCTCTCTCTCTCTCTCTCTGTCCCCCTCAACTCTCTCTCTCTCTAAAAAAAAAATTATGCTATGCTCACCACAAGTATAGCTACCATTTGTCACCCTACAATGCTATTATAATAACCATTGACTATATTCCCTATGCTGTGCCTTTTATCCCTGTGATTTATTTATTCCATAATTGGAATTTTCCTCTTCTTCACCTGTTTTGATACCACGACAACCCTTACCTCTCTGGTAACCATCAGTTTGTTCTTGTATTTATGGGTCTGTTTCTGCTTTTTACTTGTTTGTTCATTTGTTTTTTGTTCTAGATTCCACATATAAATGAAATCATATGGTATTTGTCTTTCTTTGTTTGACTTATTTCACTTAGCATAATACCCTCTAGGTCTGTCTATGTTGTTGCAAATGGCAAGACCTCATTCTTTTTATGACTGAGTAATATTCCATTGTGTTTATATACCCATTTTCTTTATCCAGTCATCTATTGATGGACATTTTCGTTGCTTCCATATCTTGGCTAAATTTTGGGGGAAACTTCGTGCTGTTTTCTGTGGCTGTGACCAATTTACATTCCTACTAGTGATGCATGAGGTTTCCTTTTTCTCCATATCCTTGCTAACACTTGCTATTTCTTTTTTTTTTTTTTTCTTTTCTTAACAAAACAAATCCTAACAGGAATGAGGTCATATCTCATTATGATTTTGACTTGTATTTTCCTGGTGATTAGTGATTTTGAATATCTTTTCATGTGCTTGTTGGCCTCTGTATGTCTTCTTTGGAAAAATGTCTGTTCAGAATCTCTGCCCATTTTTAAATAAGATTTTTGTTGTTGTTGTTATTGAGTTTGTGAGTACTTTATATAGTTTAGATATTAACCACTTATTGGATATATGATTTGAAAATATTTTCTCCCATTCAGTAGGTAGGCTTTCATTTGATTGCTGGTTTCCTTTGCTGTGCAGAAGCTTTTTACTTTGGTGTACAAATGGTCCCCGACCTACGATGGTTCAACTTACAAATTTTCAACTTTACAATAGTGTGAAAACAATACCACATTCAGTAGAAACTGTACTTCAGATTTTGAGTTTTGATCTTATCCCAGGCTATTGATATGAAGTATGATACTCTCTCAGGATGCTGATAGTGAGCCTTAGCTCCCGGTCAGTCAGGTGAATCACAAGGGTAATCATCTAGTACACTTACAGTGATTCTGTATCCGTACATGCGTTCTGTTTTTCACAATATTCAATAAATTCCATGAGATATTTGATACTTTATTATAAACTAGGCTTTGTGTTAATGATTTTTCCCAACTGTAGGCTAATATAAATGTTTTGAGCATGTTTAATTAGGCTAGGCTGAGCTATGATGTTCACTAGATTAGGTATATTAAATGCATTTTTAACTTGCAATGTTTCAGTTGATTATGGTTTTATCAGGGCATAAACCCATTGTAAGTGAAAGAAGATCTGTGGTCCCATTTGTTTATTTTTGCTTTTGTGTCCTTGCCTTTGGAATCAGGTCCAAAAAATCATTGCCAAGACTAATACTAAGAAACTTACCACCTATGTTTGTTTTCTAGGAGTTTAAATTTCTCTGGTCTTTCATTCAGGTCTTTTTTTTTGAATTAATTTTTGTGTACAGTGTAAGGTAGTGGTCAAGTTTCATTATTTTGCATGTGACTGTCCAGTTTTCTCAGCACCACTTATTGAAGAGACTGTCCTTTCCTCATTGTATATTATTGTCTCCTGGTTACATTTTCTTATATTTTAGTAACTTCTAATTACTTCCAGTTGATTGTTTCTTAAGAAGCTGTCAGAGCTGAACAATGGATAAGGGAAAATATTCTTATCATTAGCAAAGCTCTTTCTGTACACAGGGGCCACAGAATGTTAGGGTGGGCTTCAAAGAATACACAGATCACACATATAATGAGATAGTGGCAAGCAAATAATTAATTAAAAGCCATAACAACATTATAATGAACATTAAAAACATACATCTAAAAACATTTCAAAGACCTGGAGAACATACCAGCTCAGAGAGAATACTAACACAGAGATACTGTGCTTGTTACATAAGTGATAAAAGTTTGTCTTTATCTGGTTTGTTGACTATTGATATTTACTTGCCTCAAATTGCTTACTCACTAGGAATATAGTGTTAATTAGGCCAAAGTTACAGGTTTAATTCCAATGTGAGTTGTTTAGACAGAGTGATGTATTGGGTCAGGCAGAGGACTAGGCATCTTTCCAAAGGCATCGCTTTCCAGTACCATGACTGTATTTATTAGGCAATTGACTGGAGAAACCTGTTAAACTTTTTGAGCCTCAGATTCCTCATCTGTAACATAGGGATAGTAGTCTCTTGCCTTTCAGTCTCAAAGGAGTATGACATAGCAGGGAGATAATGTAGTTGAATATTCTCTTTACAACTGAATAATGTGACACAAGTACAGGTTCTAAATTAGTGCTATTCTAGTCATATATTACAATCTCCATTGTCTTACAAACCATGCCTCTAATGTGCAGGGATGGCCAATCATTTCCATTTTCTAGACTGCCCTATTTTCAGTAGTGAAAATCCCATGTTCCTGGGAAACCCCACTATTCTGGGAAAACTGAACCATTATTCACCCTATAATATGTAGGAGTCTGTACTTTATAGGATATAACTAATTCTCAGTTCAGTTGTGGTTTCCATCTTAAATAGCATGTTCATTAATTCACTCACTCCTCATAAATTTTAGATCATCCACAATGCAACAGCACTTTTCAAGACAATGAGTATATAATGATAAACCAAACAGATTGGGCTTCTGCCTTCGGAGAAAAGGCCATTCTATTCCGAGAGAGAAATTAAAGCAAGAAAAAGAACAGGCTTCTATGAAAGACAACAGAAAAGAGATCTTTAGACTATCTGAATGAAAGAAAAATTGCTTTTAGATACTACAAAACAAAAATGGAAATTTTTTGAGAATAATTAGAAGCAGAGAATTGATATATGGGGAAAAAGGAGGGATTTTGCTGAGTAAAAAAGTAGTAGTAAACGTTGTTGCAGTGTGGCTGCAAAAAAGATAAAGGTAATGAAGGCAAAGGACACCGTAGTCATGGATCAGTCAGCACTCTGAGAAGAGAGCAAATGAGTCTTGTATAAGAGGAATTATTATAATCAGGTCAAATTATTCCAGTATGTTCTGGGGTGTTTGAAGACATCTGTCTCAGACTTAGAACTGGCAAAACCGATATTCAAAGAAAGAGGAACCTATGTGGTTGTGTTCCCCTTAAGGCTTCCTCCCCAAAGGGACTTCCCTCTGAAGGAACTGAATTCCTCTGTGCTCTTGAGTGCCACCAGCAGGTAATTGAAGAGTAGAATGAACAAAATCAGAGCCTCTAAAATGGTGGATGTCAGCACATGAGTTACTTTATCTAATTTTACTGTTAATCTAATCATATCAATTATTATGATTCAATCAGAGGACTATATCTAATAGGATGGATAATTCTGTTTTAATTTTGCACTTATAAATTGGATGAAATAATGGAATAAATCTTTTTTTTTTTTGATTACTTACTTTGCTGATAGGTGTATAGGGCAGCCCCTTTGAGAGCTTCAGGTCCGCAAATCTCGCTCTTGCCATAGAATTAGGACTTACACGACTATGTTTTTTTGAGGACTTTCCCTCTCTACAATATGCTCTTCTCTAATTTTTAATTTCTTTTTGAAATAAGCATGCATACATTTTTGTACATTTCTGAAAATAGATAATCATATTTTACATTTTTAAATGTTAGATTGGATATTGAGCAATTGATGTGCATGCATTACTATTATAAACAGAAAAAAAATCAAGATTAAAGAGAGAAATTCTTATTATTAGAGAGTAATTTTTTAGATTAAATACATGATTCTCAGTTGTTTTTTTTAAAACATCAGTTACTCCTACCTCTTTTTGTGGACCCCACATTTAGAAAGTCTGGACACTATCAAATAATGAAGTGTTTTTCCATTTTTTATTATTTTCACTTGTATGATTCAGAACTTCTGCCTTGAGATATCTAGAGTTACTTGATAAATTGCTGTAATTCCAGCCAATTACAAGAAACAATCACATGACATGTTACTGGTCAGTAAATGTTAAATTAGGTGTCAGAATAGAAAAGTAGTAAAATTGCTAATAATTTGCTGATGGAAAAAGTGTTATTTTAAGTTTCCTTGAGGTAAGAACCATTGTATTCAAGCAACTATTTTAATTTAAATAATACTTTTATTTCAAATTAATACTATCTCAGAGTCCACAAACTATCAGCAGACAGTTGTATCTTTCTAAGAACTAAAGATACAATGCTACCCACTTATTTTTTCACACTTAGCTATATACTGCTTTGCCATAATTCATGTTTATTTATAGATGTATGTGTGTCTTACCTTCCTAAGAAGGTCCATTTGTTCCTTTGTCCATTTATCCTTTCATCCATCTAGAAATCCTTCAGTAGTAGGCATGGTGTCAGGTACAGAGGAGTCAGAAGAAGATACAGCTATTTCATTAAGGGGCTCAGAGTTTAGAAGAGCTCATGGTTCCTGTAACATAGTAAATTACCTGACAGACACCATGGAAATAAAGGAAAAGCGTTGCAGATATTGGCTTGCATAAAGTTAACATCTTTACATGACATTTTATTTTTTGATTTTTTCTTCTCAGGACTTGTTCCCATAAGTAGTTATGATAAAAATGAGATTAAACTGAACCATTGAGTATCCCCTACTTGAGCCTATTGCGGAGTGGCTCATAGAAAGAAAGGAAGGAAGGAAGGAAGGAAGGAAGGAAGGAAGGAAGGAAGGAAGAAAAAAAAAGGAAGGAAGGAAGGAAGAAAAGGAAGGAAGAAAGAAAGGAAGAGAAAGAAAAAAGTCAGATTTTGGTAAACATTAAACAGATTAGCTTAGTGAGCTACCTCATACTTTAGTAAATAATTGACATTTCTCTTCAGACTTTAAGAAAAATGTCAAAGCTCCTTTTGCAGTTGTAAGAAATCAGTCTTCAGCTGGGGAAGTGCCTTTTTAAAGGAAAACATTGCTTGTATTTGAATGAGGAGGGGGCATCTTTAAGGTAAATCTAATACATTTTGATCAGAGACTTATGCTTTTCCGACCAGACTCATTAACTATGCATTTGGGGCCAGAAGAATGACACAGAGTGCCAGGGCTTACCGGAGGACACAAAAGGAATACCAACTTCCTAGACTCTTAAAGCCATTTGAGTTATCCAATTCCAAGAACAGAAGTAATTTCAGGTCATGGTCAAAACCACAGAAGTGGCATTCTTCCATTTAGCACTCTCCTTACCTCTCTCAACGTTGTGAATTTGGTTCATTTATTTGGTCTTTTATGCCTGCCTAAACTGTTATGTTCAGGGATACATACATGTAAATGTATATAAACTCACAAATAATTACATATTTAAATATATTTAGAAATTTAAATGATATCCTATTCTATAAGCAGATTGCTCCAATTTCCCACCAGTATGACCTGGTCTAGGTCTGGAAATTAATAATAGCTAAAATACTTTTTGCAAGACTTTATGCTTAGTGTGCAACATGGGCTTTTCTCACTTAATCCTCATAACTACTCTGTATAGTTTGAGATATGCTCAAGAAACTAAGACTAGCCCAAGGTTTCAGAAATGTGATAGTGCTATGATTTGAAAACTATTGCCATTCACTTTAGCTGACAATAATCGCAAGACAAAACTTGGTTAGTTTTAGAAATTAAAGATGTGCCTAATCCTTGAGCACTTTGGTACTGTTTTCTTTACATATGCAGAGAATTCATGCTACCCCTTCTGGCTAGACTGCTATTTCCTCTCAATCCTTCACTGGGCAAACTTTCTTGCTAATTTTTCAAGTCACAGCTCAGGATTACTTCTCTGAAGAAGATATCCGTAGCAACAAAAACCTGGCTGATTTCTTTTCTAACACTCTGCCCATAGCTTTTTCTCAAATTCTTTAAACTCTGTTCACAATCGTATGGTCAGCTTCTAATATGGACATGTCATGGAATAAACATTTGTTGAATGAGTAGACTAACGAGTAACCCACGTATCAAATTGTTCTGAATTAGGTTAGAATTATATGTTGGGCATGCAAAATGTTGCAGCAAGGGATGAAAGAGTGAAAATATCCTGAAGAACAAGCATAGCTGATTTATGAGGCATAATAGTTTGAGGAGATCAAACGTAACCATAGGAGAAAATAGTATCTATTTAGAAAGCAGAAACAGCACGAGTGAGACAAACTAAACGTCTAATTGCTGAGAGCGTGGGGAGTAAAACAAGGACAAGGTAACACAAAACTAAACTGGAGAAATTTCCTGGAGCAAACAGTTAATCCCATAATTTCCCTTTCTGAAACACCTAGGTGTTTTGGAACTAATGTTGATCATAGAGTTCAGCTGTGTTCTTAAGCCATGGTGCAGCCACAAGCAGACTGAATATTGTTGTCTTTTTTAAAAGCAGTATGTAAATGACCCTATCAATATGTTAAACATTAGTTCGCCAACTGCTTATTTTTGCAGTCCATTAGAGAAGAAAATTACCCCATTCATAGAATGTTTCATTTCCTTGTCCACAGAGCCGATAGCTAAAGCATAGGTCTTGCTGACATGGCAATTTATTTCAGAACAGTAAGAGGAAAACCACATAGTACATTGTCTAAGTTATTGAATTCTTACAAAATCAAGGTAGAGGTCAGAAGTAGGATGGAATCTTCTACCAATAGATTAGAAAGAAATGCTAGTACGATGCTTACACAATAATGTGATGAGAAGATACCAAACTGGGCTCAGTCTTCCCTGTCTTCCTACCTTGGCCTCACTCTGTTGTGAGGATAGTGGGCAAAATGGTGTCTCCACCATTACCTCCAACTCTAAAATCTAGCACTGTCCTGCTTTTTGACATTTCTTGCTCCAATTGACTGCCCTTTAGTCATTTTGTTGGTTCTCTATGTGCTAAGTAGGCAAACATTCTCTCATCATATAGTGCAACTTCTTGTTAACAGTTTCTGGATAAGAATGGTTAAAAGCAGGCTTTGGAGATGGTTAAATGGTACATTCATTGGAGTTTGCCAACTACCAACTATGTGAATTCAGGTGAATTTTTCAACTTCTGTAAGCCCTGCTTTCCCCATCTGTAAATTGAGGTTAATAACGGAACCACGCTCATAGGTTTGTGGCAAGGATTAAAAGAGATTGTATACAAAGTGGTATACATTTATTGACTAATAAGAATTGTTTCTTATACATTTATTAACTAATAAGCATTGTTTCCTTATTCTTATTAATTTTGTAGGAAAAGATGTTTAGTTTCAGATATTTGGAATTTTATGTGTGAATTCCAATTATTATTTACATGTTCTTTCCTATTATCCCAGAGTAAAAGAGGAAATTACTTTAAAAAAAAAATTTAGTCATAATTTATAAACATTAAATTGCTATGCTGTATACTTGAAACTAATATAACATTTTGTGTCCAATATACTATATAATAAATAAATAAATAAATAGTTTAGTCAATGATTATAGGAACCGCATATGTAGTCTAATTGCTATATAAATGCTATAATGTTTTTTTTATACTGAGACCCCAATTAACTTCAGTTGAATATCTGTGAAGTATGAATCTCTGCTAATTCTGGACAGAACAATTGGATGCATCATAAAGTATGCTGTTAAATAAATCATGGTTTCTTCCAGTGATGAGGCAGCATGCTATCATAAAAATGGGCAAGCATGTTATGTTATTTTGCTTGTAAGGTGATTCCAAGATCTTGGCCATTTGCTTTGAATGGCAAACTTTAGACACTCTCATTAATTATATGTGGACTTTGTTGCTTTGCTAAATTATATTTACCACAATTAATGATTTTTCATTGTGTCTATAGTTTCTTTATGCTTTCCACTTTTCTCCCTGGAGTTAGTGCTTTTTTGCATTAGTGATCTTATGCCACAAAAGAGATTCTTCCAGGAGCCAATTATCTGCTGCTTTGGTAAAGGCAGCCCATGATCCTGAGGCAGTTTCATAAACAGCATTAATTTCATGGATTGTTTATTCACAGTGATGATTTCCTAAAAGGGGTCTAAGATATGAAATCCTGTATAAAGTAGATAACCAAAGTCACTTGGTTGCTATTTACTATAAATGTCTATGTATGTTAGGGGTTGGAACTAATATGGAAATTTCTTTCACATACCAGATTCTTTACGCATGTTACTTATTATCCACAACTACAACCCTGGCTAGTTAAATTGTATACATTTTGCTTTTATAGATATTTATGCTGAAGCTCAGTGAGGTTAAGATAGCTTGCCCAGTACACACAGGTGTGTAATCCAGTAAGCATTTGAACCCAGGTTAATTTTATTCCAGAATATATGGTGTTTCCAATATGCCACCATGGCAAGTATTAAGCACTCATGTCCTGCTGGATGCATGATTTTTAAAATAACTCTGTAAAAGAGGTATTACTACTCAAAGCAAAAATGAAAGGAAACACTAAGAAAAGGGTTGTTTAATTCAAGAATAGAAGTTCCAAAGTGAGTCAAACAATGCTGATTCAGTGAAGCGGCTTTCATTCATTCATTGGATAACTGCCATTCATTCATTGATAATTATATGATGCAGTCATACTCTGTGGCAGCACTGAGCGGGGTGCCAGGGGGTCCATAATGAACAGAAGCCAGAATAGTTCTTGTATTCAAATTGCTTAGGTCTTATTGAGAAGAGATATCAGTAAAATTATTTTAAAATTATATTATGGCATATATTAACTATGATCCATGTTTTAAATGGAAAAATATAGGGGCCTATGAAATTATAATAAGGGAATATGGACTTATATTTGCTACAGGAGGACAAATTTAAAATAATGAAAACCCAAAAGGATCTTACCTATTATATATATTTGAATATTCAGATTTGTAATGATGAGGTAATGATGATATAAACTCATGTAATTGAGCTTATGTTTTTTAATAATCAGAGTTACACATAAATACTTTCTAATTTCATTGTGGCTTTATTAGAATGGTGGGATTATGGGAATTTTTTTATCTTTTTTGTTTTCCATTAGGAGAAATTTTTGGTGGCATGTTTTTTAAGAAAAAAGTGGAAGGAAAATGATTTTACATATTACAAAATTCCCTAAGAATTCTAACTACATCTTGGAAAACACTGTGGCATGTGCACATGTGTGTGTGTGTGTGTGTGTGTGTGTTTGTGACTGTGTGTGCTGTGTAGTATGATTTTTTTTTCCCTTCCTTGTTTTTGACTAAATGAACTTGGTACTTCTGATATGCCTCATCTTCAGTTTTGGAGGTTAGGGTCTACAGCTGCATCTCAGCTGTAATGATCTCCTTTCCCGGTTTCTGGCTCATAGATTTGATTAAAAGGAAAATTGAAAATGTATTCAAGCTTGAATTAATGCCTACAAGATTAGCGCAAGTCTATGGAACTAAACTTCTAAGGTACCAGCTCATTTCTGCTTTTGCTAAGCTTGAATGCAAAATGAAAATGACAATTATTTTGTTGATCATATATTTGCAATCCTACCAATCCTGGATCAGAAGAATTTTGCATTAGGAGACATTTTCAGTGTCATATCTTAACTTACATGTATCTAATTACAAATTAGATATATATAATTTATATACACTACACATAGAGCCATATATATATGTGTGTATATATATATATAGTAAGTGAAATATATTTTTTATCTTTTTTCCTGAAGTTTATCAATCTTACTTAAAATATATTTATTACCTTTCATGTTAGAAAATACTTGTAACATGTTTACTATAGAAATTTTAACAAGGCAGGTAAGAAAAAGAAGAAACTAATAATCATTCATAATCCCATCACACAAAGATAGACTATGTTTCTATTTTTGTACATGGCATTCTGGTACTTATATATACATATTTTACTATATATACATATTTATGCACAATAAATATATACACATTTATCTTATAACTATAAGATGGTATTTTATGATCTTATTTTCTTAGAATTATATCTTCCAATTCTTTTAACAGCTGTATAACATTCTGTTACATCATCTTTATTGATCAATTAATCTCTTAGTGCAGGACTTTCAAGTGGTTTTCACTTTTTCACTATTGTATACAATGCCATAATAAACATCCTTAGAGAAATTTTGAAGCTGGAGTTTAGATGTAGTTGTGTATATAGGTTAAGGAATACCTGGCTAGAAAATAAACAATGTTCCCCACCTCTACTTCCCTCCCTCCTTCCGTATATATGTACCCAATCCATCCTCAAAAAGACTTCTCAGGCAATTTAAAAAATAAGCTGAATTATTTTAATATTCAGGGAAATCATATAGGTATTGGCTCTCTAATTTGGGGATGTATTTTTCTGTTTTCTTTACACCACTGCAGGGCATAATTTAAGTTAAAAAATACAAATAAAGCTGATTTATTCTTGAACATTCTTTGACTAAAATTATGAATACACCAGACCATCACCAAATGAAGATAGCAAGTGATAGAGACTCAGAATGTTAACATAAAATGGAGTTGTAATATAAAGGTTTAAAGAATGCTGGCTCCATCTCTCCTCCACGGACTCTACATTCTCTTCTGTCTCTGTCATATTTAGTTGACCAGCATTCCTGATTGAAAAGTGATAATTACTTTTCTGTTGTTGTTTTTTGTCTGACCATGGATATAAATCCACAATAAATCGCTAAATCTGAAAACATAACATTGAGTCAGAAGAAAACCAAAGTAAGGTGTTTTATGTGTGTGACATTAAAGAATTGGAAGTTGGTTAGCAGGAACTCTGTCCCAATTTGTTTACACATCTCTGATGGGGTTAATATATAGGGGCTAGTGCAAATGAGTGTTAAATAGCCACGTAATCATAGCCCGAGGCGAGAGAAACGGAGCTGACGTTCTGACATTTATTTTCAAAATAGCTGAACGTTTTCCAGGCACATTTTGTCAGTTCTACTGACAAAAGTTCTTCTGTTAACCATCTAGGATGAAATTCTTCTCCACATGACATAATTGAGGATCCACCTTAGAACACTGAGAAATAAGGACCTTTTCAAATTCAGATGGACTTTTTGTCTCTCAGTTTTTATTTTATGAAGACACTGAGCTTGAAATGTAGTTCTGAATATTTGTGAGTCTAAGAGAGTTGGAGAGCTAAAAGGCCCTTTAGTGATAGCTGCTGCATAGATTGTTTTTATTTTTAAGTCAAAATAAGCACATGAAGAATTGGTTATTGTATTGATTTTTTTTCCATGAGCCTTTCAGTATTTTATATTTTATACTGATAAAGTATCAGCTGACAGTGAGGGTTATCTAAAAAATAGTGCAGCTGGTTTTAAGCCTAAATAAACTTTCAGCTTAGCACAGCTGTTAAGAGTTTAGATCGTGAACTAGAATAAAAGTTTTTCTGGCAGAGAAAACTTGGGGTACATGTGGGGACATCATAACAGAAGGGTCAGATAAAGTATGCCTGAGAAGATCATGAGTGCACTAGGCTGGGGGCCAAGGAAAGTCAAGGAAGGGCTTGGCATTAAGAAAGTCACAGGACCACATTGTGAGGAGGATGGAATGAAGAGAGAGAAATTAAGAAGCCATTGGAGACCCTTGATTATTTTTCTCACCTGGAGGGAGTAGCTGAGAAAAATAATAATCAAGTGCTTTGCAGTAGTTTGGGAAATTCATAGACAAGACAGGACAATTTAGTCTAATTCTTTAAAATAAAAATAATGAGGAACAGTCAGGATTTTGAGGAGCTTAAATATCTAAATAAAGTGGGTACCTGACCCAAATAATTTGAGTGTGTTGTGCAAAATGCAGACCCAAACCACACCGCCATCTTTTTTTTTCAATTATATGGCAAAAGTCCTTTTTTATACTTTCCATTCTTTCAATTTACCCATAACCTGAAATTTAAGCAGGATTTAGATGACATAATCTGTCAACTTGGGACAGATGGGGAAATTAATTATATGCATATCCTAGGACCTTTCCTAACATATTATTTGACCATTTACTTTCAACATAATTTTAAGATATTTAATTTATATTACTTAGTGAGTTAGATGTCTTTACCAGAAGAAAAAAAAGACAAAATTAAAATAAAAATATAACTTAATGACACCTAGTTTTCTAACTTGATGTGGTAAATTATTATTTTAATAGTTTTTACATTGAAAGGTCCCTCTAATTGCTTCTAAATACTTGTGTCCCTTTGAATTGCTTTCAAAGCAGAGTCTTTTCCTAAGAAAGAACAGATGTGGATCTAGATCTGAATCTAGAAATGTCTTTGGAGATTTCTGTCTTTTGGCCTCTTCTTCCTAATATCTAGCTTAGAGCAATGTCTCTGGGAAAACATCATGCTTGACGACTTCCGTGGTGATATCATCCCTCCTGTAAGAACTTTATGAGAAAAAATGTCCCTGAAGACAACAAAAAAACAGACTAAGCTGCTTAAATAATGAAGCAAGGTCATCCTCTGCTTCCTTAGAAAATGTTTTTATTACTCTGAAAGGAACTTTGGAATTGAATCAAAAAATGAATGGCAGCCCCTCCCAGCCTAGGAGTTGTGTTTAGATTATTAAAAGGATTTGTTTGGTGTTAGTGAAATTAAAATGGGAAATATGTGGTGCCATTTCAATTTAAAATCCATATAAGCTTCAATATGTAAGTCATATATTAGTATTTATTTGCATGTCTTTTAAGATTTTTTCTATTACATATTACTAGAGTAATAAGACATTAAAAAGTCATCTAGCCCCAATAACCATAAAGAATCAGATGCAGACTTTAGTATAAAAAGATTTAATTACACATTCTCAAAAGATTTATTTTAATATTCTCCCCCTAGGTATAGTTAAAAAAGAGAAATTTTATTTGAAAATTATATTAAAATGGAATACTGTATAAAGTCAAAATAATAATATAGATTTCACTGTTTATTTCTAACTCTTACTTTGACATATCCTTTCAGTTAATTTTTATCAGACAAATGCATGAAAAATTTTTTAAAAATACATTATTTTATATCTCGTATGTTTATGCAAAAAAAAGTGGATTCATTGAAAAATATTCCAGATAATCAGAAAGCAAAATCCATGTTTTTGGGGAAAAAAAAACCCAGCTACTTGTAGAGCTGTTTATTTTCTCTCTTGCTCAATGTTTCTTCCTTTTATTTTCAAATAATTGTTGCTGTGTTCTTAAAAACTCTCGTATCTTACTTTTACTTGAAGAATTAGCTTTAGATACATTCCAAAACAATTCTACACTCAATAATCATTAACAAATGTCACCCCAGCCTGACCCTTCTAGTCAGACAGCCACCAAGAGATAGATGTTTTATAAGGCTTCACCTTTAAAGGGCTTACTCTGCCCTCCAGGCAACTATAACTCTGGAGCCCTTCATTTCCTACAAATCTAAATTTCTTTGCATTCCCAAATCAAATGATTTATGTTGATTTAAAGGTATTCCAAACTTCGTTATCACCATAGCCCTGATATTGTAATTCTCTGTTGCTCACTGCCAATTTCCTAACCCTAAATTAAAAAAAAAAAAATTTGAAATGTACAGCAAGCTGGAAAAGGACATGTACTAGGACTTAATCTTTTTTTTTAATTTTTATTATAATTCCAGTTAATATACAGTGTTATATTAATTTCAAGGAATTAATCTTATTCACACAAATTGCCCAAGCATGTTTTGTGAACCTCAACTATGTATGAACTGGTCTCTTCCACTCAGTTGAGCTCCTAGAGGGCACAGGTCATATGGTTTAAAAATTTTTTTTCAGTATGTCCATCATATTGCTTTACACAAATTAGATGCTCAACACACCTGGCTCTCATTGTCGCTGCTGATGACAGTTTTCCTCTTGGCCTTCATTATTTATTAGATGATTGCACGGTTGTCTAACTCGTTTCCTGGCTTCTAGGCTTTTTCTTTTCTAACTCATCTTACACAGCATTACCAAATGAAGAACTACATTAACTATGTCATTCTGTTGCTTAAAAGCCCCTCCATTTTTGGTAGGAATTCACCTGACTTTTCACTTCTTTCTTAGACTTTAGTGTATTCTTTGAAATGTTTACTATGAGTGTGTAGTTTTACTTAAATATAATTAAGAATAAAAGCTATTTTTTAGTTTGAAAAGATAAAAATATTCAAAGGAATAGACATTTGCTCTAATAAAATAGTTCTGAATATAATAGCATTTCTGGTTCCAAAATGAATACCAGTCTCTGCCCTTGAATCTGTTGCTGCAAATGACCAAACTCTTTATCAGTCACTGTGGGGAGGGAGAGAAATATATATAAATATACTTAAGGATTCACATGTAAAACCAATAGATTTTTTTTTAATGCACCTTATGCTTCCTACTTTCTTCTATTTTATATTTGAATATTTATTTTATTTTTATTGTTGACAGATAAGTTTTTATATACATATACCTATATACCTATGACCAGAGATGGAGGTCTAGAATGATATGTACCAAAATGCTAGTTGTTTCTGTACACTAGGATAATTTACTGTATTTACAATTGTACATTTTTTCTGAAGTGAGTTTATAGCTTTCATCAGTCTCAAAGACATGGGCAATCACCCAAATATTAAAGTCTACTTTTTGAGGTATACTTTAATCTCTAGACAATTGATCTCCTGTCTTTATTTAGAAAAAAATCAGTTTCCTAACCTCCCTGCTCTTGCTGATGCCTAATCATCTTCCCTGCAATGTTCTATTCCTTTCTTTCAAAGGAAATCATGATTATCTGATCCTTCTTTCAAGCCCCAGACCACGTATCCACTCCCTCCCCTTCACAAATCACACGCAAATCTCTTTTCTCTCAATTCTGACAGCACTAGTGATCTCATTAGGTGTTGATTACCTAATGACATTTCAGTTCTATTTTTTATTGAGACTATGTGTGGCATCTTCCCATCTGGATGGTAAGCTAACCAAAGGCAGGAGTTATGTCTTTTTTTTTTTTTTAATTGAAGTGTGGTTGACAACAATGTTATGGGAATTATGTCTCAATCAAATCTCTAGCTGTGTTCCTTTCAGCCTAATAAATCGTGTTTGAGATATGAACTGTTCTACCTGATAAAGGAAAGAAAGCAAGCAGTGTATGGAATGGTCTAAATGAGATAGGAACATTTTGTTCTTTCAAATTATTGAAAAGAGTAAATGATAAACTCATGTTCCATTTTTTAATTTACCCAAAACCCATAAAGTTACTGGGGAAGGGTATGTCTCTGAAGGGTATGTCTCTGAAGGGTATGTAAAAAAGGACTTTTTACAAATATGCTTATTTAAGTGTACAATGAGATTTTAAGACGAATCACTTTAAAGACATTTAAAAAAATGTTAAATGATTCAAGATAGTGAGAAAGTGTAATGATTGGGAATTTTGTAATGATCAGGAATTCAAATTCATCCTCTTTAAGTCCAAAGGGAAAGTAAGTGTTCTTCCTTGCTCTCTCTTGTTCTCACTCTTTCATTGCTGCCACATTATTGTTTAAGAACCAAACTTTAGGTGAGAGAGCGAGTATTTATAATTACTGAACAACACATTTTATGTAAACAAAACTAATTAGCCATTGAGTCAATGAGTCCTCTAATTTTAAAACATGTCCTAACCTCAGGTTCCCACTTGACCACTGAGCCCTGATCAAATCCGGTAGTTAAGAACATGGGTTCAGTTTCAGGTAATTCTGGGTTTGAATTTTGAATCAACCACTTAATAGCTCTCAACTTGAACAAGTTAATTAATCTCTCATAACTCATTTTCCTCATTTATAAAATGGGCCTAAAAATATTACCTCACACAGTAATTATAAAGATTAGAAAATATAAAGTATGTAATCACAATGCCAGGAACATAGTAAGAATGCAGTAAATGCTATCCTTTTTAATGTTACTAACCTTGTTTAAATCTAACCAACAGAGATGCCCTACTGCTACAGGGATGAGTGGGATCTTTGGCTATATAGCATTCTGCCCTTCATTTGACCACTGTGTGCCTCTCCAAACTCTTGCATATTTCTGTGCTTGGCTGTCTGCATCTTTACCCCAGTACTCATTGTTTCTCAAGCTCACCAAGCTCTTTCAAGTCTTTTATACCATTACTCCTTCAGTCTCCTCTTCCTGGAACACCTTTCCCATTTAACGGTCTTTCCTCATCCTTTAAGTCCTAATAGAATGGGTCCCTTCTCTCAGGTATTCCTACCTTGATTGTGAACCTCTGAAGAGACTGTAGCTTAATCATCTTTGTGTTCCTAGTGCCTCGCACAGTGGTTGACACAAGTAAATTTTAAATAAATATTGATTAAATTCAACTGAAAGCAATGTCATTTTGCAAGGCACAATAGAGTTCAGAATCCTTCCTCAGTTCCCTGGGATCCCCTATTAACACAAACCAAACTAAAACTAAAATTTAATTAAAAGTGGGGGCTTTTGAGTCAAATAAATATAGGTGTATATTATTGGCTACCTATATAATCTTAGGTTATTCAAACTTTGGCCTACAAACTAAGGTTATTTAAAGCTATCTTACAAAGATGGCAGAAGGGAGTAGAGGAGAGAATGTCAAGTATTTAACAAGAGCTTAGAATATTCTAAGTATTTAACAGAATGGTTGTGCTATTGCTATTGGCAGTTGCTGCCATTGTTGTGGCTAGATTCTTTTTATCATTATGATCATCGATATCTTTATCACCAAACCTTTTCATCATCAGGAGTCAGGAAATCTATTGTGAAAGGACGAGAAATGGAAAATATTAGCATAAGCCATGGACTAGCCATCCCCTCTATAAAGGATTTAAGATCCAATGAAAAGTGCTAAATGGAGGTCTCTCCTCTTAAGAGAGGAGATATGCCTTGGCCCTCCAGATGTAAGAGCAATTGCTAAGAGCAGGAGGTTGGAAAATGAAAGGCACAACAGAAGGTTAGTTAATGGTCTCTTTTGATGTGAGTGATTGTTACTTGTAAGCAATAAATGAAAATGAGATACAGTTAGAAAGATTAGATAAGAATAACACTTGGAATGTCCTCTCTAGCAGGTTAAAACAATTAGAATCCATTGACACGATGGATCAATCATCTAGAGAGATGACTGTATTCTTTTTCTATTGCTACATAACAATTTGCCCCTAAGTGAGTAGCTTAAAACAGCACCCATGTTTTATTTCACAGTTTTATAAGAAAGACATACAGCACAGAGTGACTGAGTTCTCTGCTCAGGGTTGCACAAGGCTGAAGTCAAGATGTTGGCCAGGCTATGCACTTATCTAGAGGCTCTGGTGAAGAATATGCTTCCAAGCTCATTAGGATGTTGGCAGAATTCAGTTGCTTGCCGCTGTGGTCTTGAGGTCCCATTTCCTTGCTGGCTGTCGTGTGGAGTTTACTCCCTGTTCCTGGAAGTCACCCACATTCCTTTTCACATGGTCCCTTCCAGCATGAAGGGCAGCAAGAGAACACTGAGGGCTTTCGTGCTTTCAAATCTCTCTTTTTATTCTGCCATCAGTCTGAGAAAAAGCTCTGCTTTAAAGGATCATGTAATTAAATTAGGTCCACCAGGAAAATCTACCTAAATTAAAGTCAGCTGGTCAGTTACCTTGATTACATCTGCAAAATC
This sequence comes from Phoca vitulina, assembly GCF_004348235.1. Taxonomy (NCBI): domain Eukaryota; kingdom Metazoa; phylum Chordata; class Mammalia; order Carnivora; family Phocidae; genus Phoca; species Phoca vitulina. The sequence goes on from NW_022589722.1 coordinate 4,338,396, forward strand.
CCTTTTGCCATGTAAGGAAACCATCAAAGAAGTAACACTAGGAGGCTATGGTCATGGGATCATCTAGAATTCTGTTTACCACAAAGATCCTGTCAGTGTCATACAGGATAGTAAAGGAAGGTTCCCAGATGCATAAAGATCACTCAGGAACTATATTGGCAATTTGAGCTGAGGTGTTAAAGGTCTAGTTAGTTAATAACAGCAGCTTGCTATGCACTAGGCACTATTTATGGTTTCAACTCATAGAATTTTCACAGAATCCTTGATAAGAAGTGCTATTGCTCTTCTTATTTGACAGTTGAAGAAATTGAAGCTTACTGGGGTTAGGAAGTGTGCTTAACTTCACAGAGTTAGCATTTTGTAGATCTGGGATGTAGATCCAGACAAAACAACTCCAGAGCCCAGGTTCTCAACCATTATCCCACCTATTCTCTCTTAGTTGAAAGGCTGGGGACTGTAAGGCCAAGGTACGACAATATGACAATTGGCCCCTTGGTTCTGTTTGAATCATCTTCATGCTACAAATTTCCATTTTTATTCACTTTGTATATTGAACACAGACTATATGTTAAGTTTTTTGCTGGGTAGTTTTGATGCAATGTATCCTAATTCATTCAATTTTCACAATGCTAAAAATTTTCCCAATATTAGAGATAAGAAAACTCAGTTACATATCTTGGCTCAGGACTCAGAGCTATTGAATAGCAGATGCAGACTTAGCATTTCAGTTTGCCTAACTTTGGAGGCTTTTTATTACATCATATGATTAACCTTAGGCTCAGTGAGTTCAAAGCTCTGATGAGTGGAAACATGTAGTAGCTACAAGCATGGAAGCTGATGATGCCATACTGCCTGTGTGTGAGGCCCAGTTGTGCTACTTACTTGTCTCTCTGGCCTCAGTTTCCAATTTATTAAAGGAGGATATTGCCTGTTTTAAGAAGGCTTTAGCAAAAATTAATCAGTCATTATAGGAAGTAGGTGGGATAATGGTTGAGAACCTGGGCTCTGGAGTAAAGCTAGCTAATTAGGCTATTGGTGAAGAGACACTTATTTTGAGTCGAATTTTGAAAACCTGGAAGGCATGTAGGAGTAGCAGGAAGTGAGAGGAAAGCTTTGTATGTAGGTCATTTGTGAAAAGGATGATAGAAGGTGGCTTATGCTTGGGACAAATTAAGTAGACTTCCCTGTTTGGAATAGGGAAGATAGTGAATAGTATGTCATTATTCAGGTCAGAGTGTGAAGGTTAAAGCAATGAAAATATTGAAAGTTAACTCATGTCTTTGTATTTATTCATCCATTTGATGAACATTCATAGAAAATCTCCAAAGTTCAAAGTGTTTTCAAAAATACCAAAATGAACCATAAATCTTGCCCTCAAAGAACCGATGAACTGATAGATAAATAAGATAAGCAAACACATAAAACTGGAAGTAAAAATTTGCATGAGTTATAAGTGAGGCATAGATGGAATTGTAATAATGTTCTGAGGAAGGAGAGATTGCTTTAAGCTGAGAGGAATTGGGGAAATTTCGTGGGGGAAGTGACAAATTGCAGGGAGGGGAATTGATGAGAAGATGTTTAAAATAGGAATTGAAAGATGGAGAGGGATTATGTCTTGGCCCTTAAGATATGAGAGCAAACATAAATCTTCATTAGAGTAATAACAGTGACAGTAGAGGTAAAAAGGCATATGGGAGAGAAATGTTTGGGGACAGAATTGATAGAAATTGACAGCTAAATGGATTTTGGCATAAGGAGAAAAAAGTAAAAGTTCACTAGGGTTTTGGTTTCAATGACTAGAGAGTTGGTAGAATTAGGAGAAACACTGAATTGCAGAAGGAGTACATTGGTAGGGAAAGTGGTGGAGTTTTATTTTAGACAAAGTCCATTTTACCTATTAGGCAAAATCATCTAGAATGTAATACGGCCTGGCTATACTGATGCTGTTGGTGGAATGCTAGCTACCACCTGCAGCGAGTCACAGGGAGAGGAGATGCCTGGACAAGAGAGATATCCCCATAAAATGTATACCACCGTGAGTGAATATTTTATTTCTTTCTTTTTTTTTTTTTTTAAAGTAGGCTCCACACCCAGTGTGGAGCCCAACACGGGACTTGAACTCACAACCCTGAGATCGAGACCTGAGCTGAGATCAAGAGTCAAATGCTTAACTGACTGAGCCACCCAGGTGCCCCCCAAGCATGAATCTTAATGCAAATATGGACTTTGAGTGATTATAATGTGTCGATAAGGGTTCATCAGTTGTAACAAAGGTACCAATCACTCTGGTGGGGATGTCGATAATGGGAGAGGTTCTGCATGTGTAAGGGCAGGGAGTATATGGGCTATCTCTGTATTTTTCTTTTCATTTTGCTATGAACTTAAAACTACTTAAAAAACAAGATCTTTTTTTTTTTAAAGAAAGAAAAAAATATTAGTTAAAGAAAGAGAATTCTTTATCTTTTATAACAATTCCAAACCAGTGTTTTTCATCAGTGTTCTAGGAGCTCTTCAGAAATAACAAATAAGGCAGTGTCTCAGAGGCATGCTGACCATACAGTTCATGAGTGTGAAAGGGGGAGCTATTAATAATTATGCTGGAACAACCAGTGTAAACCAGGACTGCCCTGAAGCAACTGGGCATTTTTTCATTCTCTTCGGCGGCCACGGGAGGAGAGTGGAGGTGGTGAAAGCTGGGGTAGCCCCACCCACAGGGCTTCTGTCTCTGTCAGAGAGGCTGTGCTTGCATCTGCTTTGTGTGGGTTACTGTTCTGCAGAAAACATAATTTGAAAAGGGGTTTCAATTGCCATAGAAAATATTGACAACCATTGGCTTAGGCACAAGTTTAAGGGTCAAGAACAAAAAGGTTTAAGTGGAGAATGTATTTTTTAGAAAAAAAAAAGGACTGCTTTTTTGGTTCCCTTCTATCTCACAGGACAAGGGGTGATAAAATATTATGGAAGCACGTGTGCTTTTTAAATTACAACTATATTTTTAAACAAACTATTTGTTGGTGATGCAGTTGCAAAAGGTGTCTAAAATTGTCGTGTCTATATTCGATTCATAGAATTGCATGTTTTAAAGGAATGAATAGATTCTTCCAGACTATGTTTAAATTCACTTGTAAGTTGTGACTTTGCAAGGCAGGTTTCATCTTGGATCACATTTTTTTTAATACTGTGAAAATGAACAATTTTAACAATAGCAACAAATGTGCTGTGAGAATCAGTTGCTCAAGAGCCTTTTCCATTTATAGTTCACTAGTGTTGAAAGGAAGAAAAATTATCCATATAACTTGTGAATGCCAATAAAAAATCTTAAAAATATCCATAATAGTGAATAAGAACTAAAAATTCAGTAAAAAATAAGCATTAGAAAACTGTTATGATCTTAAAAAATCATTGAATTCTGACTTAATTCTCAGACCTCAAGTATTCTCCTTGTATTAAATTTCATTGAAAAATTGAAATTCACACCAGAAAAATTTTAATTTAAATCAAATGTTTTAGCTATTAGATTAATTATATTTGATTGGTAGCATGGCAATTGAAGTGCTATAGATGGTTTTATTAAATACTTTACAGTTCAATTTGTAATTTTGATTTCAGGGGAAACTTAAAATTCAAAGTTTTGGAATAATATTGTGCATTTTTCCTCCTCCTCCCATTCATCTTCCTTCTATCCATCTTCTCCTTTTTTGAGCATTTAGTGAGCTTAATATGTGTTTAAGAATGGACCTGATGAATTTTTCTTCCTCAAGTCTAACTTCATATGAGGCAAAAAGATAAATACCATTTTCTCAAATTGAGATTCATTAATAATAGGACTTACTATCTAGATCCATTTGGTGAAATGTCTTATTTTTCTCGAAACTCTGATCCATGAATCAATATTCTCTCCCAAGTTTCTGACTCTTCAGGCAAGAGGTACCATTCATAACATTATATTCATTCACAATATAAGACTTTATTACGTTGAGACCCTGGAGATTTTAATGTGTAGACCCAGTTCCCAACCAGGATACACACAATCCTGTAAGAAGATAGAGAAACAGAGAAGCAAATAGATAATTGCATATGATGGTAGGTGTCATGGTAGGAATGGGCACAAGTTCCAATGGAATAACAAACAGGGAACTCATAACTAGGCATTAGGAAATAAAGGAAGCTTGAGAGAGGATGAATGAGATGCATTCCGAACACTAGTAAAAGTTCTTCATAAAAATCTGAGTTAGGGATTCACATATTCCAGCAAGTTCAACCTCATGTTCATTCATTCTCACCTCATGGTAGAGTCCCTTGGACAGCTATCTTCATGCTGGAATCTGCCACACTGAGACACCTATGTTCTGATTCAGAGAAAAGGGAAGGGTGAGTAGATTGCACTTCAGAGAAGTACAGGATTGAGTGAAGTACCCAAGCAGGGTCATGACTTTAGAAGTCAGAGATCAATATAAGGAGATATAACTCTCTGTCTACACAGTTACATGTACAAAAATTATCACATGTAAAATCTTTTATTTAAACCAACTGAATTCAAACTCCAAACCTCAATACATTAGAATGGTGAAAATTAGATCTTACTCATTTTTGAGGCTCTTCATTCTTTGCTGGCCAAAATTCTTAGCTCTTATATAACCAAAGGCTATGGAGAAACTTTGGCTAATTGGATAATAGGCCCATGCCACTTTCCATGAGGATATCCATTTCCTAAGTTCACAGTCCCCTCAGGTTGGGCGACTCTGCTTCTCAGACACAAATACCTTCATCTTTGGAAAGACTAAGAGCCCTGGTGCCTGAGATCATGTCTCTCTAAATGCCGCACATTTCTTTTAAAATCTTTGCCCCATTTGGGATTTCTTTTTTTTAATTTAAATTCAATTAATTAACATATAGTATATTATTAATTTCAGAGGTAGAGTTCAGTGATTCTTCAGTCTTATATAATACCCAGTGCTCATTACATCACATACCCTCCTTAATGTCTATCACCCAGTTACCCCATCCCCCCCTCCCCTCCAGCAACACTCAGCTTGTTTCCTATGATTAAGAGTCTCTTATGGTTTGTCTCCCTCTCTGTTTTTACCTTATCTTATTTTTCCCTCCCCTTCCCTATGATTCTCTGTTTTGTTTCTTAAATTCTACATATGAATGAGATCATATGATAATTGTCTTTCTCTGACTGATTAATTTTGCTTAGCATGATACTGTCTAATTCCATCCATGTCATTGCAAATGGCAAGATCTCATTTTTTTGATGGCTGAGTAATATTCCATTATATATATATATATATATATATATATACACACACACACACCATTTCTTCTTTATCCATTCATTTGTGGATGGACATCTGGGCTCTTTCCATAGTTTGGTTATTGTGGACATTGCTGCTACAAACATTGGGGTGCATGTTCCCCTTCAAATCACTATTTTTGCATCCTTTGGGTAAATAACCTAGCAGTGCAATTGCTGGGTCATAAGGTAGATCTATTTTCAACTTTTTGAGGAACCTCCATGCTGTTTTCCAGAGTGGCTGTACCAGCTTGCATTCCCACCAATAGTGGCAGGACCTATTTCTCGCTGGCCTCTCACCTCTCCAGTCAATCCTGGAGTCCTTATAGCTTCCCCAATGTTTTCTTCACATTCTTCTCCTTTTCTGGCATAACCCTTCTAGAGATTTTGTTTGAAATAAAAGCAGAAGGAGCTCTTAACATTTGGCTGCTTCCGCTTTGGCTCTGCTCAAATCCTTGAGGCCACAATTACAAAGCTGGCTGCCTGCTAGAAATGGGAAGGGAAGGAGTATGTAGGCAGAACATGCACAATTTAAACTTTCAATAAAGTATCCTGCAATTAAGGTCATGGTTCATGGGAAGGAATAAGGGAAGGAGGCCAGTTAGATAAGTTGGAAAGTGCCACGGTACCTTGGATATTTGTGGTCATCTACACAATGCTTAATATTATCTTGCTTGCAGCTTTTAGCAGGCCTGGTGCAGGTTATCAGTGCTACCTCCTGAAACCAGTCTGTTTTGGGGTTTTATATTTTATGTACTTCAAATCCCCAATGCCTTTGTCTTTTTCAAATTGGTAGCCACAGGGCTTTTGGTTTTCCACTTTGGAGTCTTCTTCAAACTTATTACATGTGTTCTCCAGATCCCTACATTTTCAGAGCAGAGCCGGATTTTCCATAGACTCCTGGATCAGAAGCGTATACCCCATGTCCCTGCTGCCAAAGAGAGCTGACTTTTTCCAACAGAATTGTTGTCATTATTGACTGTCATTATTATTAATAGAATTTTCCACTCTATAGCAATTAAGGTTTTAAAGATTTTTCACTCATTATCCCATTTGATTCTCATGAGAATCCTGAAAACTAGGACAAGTGCTACCATCTATGCCTCCAACTATTTTCTTGATTATAGCCCTTAAAAGCAGTAGGTTGACTCAAGATTTGTTGATAGAAATTTACGTTGCTAAAAACATATTCCACATAACAAGAATGAGCTGTATCCAAGGCACTCATGTCTTATTTCAGCTGAGGACAAATCATTGCACAGTATCTGAGGCATTCACATACTAATCTATGCAAAACATTACAGGAATTGTCATGGAGTGGAGGAGGTTGAAGGACATTAGTTATACATTTTACTTTGAATCAGATTATATCCCTTTGATGCCAGTTAAAATCTTCATGGTGAAGCTGTTCTTGTGTAACATAATGATCACTGTGAACTTTTTTCTTTCTTTCTTTTCTTCTTTCTTACACTCTTCCCCTCTCTTCTTTCATCCTTTCTTCTCTTGTTTATTTGTTAATTCATTTGTTCATTTGTTCCTTCATTCTTTCCTTCTTCCCTTCTCCTTACTTCCCTTCCATCAACCACATGTGACAAACGTCATTTTCTATTCCCAAGGCTCTAGAAAATACCTAAGCAGTAATGGTTTCTCAAGAACTCAAGGATTGGCATTAATTAACCCAATCAATCAAATAACAAATATGTAGTCATATAATATATGTAGTGAAATACAGACATAGTTGTATATATTTATGATTTACCAAGGTAAAAATGTTTTTTATTTATTTATCACCTATTACATGTCAGACACCGTGCTGAATTTTACATATGTTTTGTCATTTAAACTTCACAACCATCATTTGAAATAGGTATTACTACCGTAGCTCAAAATAGTTGACTATATTTACTAAGAACTAATAATTGAAAACTGACAGGAAGAATTCAAAATCCATTCTTGAGGGAGTCCTCAGTCAATACTTTGTCATTCCAGGAGTGTACTGAAAATGGTAAAGTTCAATTTTGGGTTAGAATCATACAACATATAACCTCAGAAGTGGCTTCAGAGGCCTCCTTACTGCAAAATGCTGCTCCTCCAAAAATTTCTGCCTAGACAAATCTAGTAAAAGGTTGGATTATTTTCTTGAGAAATTCATTCTTATTTTGAGCCAAATTTTTTCTCTTTCTCTCTTTTTCTCTACCTCAATTCCATCCTTTGATCTTGGTTATCTCCCATGTATAGGGTGACCATATGTCCTACTTTGCTCAGGGCAGTCTCGGAATATATATAAATCTGTTGTCCCAACATAAGTACTAATAGTATCTCCCCTTAACTCTCAGAAATGCCCCATTTTGGATGATAAATTATATGTCTACCCATCTATGAGGCCACAAATATTTAAGTTTTCCAAATATTTAAGGAGAATCATTGTGTCTCACCACCTATCTCCTCTGCAGGTTAATATTCCTGGTTGATCTTTATCACAAATGACACAGTTGCAGGTTTCCTTCAATCCCCTTTGACCACAGTTTCCTAGACTTTTTCTAATTTAGATGTTCTTAACTTAGGCTTATGCTCTTTGGGCATCCATGCATGGGTTTGATATTCTAAGAAATATTGCCTATAGGAGCATTATATTAGATTCCTAGGGCTGCTGTAACAAATTACCACAAACTAGTTAGCTAAAAGCAACAGAAATTTATTTTCTCACAGGCCAGAAGTCTGAAATCAAAGTGTAAGCAGAGTTGGTCCTTCTAGAGGCTCTGAGGTTCTCCTACCTCTCTCCTCGCCTGTGGTGGCTTCTTGCAATGTTAGACATTTCTTCCTTTGTTGTGGCATACATACTTCCAATATCTGCCTTTGTCTTAGCATGACGTTCTTCTCTGTGTCTCTGTGTCTTCTCCTTTTCTGTCCCTAAACCCAGGATGAACTCTTCTTGATATTCTTTATTTATTATATCTGCAAAGACTCTATTTCCAAATAAGGTCATATTTACCGGTGCTAAAGTTTAAGACTTGGACTTTTTTTGAGGGGACACAGTTCAGTCCACTCTAAGCATATATGCATTGTTCTGAAAAGTGGACCAATAGATTTGCTCATACCACAGAGGAATCTGTGATTTCCGCAAAAGTTGAATAATGTGCTCCAGTTTTTAATTGATCCTGAATACAATATTCCCAGCACCCTTAAGGACAGTTTTTATTGAAGTCATAAGGCCTGGCACATGGTAGGCATTTAATAAATATTTGTTTAACAAAAGATTGAAGGTTTGATCATTTTAGAGGACAATTCCCTCTTTGAAATTGGCTTTTCTTATGGCAGCCAGTGGATTTATTCATTTTTAAAGGGCAAATGCTTGCTCATGGATTGGAAGAACAAATATTGTAAAAATGTCTATGCTACCCAAAGCAATCTACACATTCAGTGCAATCCCTATCAAAATACCATCAGCATATTTCACAGAGCTAGAACAAACAATCCTAAAATTTGTATGGAACCAGAAAAGACCGTGAATAGCCAAAGTAATGTTGAAAAAGAAAACCAGTGCTGGAGGTATCACAATTCTGGACTTCAAGCTGTATTACAAATAGCTGTAATCATTAAGATAATATGGTGCTGGCATAAAAACAGACACATAGATCAATGGAAAAGAATAGAGAACACAGAAATGGACCCTCAACTCTATGGTCAACTAATCTTCAACAAAGCAGAAAAGAATGTCCAATGGAAAAAAAGACAGTCTTTTCAACAAATGGTGTTGGGAAAATTGGACAGCCACATGCAGAAGAATGAAACTAGACCATTTCCTTACACCACACACAAAAATAGACTCAAAATGGATGAAAGACCTAAATGTGAAACAGGAATCCATCAAAATCCTAGAGGAGAACACAGGCAGCAACCTCTGTGACCTCAGCTGCAACAAATTCTTGCTAGACACGTCTCCAAAGACAAGGGAAACAAAGGCAAAAAGGAACTATTGGGACTTCATCAGGATAAAAAGCTTTTGCACAGCAAAGGAAACGGTTAACAAAACTAAAAGGCAGCCTACAGAATGGGAGAAGATATTCGCAAATGACATATCAGATAAAGGGCTAGTATCCAAAACCTATGAAGAACTTATGAAACTCAACACCCAAGCAATAAAAATTCCAGTCAAGAAATGGGCATGAACAGACGTTTCTCCAAAGAAGACATACAAATGGCCAACAGACACATGAAAAGATGCTCAACATCATTCAGCATCGGGGAAATACAAATCAAAACCACAATGAGACACCACCTCACATTTGTCAGGATGGCTAAAATTAACAACCCAGGAAACAACAGATGTTGGTGAGGATGTGGAGAAAGGGGAACCCTCTTACGTTGTTGGTGGGAATGCAAATTGGTGCAGCCACTCTGGAAAATAGTATGGAGGTTCCTCAAAAGGTAAAAATAGAACTACCCTAGAACCCAGCAATTGTACTACTAGGTATTTACCCAAAGGATGCAAAAATAGTGATTTGAAGGGGCACATGCACCCCAATGTTTGTAGCAACAATGTCCACAATAACCAAACTATGGAAAGAGCCCAGATGTCCATCCACAGATGAATGGATAAAGAAGTGGTATATATATATATATATACATATACATATACCACATAATGGAATACTACTCAGCCATCAAAAAAGGAGATCTTGCTATTTGCAATGACATGGATATAACTAGATGGTATCATGCTAAGCAAAATTAATCAGTCAGAGGAAGACAAATACCATATGATCTCACTCATATGTGGAATTTAAGAAACAAAACAGATGAATATAGGGGAAGGGAAGGAAGAATAAAATAAGGTAAAAACAGAGAGGGAGACAAACCATAAGAGACTTTTAATCATAGGAAACAAACTGAGGGTTGCTGGAGGGGAGGGGGTGGGGGGATGAGGTAATTGGGTGATGGACATTAAGGAGAGCACTTGAAGTAATGAACACTGTGTGCTGTATGCAACTGATGAATCACTAAATTCTACCTCTGAAACTAATAATACACTATATGTTAACTAAATTGAATTTAAATAAAAAATTAAAAAATAAAGGGCAAATGTTAACAGTAATGAAAATTGAATTGATTTATGATTATAGCCACTTGGAGTCACCCACATTTCAGACAGAATAATAGAAGAACCCTCTTGTAAAAGGAGTTTTTCCTTATTATTTGGTTCAGGTAGAATTGATGAAGGCTAGATTCCTCTCCTCAAAACAGATAAGGTCTGTTGAAAATATCAGAGTTCCATGAGAATCAGGCATCTATCTCCTTTCTTTCCCATCAGCCCATGGTGCATCTTAGTATAGGCTAGAGATGCTCTGGGTGCCTGCATTATGTCCCTATGATAAAGAGAACTTAATGTTGCTTTCTCCACTCCATGGCAAAAACCTTATTAAGACATCACTTCTTTTGATGGGACTTATACAATTGACCGCTTCACTAATTGTGCACATCATCTTCCCCCACTCCCCAATTTTCCCTCTTCAAAACCTCATCCTGCAAGCAAATTCAATACCCACATTTCCTGTTCCTAAATCAAGCACTAGCCTTTCCCACTATATCTGTGATGTATTTCACAGTCGAAACATTAGCCCTGTAATGATGGCTCAAGTCCAGCAACCTGCAGTCTTTCCCCCATGATTAGTTGTACTTAGGTCTCAACAATCTAGGATGGAACCAGTTTTGATAGTCATTCAACTGACAGTTATGCTCCACTTAATTCTATGCCACATGAGACAGAGACATTTTTGATTGTGTTAGATTCCTCAATGGTGTGCTTCCAATGTCCAAGATTCCTCTCTTGCAATGTGGCTGAATAGGGACCTGATTTTAGTAGTTCAATTTTGTTGGTTTTTTTCTTCCAAGTTTTAACAGTTTAAGCCTTCAGGAAAATTGGATTCTAGAAAAATAATTTCAACTTCCCCCACCCTCCACAGCTGAAAATCAAAAAAGGTAGAAATAAGGGCATATCAGCTATTATAATTTCAGTTACTATCAAGAGATTCTTATTGAGCATCTAGTCTTGTGTAAATGGAACTTCTTTTATTCTTGATGGAACTCCCAAATAAGATGAATGTAAAATGTTTTAATGTTTATATCCTCCTGCCAAGGTACCAGTTGTTTGTTTAGATACATGGCTACAATTCAACAATCTTGTGAATTCCATTTAGTCCAAGTATCCGGCAGATGAAATAAATATTGCTGTGGACTTGAATGCCATGATAGATGGTAGTTTCCAGAGCCTTACCTGGACTCATTTTCAAGTATAGGAGGATTGTTTCCTCATGGGTCATCCTTTTAAGTGGAATGTTCCTGTTCAAATTAATATTTTTCTCATAGGGTAACTTTACTAACATTGCCATTTTAAGACCCCTCTTCCCTTCCGCAATACTTAGTGTCCCTCCAATGTTTGCACAGTCCTGGACTTGATTATTTTTCCTTGTCCAATCCTCTTAAATTGAAATGTTAAATAGGACTGAGTTGTTATAAAAGGTTCTACAAACTTAAAAATACTCTTTTATGGTCTGAAGAGTTCCTGAGACTCCATTCGTATGCCTTTTGAGAGATATTTCTCTTCTTAGCCCCTATCAACAAATTGGCATTCTGAAATTCTTATTTCTCCTTTGTTAGACTTCCTTTAAGCCCCAAGTTGATAAGGATTACCAGGATGTTAAAATATAATAATCCTGACTATTGGAGCACCTGGGTGGTTCAGTTGGTTAAGCGTCCAATTCTTCTTGGTTTTGGCTCAAGTCATGATCTTGCAGCTGTGGGATCAAGACCCACGTTGGGCTCTGTACTCAGTGCAGAGTCTGCTTCAGATTGTCTCTCCCTCTCTCTCTCCCTCTCACTCACTCTCTCTCTCAAATAAACAAATAAATAAATAAAATAAAATCTTTAAAAAAAAATCCTGATTATTTTAGCAAGTTGTCATAGAAAATGGCACCAAAAAGAAACTATTTAAGCATCTAATAAAATTTAAATATTATTTTAAACTTCTTATCACATCTCAAAACCCCAAATATAATAGTTTTTTCAGTTATTCCAGAACGTGGCTGTTGGAAAAATAAGGACTACCAATTTAGGGAAGTGATTACGTACTGGATGGGTTTGTTGAGTGAGGTTACAGAAATAGAAATTTCTAATAAATATCTTGAAGGGGTTTATTTCTCCCACCTATGTAGTTCTATGAAACCAGTTTGAAACTCTGTAAACACTAGGTCCTAGAAGCGTTGTCATCAGAAAAAGTCAAAGTTTGATATGACTTGTGAGTTAATCTTTCTCTTCCACATTCTTCCTTCTTTCTTGCCTTTATTTTTTTCCATTTTTTTCTTTAATTTTTTAAAAGTCTTTATTTATCTGAGAGAGTGAGAGAGCACAAGCGGGGGACGGGGGGGAAGGGAGAGGGGGAAGCAGACTCCCCGCTGAGCAGGGACTCTGAGATGGGGCTCAATACCAGGACCCTGAGCCAAAAGCTCAGACTCAGGGAGTCTGAGATGGGGCTCAATACCAGGACCCTGAGCCATTTAATGGACTGAGCCACCCAGGCACCCCTTTAATGGTTTTTTCTTACAAACAAGTAAAAGTAGTAACATTATCACTGAATATATTTGTAAGTATTAAAAGGAAAGTAATGTAGTTAATATTTTAAATGTAATTCATTGGGCGCCTGGGTGGCTCAGTTGGTTAAGTGACTGGCTTCGGCTCAGGTCATGATCCTGGAGTCCCGGGATCAAGTCCTGCATTGGGCTCCCTGCTCAATGGGGAGTCTGCTTTACCCTCTGACCATCTCCCCTCTCATGCTCTTTCTCACTCTCTCTCTCTAAAATAAATAAATAAAATCTTTAAAAAAAAAATAAATGTAATTCATTTTATGAATAGTTGCGCAGTATTCCATACAATATATATGCCATAATATTTTTCAAGCATCCTTGCATTGGTGAACATTCATGTTTTGCAACTGAAAAGAGAGGAAGGAAGAAAGAAAGAAAAAATAGTGCTTAAATATTTATACATATATTCTTATATGATCATTCTTTTGGGTGAAGTTCTTTTGGATAATTTCTTGATCTAATTGTAAGCTTATTTTAAATGTTTTTAGTTATTGCCTATATATTTCTATAAGGATTATACCAATTTCTTATAACCTTTTTACATAAGTAATAGTTCTGACATAATACCATCTATATGGTTTAAAGAGACATGAAAAATAGATCAAGAAAAGCCAGTTTCTCTCCTATTAGAGTTTTTGAAAGAGAGACTAGAAGAAGATATAGTAGAACAAATAGTAAAAGATATAATAATGATTTCAAAGGAAAAAAAGTGATTGCTTAAAAGTGAAAACTAAAATTACATCAGACTTTTTGGCTGTAATGTAGGTTGCTAGCAAACAATGTTTCCAAGGTGCTAAAGGAAAATTATTTAGGTGCTGTACATAACTAAGCTTTCATTCTAATGTAAGAGTAAAAGTAAATTTTTCTTGCCCATTTCCTTGGGTGGATCAGGGCCTACCCTACTGCATGTGAGTAGAGAAAACACAAAAGGTAGAGGTAGGGATGCTTAACAGTAAGTGCTTGAGTGTTTCCTGCCCCCACTTCCCTTCCCATACTCCAAGAGCTAGATAATTACACTTGAGAAAGAGGGGTGGGGAAAAAAGCATTCTGGGCAGAAATGCTAGATGGCTCCCTGAAGGGAAAGGCAGCTCAGTAGAGGGATGACAAAGTGGAAAGTTGAGCCCATATTTTAATGTCAGAGGCTGTCTCAACCTGAGGCCTGTTCTTACTCAGTCCAATAGGAAGTAAGATCTAGGTTTTTACTCTTTCATGAGAAATACTTTACCTACTCTATTAGTTATTTGTCACTACACAACAAATTACTCTAAAACTTAGGGCTTAAAACAATGAACTTCTATCATCTCACAACTTCTATGGGTCAGAAATCTGAGTGTGGCTTAGCTGGGTGCCTGGGCCTCAAGACCTGTCAAAAGGATGCAGTCAAGGTGCAGCAAAGGCCATGGTCTTATCTGAAACCTCAAATGGGGAAAGAGCTGCTTCCCAACTAACTTCTTTCATGTGTTTATTAGCAGGACTTAGTTTCTCATTGGCCAGAGGCCTTCCTCACTTTCTTGCTATGTGGCCTCTCCACAGAGCAGCTCACCACTTGACAGGTAAGTTCTATCAGAGTGAGCTAGTGAGAGCAAGAGAAAGTAGAATCCAGTCTTTTTCTAATCTAATATTTGAAGTGACATCCTATGGTATATTCTCATTAGAATCAAGTTTCTAGGTCCAGCCCACACTCAAGAAGAGGAGATTAAGCAAATGTAAGAATATAGAATGCAAGCATCACTGGCAGCTGTCCTTCAGACTCCTTATCCCTATCGTATATAAGCACACAGGGAAAAATAAGGAGAATCTGAGGAGTGCAATAGAAAAAAAAATAATAAACTGAAGAGCTTATAATAGGGGGAAAAAAGGTACATCAAAGAGAATAGCATTTTAAATAAGATTAATATTCCCAAAGAAGTAAGGGCAGATACTGGTAATATGAAGTAGGATCCAAAAATTGATAAAAAGGACCAGCTGGGAGGTAGCATTTTGAAAAATGTAATTGTTGAAAGAATAGGATATGTAGGATGTATATCACAATGTATGTAGCTGAACAAAAATACATAGACTGCAAGAGTTGATGGACGAAACTATCCAAATGTCATTCAAAAGTGACAGAAATGGAAACAATAACACTCAAGAGATTTTAAAAAACCCATACTTGAATAGTAGGAGTCACAGAGAAGAAGAAAAAGTATTGATAGAGGGGGATAAATATGTGAGGAAATAATGACTAAGAATATACCTGGATTGTTTCTTTTATTAAAATTTATTTATTTATTTTAGAGGGGAGGCAGAGAGAGAGAGAGAGAGAGAAAATCCCCAAGCATACTCCCCACTGAGGAGGGAGCGAGACACAGGGCTACATCCTAGGACCCTGAGATCATGACCTGAGTCAAAACCAAATATCGGACACTCACCTGACTGAGCCACCCAGGCGCCCCTACCTGGATTGCTTCTTTTTTTTTTTTAAGATTTTATTTATTTGACAGAGAGAGACACAGTGAGAGAGGGAACACAAGCAGGGGGAATGGGAGAGGAAGAAGCAGGCTTCCTGCTGAGCAGGGAGCCCGATGTGGAACTTGATCCCAGGACCTTGGGACCATGACCTGAGCCGAAGGCAGACACTTAATGACTGAGCCACCCAGGCACCCACCTGGATTGCTTCTAAAACTTAACCTGAAGTTTGTTTCTTCAGCTCTTACCATAAGTCAATAAGCCATTTAAAACTCTGTAATTAATACTTCCATGCTAAAACTAGCTATGGAGGATTTTGTTTTTTGTAATTGAATCCTGGCTAATATTGTGTTACTTCCCAGTAGAATATAAAATAATATATAACTTTAAAATCAGCAGAGGTAAAGTTAATCTATCCAATGGAAGTCAAAAAGGGAGAAAAGAAATGGAAGCAGAAAACACAAAATTGAGATGAAAGAAATATAGCAACTCAAAATAACATACATATAAATATAAACTTATGGTATCACTATGAAGGGTTATGTAGCAGTATTAAGTGAAACTAAATGTGCATATACCTTGTCATCTAGCAATCCCACTCCCTGGACTATAGCCCAGAGAAATTAGCACATTGTTTGACAGATAAGCAAATATAAGGATATGTATCACAGTATTGTTTGTGGTCCTAAAAAGATGAAAACATGTATGGTGGCTACAGCTTTAGTATTTGGAAGCAAAGAACTAGATTTCCAAAGAGCGACATGGTTGGATCTAAAAAAGAGTAGAATTAAAAAAAAAAAGAACTAGATCTATATAATACAATCCTATATCAATGCAAGTTAAAAAGAACTCATGGATAAACACAGACATATAAAACTGCATTATAAAGCAGTCAGAGGGATGCCTGGGTGGCTCAGGTCATGATCTCAGGGTCCTGAGATCAAGCCCAGCATTGGGCTCTGTGCTCAGTTTGGAATCTTCTTGGGATTCTCTTTTCCTCTCCCTCTGCCCCTCCTGCTCCTGCTCCCCCCTCCCCACAAAATAAATAAATGAATCTTAAAAAAAAATAAATCAGTCAGAAATCATAAAGCAATAGTACTTGCACATTGCTATCATTATCTATTGCTAGGTAGCAAACTGCCCCACACTTAGTGACTTAAAACAATCATTTATTATTTCACAATTTTGTGGGTCAGGAATCCAGGTAGGACTCTACTGGACGATTCACCTTTGCATGGCATTAACTGGGGTGACAACTGGTATTTAGTAGTAGAAGGGCTGGTTTGCAACATATAAGATGGTTTCATCATATGCCTGGTACGTTGGTAGAGATGGCTGGAATACTGGACTCAACTGGGACTGTCAATGCCTACATGTGGCTTCTCCAACATGGTGGACTCAGGGTAGGCAGACATTTTACATGGCATTTCAGGGCTCCTGGAGAAGGAATTCTAAGAGGCAGGACACAGAAGCTGTTAGTTTCTTAAGGTCAGGGCTCTGAAAGTTGCACAGTGTCATTTTGCCATATTCTATTAGCCAAAGCATTCACAGATCCCACCAGATTCAAAATAAGGCATTTGAACTCATCTCTTAATGAAAGGAATGTCCAAGAATTTACAGCCTTATTTAATCTGCCACTTATGAGTAGAGCTAAGACACACAGTATTGATTAAGCAAGAGAGAAGATCTATAACAAAAACTTTTACAGCCTATGTATTTTTCTATAGTTCATATATCTCCAGAGCCATATATTAGACCCAGTAGGGTAGAAGACAATAAGAATGGAGGGGAAAGTACTGAGGTTAGGGGACATCAGGGAAAATAGAATAATATAAAGTGAGAGGAATTTTGTGTGTACCAATGATGATATGTGCCAGGGACTTCAGAGTGTCCATCAGTGGGGATGGTTAAAAGAGAAAAGGTATAGTAATTCCTTCCTTAAATCAAGTTAGAGGGCTATCTCTTTGGACTGTGCCACTCTAGCACTCACTAATTTAATTGCATTTAAAATAAGGTCCTTGTGAGTGTTTAAGTACTTAAATGTGTTACCAGATCTTAGTACCTTTGAGGAAAACATGCTCTATCATTTATATTCATGGTTTTTTTTTTCCTTTTGAAAACCCGAATCACTTAGAAGACAGAGGAAGTTATGGGGGGCTGTATATATGTATGTGTGTGTGATGCGCATGTGTGATCTGGAACTGTTTTTATTATTCATTATTTCTTCCTTCTTAATTGTAGAGTTGGCATAAAAATCTGCTAAGATTTCTTCAGGGTGAGACTCTACCAGCTGTTGAAAGGCAAGAAAACCCTGCTATTTCTAATTTGAGTTTTACATAATGTTTTGTCATTTGGCTACTAAATTAAACTCCTTTCTTCCCTAGCTCTAATACTTATACTACAAAAATAAATTTTAAGGCTCCAAATGTCAAATGTGATTTAGTTTATCAAACTAAATACTTTCATTTCTGTTGCTTACATAATTCTCATATCTAAGGAAAAGATCATAACTTAGTTTATAAATTTGAACATTTTAAATTAAAGATAGGTCATCTTTGAATCTGAACTTAAAAATCAACAACACCATAAGTGAACGTCTGGCCATAATTTGTTCATCAATAATTTATCAGTTTTCAGTATTGCAGGCTCAGTCTCTTAAGCACTTGGAAATAAGGGAAATGAGATTGCCTGCTCAGAATCAAGCAGTATGGTCCACATTAGAGGAATATGAAAAGGTACTTTAAGGAGGAAAAATGGCTTCTAGACCAGGAAAATTTGACTATCATCAGACCAAGGATATTAATCTAGTGAAAAGTCCACTAGTCAGATGAGAGAGCTGTGAAAGTGTGTAAAAAGAAAGTTCACAAAGGCACATCACACTGTGAAAAACACCAAAAGTAATAATGTCAATAAAAATCTTATGTATTATTAACTAATAAAAATGGTGATTGTAAAGTCTAAGAATCTTAATCATATACCAAAGTAAAAAGCATAGAATCATAAATGTTTAGATTTGAGAAGGACTTCAGGGGCATCTGACCTACCTTCTCCCCACTTTTCTTTCAGAAACATCCAAGATAGCTTTGAATGTCTTCATTTTTGCTTTCTGACTATTAAGCTGCCCACTCCCCTTTAGATTTAGAATGTCGATGTACCCATTGAATTTGTCAGTTCACTTCTGGTCCACTGTAATAGTAGTTCATATAAAACCAATATTTATTCACTGATTAGATGAATTATTTTCTAAAATAAATGGAGAAATGGTTCATGTAAACAGACAGTGGCAGGTAGGGATTATTCTCAGACTCTTAGGTGGAATTTTGGATTTGGATGGACATCTCAGGAAGAAGAGTGTATTCCTGGGTACTGAATCTCAGTTTTTCATTTCTCCTTCCCCCAGGCCATGTAGTGGTGGTAGCAACTTCACACTAAGTGCAGGCAGGTACTAGTGCTGATGAAGAGTAAAATGTTCATCACACTAGAGGTTATATCAGTCTACTCAACATTTGTTTGCTATCAACTCTGTGAGGAACATGATGCTACTCATTCTTCATCACCATGTCATGCAATTTTCACAGCATGCCTTCAAAGTAGGTTTTATAACTAGACAACCTTGGAGATGTTGAGAACATTATCCATGATCAAAGTTTAGAGCTTGTATTGAACACAGGACTCCAGATGTGGGGGCACACTGGCTGTCGTGACATTTTCTTACCCAGGCCCCTTTCACTGTTGCTTGGCTCTCCTCTTGTTGCCCACCTGCATGCCTCCTCCAGCAATCTCTTTGTTATTTTCTTCTTGTAAGGCCTATTACAGTTCATTTTAATTAAAAAATATGTGCATTTATTATACATCCACTGTTGAAAAATGAGAAAATATAGATAAACAACAACAAAAATACCCCAAACAAAATAAAACCAACAAAAATTGCTTGAACTATAGCTCTACTATCCAGAGAACAATTGTTCCATGGGGAACCATTGCAATAATGATACAACTTTATGCTTCTCTTATTCTGAACACATTAATAAATGGCATCATATTATAGTACTGTTTTATATCCTGCACTTCATCATCAGCATCTTTCCATTTCTGCAAGTAGGCATCTTCATCATTATGTCTATTTGGTTTTTTTTTTTTTTTTTAAAGATTTTATTTATTTATTTATTTGACAGAGAGAGAGATAGCAAGAGCAGGAACACAAGCAGGGGGAGTGTGAGAGGGAGAAGCAGGCTTCCCGCTGAGCAGGGAGCCCGATGTGGGGCTCGATCCCAGGACCCTGGGATCGTGACCTGAGCCGAAGGCAGACGCTTAACGACTGAGCCACCCAGGCGCCCCTCTATTTGGGTTTTTAGAAGCTGTTACATTAACTGAATTTTATATCAGGTGTCTCTTAATTCACTACTTTTAAAAAATATTTGTTTCTGAGTATAGAATATTTATTATTTAAAAATTAAATAATTATAGTAAACATATCATGTAGCAAGTGAAAGCCTGCCTTGCAATTGGTACATACAATTCTTTTTTTTCTTTTAAAATAGTTCTGTAATTTTTTGATGTTTCTCTTTGAAGATTTCTTTACAGCAATAGATACTCCAATAATTTGAAAGATTTGGATATGTACACAAGGATAGAAAAAGTGTGCCTTGCTACTTATCTATCATAATTAGGGGAAATTTTCTTGCTCATGCTCTCTCTTTCTCTCTCTCAAATAAATAAATAAAATCTTTAAAAAATATATATAGCTCTGAATTTGGAAGTTAAATTTATTTTAAAAATATGAGTAAGCTACATATATACTTCAAATTTTCTAATACCCTCATTAAAACAGAAAAAAGGTGAAAATAATTAATTGTAATAGTATATTTTATTTATGACCCACTATATCCAAAATATTATTATGTCAATATTTAATCAAATAAAAAATTAGCAAGATATTTTACATTCTTTTTTGTATTAAGTCTTCTAAATCTAGTGTATATTTTGCACTTAAGCTCATCTTACTTTGGACTTGACCACATTTTGAGTGTGCGGTAACTATATATGGCTAGTGTCTAGTATACTGAAAGGCATAGCTCTAGACATGAACAATGATGGTAATAGTAATTAGCCATATAGATTTAAAACTAAAGCACAGATTATGAATCTAAACTTTAAAAAAAAATCCAGGTAAAAACAATGATTTGCCCTGTATTTCTATGGGTTTACATTTATGAGTCAATTGGCTGCATCTAGAAATCCAAACTAAAGTCAAGCAAAATGGTAACTAATTAGCCTTAATGAAAAGCTAACCTCCATCATCACTTACTGGTTATGTTCAGTGACAAGTACGTAGATACTACATATGTTGTTGTTCTTTTATTTATTGGGATTATAAAACTTTGATCTTTTAACATTATGGTCTGAGTTACTCAGCTGGTCTTGGATACATTTCCAATAGTACACTGAAAGACGTTGCTTCGGCTGATTAATTATTCATATGAGATTACCATTTTTCTTAGGAAACCACAGGTTGGCAGTATCTGTACAAAGATATGAGGCAGAAATAGAACAGGAAGCTTGGAGAATATGCCAGTATTCGGATTTCACTTAATTTTTATTTCATTGCCAAAAATCAGAGGACTGGAAATTTTTGTTAGAGTGTGGAAGTGAGCACTCAGCTTTATGAAGAGATTATAATTTCATTGATAGGATTTATAATTCTGTTACTGCTTATCGACCCAAATGATAGGACATTTCTTTGGGCAAATTGGAGTGCCCTTAATTCACCTTTGTAACCTCTTTATATATTTGGGGATAACAGTAGCAATTAATATTAATATATAGCCATCTCCTTTCCTAAAAAAATAAAATAATAAACACAAATCTGACATATTAAAAAATGACCTGACTTCTATTAATGAAAATGGGAAAAAAAAGAAAGAAAAGAGACATACACAGTCACACATAGGGCAGAGTAAGCAATATGAGAAAGATACTCCAAAATATTCACTCCCTAAGAAATGCATATTCCCCAGAGAAGAGAAAAACCTGAATTCAGTTGAGAAGTATTTTTAATCAGACTATGGGAGAAGCCAGTGTTTTGATAATAAACAAGTCCACACATGACCCAGACTAAATTGGTTGGCTTAATCAGTCCTTCATCACCTTAGATGACAAGTTTTTCTTTTTTTAATCTGCTGAAATATTTAATTGAAAAATATCTGAAATGAATGCTTTATTGCATCTCTTCTTAAATCCAACAATCCTTTCAGAGACTTGAACTTACATAATCAACTTATTAAAATTTTGTTTCATGTTTGGTGAAATCAACATAGTAAAAGCACCAACATTAATAAGAGCATTTTCCTTAGTAGAGAAGTTCAGGCATATTTATTTACTATTTACCACACAGTTTCTCCATAACATTTCTCAGTTTATTTAGCTCATTAAGAAAAAGATGATTTGATTTTTATCCTGCATACATTAAAATCGATTTTCCCACTTACTGCAGATGATGAAAAAAGATGTCTACTTGGTGGATGAAGGAGATGAATATTTCATTTCTACATTTTCTAGTTACAGCTTTATGATTAGAGAAAGAAAACACAAAACACTTCATCTTGCAGAGCTCAAAGGGAAAACAGCAGAACTCAAAAACAGAAAATAGGAATAGAAAAAATTTAGAACAAAGTGCTGAAATAAAAGGAATTTAGAAACTAATATAAATATTTAGAAATTATTCCTAAGACAGTGCTTTTTGTGTATGCAAAGGAGATAAAGTTACATTTAGCAGTGTTTCAATTCTCTTTATTCCTCCTCTGTTCTATCATCTACATGACTGCACATACCAATGAGTATCTGCAGCTTGCAGAAAATCTTTTATGAATAGTTCTGCCAAAAATATTACTTCGAGTTGTACAAAATAAAAAATTTAAATTTGAATACACAGTTAGCTATCATTTTTAGAATTGTATTCTTTGAAACAACACTACCACTGCAAACTCAGGAAAAAAGGGATTCCAAGGTCAACTTTTTGGGAAATACTACATATATTTCTCTTTTAGAGATTTACAGTGGGCTTTATCATTATTAAGGTTCTGATAAATCCTGCAGTATAAAGACTTTGCTAACTTAATATTTCCCAAATGTATTTAAATAGGAAGCCTTTTTAAAATTTGACATCTTGTAGAACAACTGTTTAAGGAAAAAAATATTTGGGAAAATACTACTGTAGACCCACAATATTTATATTGGTTACAGCTCCAGACCCTTGAGTATTTTCAAATTCATAAAACCCAGAAATTAAGAAATTAAGAAACAGATGTTTGGGAATTAGCTAGGCTAGCAAAGTAACTTGCTTATCAAAACTAACATCACAGCTCATGAGCTTTGAATTCATGCTAGATGCTTTTATTACAAGATCTTCATTTCTCCAGTTGCTTATGTCTCCGAACAGCCATATGGTGCTAATGTCTTTATTCTCATTATAGTTGAATAAATCATGGGATTTTTTTTGTGCTCACTGATAAGTAGCTGGAAGTATAAATAATAAATCTATGATGGCCAAAGATTAGAGATTCAGCATAAATAGTTGTGTGGCCCAGTTATTTAATATCTCTGTACCTCCATTTCCACATCTATGAGTTGGGATAATAGTAGTGCCCACTGCATAGAGTTCTTATAAAAGCCAAATGAATTAATACTTGTTAAGTTCTTAGAACAGTGCCTGTAGTATTCAAGGGTTGTTAAATTAAACACAAAATATTTTCTTCAACAATCATAGATTTGAATTTTGTGAACTGTGGACAGCAATTGTGTCTTTCCATGTGTGGTAGGAAAATAGAAGGAAGAGAAAAAGAAATAAACGAAATACCTGCTTCATTTACCACAGCCAATGCATCAATTGCTTCAACATCCATAATTCTGAGAGTTCTTACATTTTCATTATTTGCTGGGTTTGCTTTGTTTTAAACTAAGATAAAAACAAGAGAGGGAGACAAACCATAAGAGACTCTTAACTATAGGAAATAAACTGAGGGTTGCTGGAGGGGAGGGTGGTGGGGGGAATGGGGTAACTGGGTGATGGGCATTAAGGAGGGCACTTGAAGGAATGAGCATTGGGTGTTGTATGAGTCACTAAATTCTACCTCTGAAACTAAGAATACAGTATATGTTAATAAAAAAATAAAAATAAATAAATGTGGTCTTAGAACTATCATCGGAAAGTCAAGTTGAAATTCCTATGAGCCACCTAGATGACTGGAATCAGAACCAGAATCTATGTGGCTGTGGCTCAGAAATGTGCATGTTTAACAGGTACTTTTGGTGATTCTCAAAAATACTAAAGTTTAAGAACCTCTAGCAGACACTGTTCAAACTCTGTAACTGCACAGGGCTCATTTTGGGTGGCTTCCTCTAGTCTGTTCAGGTTCACTCCACCAGTTTGCCCAAGTAACACAAACCTGAAAAACAGTGTCTTAACTAATTAAGGAGTTTTACCCTCTGGTAATAAGTCTGTGATAGGCAGTGGAGGATCAACAGAGTTTTTCTATCCACCCTCAGGGTTGCAGGCTCCTAGCATCTTTCTGCTTTGCCATCCTTAGCATTTGCTTGTTGCCTTGTGGCACAGGGCATTGTTCTTCCTCTGAGCATCATTTTCACATTCCAGGCAGGAAGAACAGGAAGGGAAAAAGGCAAAGGCCCATCCCAGCTGAGCCTGCTCCCCTTTTAAGGAATTTATCTGGAAGTTTTCCTCCATAACAACCACTTTTAACTCCTTAGCAGGCCTGGGCTACATTCCCAGTCTTCATCTTTATTTGCAAGGAAGGCTAGGAAATATCATGTTTTTGTTTTTGTTTTTGTTTTAAAAGAATTTATTTATTATTTGACAGAGAGAGACACAGTGAGAGAGGGAACACAAGCAGGGGGAGTGGGAGAGGGAGAAGCAGGCTTCCCGCAGAGCAGGGAGCCCGATGCGAGGCTCAATCCCAGGACCCTGGGATCATGACCTGAGCCGAAGGCAGACGCTTAACGACTGAGCCACCCAGGCACCCTGGAAATGTCATGTTTTAATGGGACATATTTTTATGCCCAACAAAATTGAAGTAGGCTCTTTGGCATACTCTATATTGCAGGCTTAATGAAATTATGTTTTCTCAGCCTCCACACTTCTGTGTGTACGGTTTACTTGAACAAAATTGCCCTTTCCCACTTAACTATTTTATGAATTTCTATTCCTTAACATCAATTCAAGTTATCCATTCCTCTGTGAAGGGTTCCCATTCCACCAAAGCAACCCCTCCCTCCCGGTTTCACATTCACAGTACTCTGTTATAGCACTATTGTATATACTAAGTCAGTAGACTGAGATCACTTTGAAGGCCAAGATAGATGGCTTATGTCCAGAGGCCGACTACAGCGGTTGACTCACAGTATATATTTTTTTAATAAATTTTTATGGAATGAATAAATGAATGAATATACAAAAATTTAAATGAACAACTGAACTTATGAATGAAGAGTGGAGCATTAATTGTAAATAACTCAACAATTAAGATAAAAGACAAACTGAGATGCGCATTCCAGAAACAGGTTTTGCAGTCATCTACATTCTTCTTTTGGAAAAGCCAGTTTGTACCAAGCTCCACATTTTGATTCTGAATATGAGGAGATGAATTGAACAAGGGAATTCACGACATCCAGCACAATCTCCCAGAAGTCCAGACACCATCAAAGGTCGGGAGAAGTGAAAGACTACCAATGGAAGATTTCAAGGAGAGTTTGACTAAAGAAGTCCCATACTTCCCTCTACCTAACATTTCAGCCTACTTTCTGCTATTCCCCTTCATAAATACGTGAATCTAGAGTGTTGCATCCCGACTAATTTAGTTACTGCCTGATGTTAATGCTGGATGCCCTTCTCTTTTTCTTTGTGCGTGTTAACCCACCCCCCCATGTTACACCTCTCCCTTCCTAAAATCCTTTCCCTAGCTTTTCCTTTTGCCCATTTTCTACTAGTGCTTTATTGCCCCTTAATTTCTAACTTCCCTATGAAATCTTGACAACACCAACAAACTGCCCTCTGTAGCATATGACCTCAGAGCATTTAATGTCTTTATTGCTAATTTGGTTCCTATTCAATTGTGTATGTGCCTCATAGCATTCATTTTTCTGTGATCTTTTATGTTCCAAAACTATTTAACCACTCTTTTATTTAATTTATCCATATCTATTCTCCTCAAGGTTATGTGCCATTTGAAAGTGGGGCTGCCATACTTCTCTTGATTTAGTGCTATTCTATATTTCTCAGAAACAAAGCAAAACAAAGCATTTTAATGCTTTTTATGTTGATGAGTAAATTCAAATCCTAACACTAATACTAATGTATTTTCAGAATATTACTTCAAATTTTACTACAAACTATGTCAGTTATATCGCTTACCAAACTTACATCATACCATCATGATATGGAGAGGTTCTAGTGTTTTGAAGACAGTTGACACAAAACATGAGTCCTTCCCCTTGTTTCAAAGACATTTTTTAATGGATATATAATACTAGTTTCATGTACATTTAAAAATCATATTTATTTAGCCTGCTATTTAATGTAATGAAGTAAACAGAAAACATGTAACTCCCAAATTTAAAGCTATATATGTCATCAAATTAACAAGGCTACAAACTGAGTCACATGTCCAAGGTGGCAATGACACTGGCTTCAGGGTGTGATTTCCTTTCTTATTCCTTGTGAATAAATCAATAAAGTTTAATTATTTAATCACTATACAATTGCAAGATCTTTGACTCTGTCCTGAGTCTGCCAGCGCCACAAGTGCATTTACCTATAGCAGCCTCCTAAGTTGTTAAACAGAATGGTACCTCTTTATAATGACAAAGGAAGGAGAAGTGTGAAAAGGGAATGCTTCTAGTTTTATAGAGAAACTCTAAGATGAGTGGTTGCAATGAATTGAAGGGCAGAATTTGGACCGTGATAGTGTATGAGACATATGATTGAGAAAATTATTACAAAATAGGATTCCACTGAATTTTCAAAGTTACCTCTCAAATTTTGAACGTAGGTGTCTCTTGTAATATCTGTTTAATCTAAACATCAGGATGTAGACTGTGTCATGGGCGGCAGGCAGTATAGATTGATCAGGAAGTTAACCGTCGTGAACCTCATCAACAGCAAAGTCCACAAGAGTAGGTGTAATTTACTGGACATCCATCCATCTTTACTTTCAGAAGCATGAGTAATGTTCTTATATTTTTAATTTGCACTCAGTTTCTATGTAAAAAAAAAAAAAAAGCCTATGTAAGTGGCTAGAAATTAAATGAGTAGAAATCTATGCTTGAAATTCAAATGGTGGCATGGGAAAATATTTTTACTATAGTACATATATCTCTGATGTCTTCAAGGGAAATTGAATAGTATTTTACCAACTAAGATCAAACAATCTGTAATTACCACCCAGAGACATAAAGTAAAATTGTAGCAAGTAGAGGCAGAATTAGGTTGCATCACATAGGTAGGCACTATTCTGGTATATGCCCAGGCATTTCCTTGGGGAGCTCACATAGGTTTACCAGAAAATCCATCCCACTAGGCATTATATGGCAAGGTCTTAGTTGCCCTTCTCTGCCATGTCTGAGTTTGTTTCTTTTTTTACATTTGAGGTCTTCAACGAACTTCAAATAACTAGAAAGCATAACCAGGCAGCTTTGGTTCATTGAAATGCACAGGTTGTTTTTTTTTTCTTTCCACCTTTTTATAAAATATTTATAAAATCTGTCAATCCGTTATATTAGTAATTGCAATATCCTGGATGCACATGAATCTTCTGGGTGTAATTCTTATGGTCTGAAAATTTTATTCTCCTGCATATAAACCATCAAGATATCTTGATTCTTTGCTGGATAAAATACATGTCTTACCCTGAGGCAGGATCTGACTCCAGCCTGAATTTCCTGTGACTATCCACCTCAGGCCCTAAACTCCAGCCTTACAAAATTATCTTTAATTCCTGAGTATCCAGTGTCTTTCACACACTGTGGCTTTGCCCGTGGAGTCAAAGTAAGTCTTAAGAGTACACGTTTGATCATTTCACTCATCTCTCTTTTTGAATCCTTCAGTGGCTTCACTGTTGTGGCCCATGGGTATTCCTTGACCTGTCCCTGCCCACCTCTCTAGAACCATCTTAGGCCACTTCTGTCCTTGTTGTTTATGTCTAAATAATGCTCATCCTCATGCATAGCTGATCGTTGTGTCAGGACCATTAGACATGGTATTGTCATTGTCTCTTAATGTTCTTCCTTCTCTGTTTTCCACTTAGAGTAGATAATTTTATTATCCTCTAGACTTTAACTTCAATGTCACTTCCTCAGAAATATCTCTACTTCCCTCTTCTCTCTATCCCCAAATTAAATTTTCTTATCAAAAATTTTCATTATACTTTTAAAAGACAAATCACCTGTAGTCAACCCTTCAAATTTCCCACTAAAATAAAGATGCACACAGGCAGAGACCTTATTATCTTGCCCACTCCTGTAATCCAGTATGCAGCATATGGCCTGCCCCACGGTGGTTTTTAAATGAGCAATTGATGATTGATCTATCTTATTTCTGTTGCCTGGAATCCTACTCTCTAGTGAAATAATAGCATTTCAAGATGCAAATCAAATGTTATCTCTTTCAAGAACATACCCTAATCTCTCCCTTAGATTTGAGTTTACTTTTTTCCCAGTACAGGTTATCATGTTCAGGGGTGGGCTGCTTGTGGAGTGTGGAGATTATTTGTGCTCATGTCTGTCTCCTTCCACATGTCTATCTTTGAGGACCATGACTGTGACTCATTCATTTTACATTGCCAGAACCCAGCAAGGCACCTACACAGAGTACACACCAAAAAAACTATTTCTATTAATTAATTAATGGGTTCTTTCCCAATAATCACATTAATGTCTATTTCTCTTTGAGTAAATGGAGTGGAAAAAGTGGAGCAAACAAGGATATTGGGCATCCTGGATTTAGTCTGAGCTTTGCCACTGAGGGACCAGTGGAAAAATAGTTAACCTCTCTGATATTTAACTTCCTTATCTTTAAGGGAGATGCCAGTAATGGCTCTTAAAAATTATAATTAAAGTGGTAAATGTAAAAGGTGTAGAATGTAAGACTGATTTTATATATATGATGTGCATCAGCTTTTGACCAAATTCCTAATAACATTTGGTGTATTTTTAAATATGCCTTTTCTCCTAAAGGGGGGTTTGGGGGAAAAAATTGCTTACTTGAAATTTAAGACTCACTGAACAAAACAAGTCAACAGAACTACCTCTGCTCAGTACAATTACTATGGATTGAGGCCCTGGACTAAACGAGTAATGTTATACAGTGGAGATTAGGATGACAGACCTGGGGGGCATACTGCTTGAGTTTAGATCCTAGATCTGCCACTTTATAGCTATGTAACTCAAGGCAAGATACTTCTCTCTGTCTCAGTTCTCATTGGTCCATGAGATGGTAATTGTACCCACTTCAAAGGTTTGTGGTCAGAATTAAATGCGTTGCAGTTCCCCAAATGACCTTCATCATGGCCAAGCCTTTGTAGTAGATATTCCTCCATCTTCCCACTCCTTCATTTCATCTGAGATTGGCTAGTCCATCCTGTAGGAAACTTTTTTTGGCTTTCCAAATTTTGATGGCCCTCTTTTGTGTTTCCACGGTTCCTGGTGCTGACTTTGTACTGATACTCATACTAGGTACAACTTTATTTCCATAGAATTCCTCTGCAGGTGCCTCTGTAAGTGGCCAGGACCACTGCTTGTGCCCCTGTCACTGCCATTGAAGCATGGATCCATTTTAGACTCAAGGCTGCCAAGGGAGAGAGAAGGTCTTTCTCCTTCCCCACACCCACTTTTTTTTTTCATGCACTTTTGAAGAGAACCTAAAGCAGTGCTGCTTATAACTCAACATCATACCAAGATTCTAAGAAACTATCCTTTTGGGCTTAACATTTATATCTGGGGACTAGACATGAGTTCATGGGCCTGGTCTGGAAGACAGGGCCAATACCCTGCTGTTTTCAGAGTCATCTCTTCTCTCTGACTGCCAAAGCTCTGCCACTGCCTTAAATTTGTTTTCCTAACTCTCTTTTTGCTCAGAATGAATTAATTCCCAGGGACTTCACAAATCCTTCATGAAAATAGATTTCTGGAGATCTCATTTCAGCATTTCAATGAAAATAACTAACATGGTCTAACTCTCACCAATAGACATTTCCTAGGTTAAAGCTGAGGTCTCCATTGTATTAACACTGAGAAAAAAATCTCCCCTACATATTCTGTGGACCTGTGTTTGTGTGTGTGTGTGTGTGTTTCTTTTACCTCTTTTTTTAGGGATAGTTTTAAATTTCTTACATTGCAATATCTGTCTTGCTTTTCAGCCAAATTAAATGCAGCCTCATGTACAAAAGGCAAATAAGTCAGTTGTAAGAAAAGATGAAATGAGAAGTTGGCCCAAGAGCACACAAAGGCATCAGCAAGTGTGAATATACTCCCAGAATGGCTCCCATAAAAGTCAGGAAACGGTCCTCCAGGTAATAAAAGTTCGGAGTTAGTTACTGGAGCTTGTAAGAACTTAATATGCAATGTAGCCTTTTCCATTTAGTCAAATATCTCTTATATTTTCTGACATTTGAATGCAAATAATTCCTTGTTTTATTACATTTTAAAAATTCAGTTAAAAATCATAAAGAAAAGCAGTACAAATGTGTGATGTGAGAATTAAATGTCAGTTTAGTGCTCAACACAATCCACATCCATTCTCATCTTTCATGGCCATGACCCCATTTATATTCATTCATTTGTTCATTTAATGAATATGTATTGAGCAGCCACAGGCAGTATGTAAACAAACGAGCATAGCTGCATTCCACTAAAACTGCATGTTTGGCCATTGAAATCCAATATAATTTTCACATATCACAGAATATTCTTTTTTAAAATTTATTTCAACTTCAAAAAAATGTAAAAGCCATTTTTAGCTAATAGATCATATACTGACAGACAGGGTTGGATTTGGCTCATGAATTATAGTTTGCTGATCTCTGGTTTAGAGAACTTGGCATATGAGTTCCATTAGAGGATGTGTAGGAGTTTTCCAAACAGACAAAGGCATCTAGATTGGAGAAATCACGTTTAGCAAAGATATAAGTATGTGAACAGGCACGACTCATTTGAAAAGCCAAAAAATAGTATTATTGGCCCTTTGCGTTGGAGGTGGTGGAAAATACATGGAAGGAAACTGAAGGATCCCATGTGCCATACTGGGAATTTGACCCCTATTGAGTAGGCAGTGGGGAAACATTGTGGAATTTGTGGCATAATTAGGTTTGCATTTTAGAAAGGTCACTCTAGCAGCCAGGTGAAAAACTGATGAGAGAAGTCCAAGAGAGAAGAAAAGAAAATAAGAAAATTATTTTGGTAGTTCAGTGAGAGATACACAGAACAGGTAATCTATTATTTCTGTGAAATTTTCTATTTTTCCCCACAGATGCCATAATCTTTACTGACTCAGGACCACTGCAAATGATATTCCTTTCTTTCTGGAATATTTTTTTCTTTTTGCTTCTCTTTGATTACTTAGTTCCTTCTCATCCTTTAGGTTTTCATTTTAACTTTACTTCTACAGATAAGCTTTCATTGACCCTTCAGATAGGATTCACAGCCCTGTGATACATAACCATAGGACATTACACTTCTCTCTATCAGTGATCATACCCAGGGTATCTGCTCAATGTTGGTCTTTTGTGCTAGACTGTAACCCACATGTCTGCCCCTGTATCCCAGTGCCTACTTCAGAATAGATGCTCAGTGAATATTTGCAGTGGCCATGAAGTTGGAAGAGAGGATATTTACCAAGAAGAACTGACAGGATTGTCTGGCTGAATAGCTGACTTAATGGATAATATAAGGTTAAGGATAATTCCTTGATTTGGGTGACAAAGTGGTTGGTCAGAAAGGAGAGATAACAAAGGATAAATGTCATATCCGAAGCAGTTGTGGGACGGTTGATTTTGAAGTTCCTGTAGGACATCTGAGGGGACACACCAAGAAATATTTTGTCTGCTTCCCACTAGGCTAAGCCGACCATTTTGTATCTGTTCTAGCAATTGCAGTAACCTATGCCTTGGTTTCTGTTTTGAACTCTTTTTGCCCAACATATGCTAAGATTTAGAACTCTTTCCCAAAAACAGCACTTCTAATATGTTATCCCTTGCTTCAAAAGTTAGTAGAAGACTTTTCTCAACATGGAATCCAGGCCCCCTAAACTGATTTCATTTCTCTACTTTGCCTTATTTCCTTAATTCCCCAACATAAGTATTCTCTGGTCAAAATAGTCATCCTATTCACCTCCATTTTCACTATTGTTTTTCCTGTCTTTACTTGTTCTGTCCCTCTGGGGTTGTCTGGAATTCTCTTTTTAGCCAACCTAAAGATAATCTTCCTCTAAAAGCCAATTTAATTTCCATCTTTCCCTTGATGTTTCCTTGAACAGATTAAATGTACAAAACTTGTCCTTCCTTGATTTGCCTTAGTGCATGTGAATTATTTCTCTGATAATAATAATGCCTTCCATTTTGGGGTGCTTAGTGTGGGCCAGCCCCTCATGTAACCTCATATCATCTGTACAACAAATCTTCTGAGGTAGTTATTATTTACTTTTTGAAATATGGAGATTCTAAAATTCAGAAAGTTTAATTTTAACTCCACCAAAGACTTATATTGGTAAATAGTGGCTCCAGGTCTGACTACAAAGCCCACACTGCTACTTACTATGTTGTGTGAAAGGAAAGGGTTTTTTTTTTTTTTTTTAGGCTTATGAAATGTGAGGTCTCACCTTAAATATTTTCTCATAGAGTCAATATAATGTAATAGGCTCTGGGCTTCGAAGCCCAGGATTTAGATGGCCCTTTTCCAGCTGAATGACCACAAGGAAGTCACAAAGCCTTCTATGACCTCTGTCTATTCATCTGAAAAATGAGAACCCAGACTGCTTAAGAAATTAAAAAATGAGATGATTATGTGACAATACTTTGAAAATTGTGAAGCAATAGACGTTATATAAGTACTATTGTTAGTAGAGGTCTTGAGTAGAATTTTAATATAAATTAAAAGTTTAAAACTCATAGATAAAATGAAACTGAAGGAAATAAGAAGTTGTCAGTTTAAGCATTCACCAGAGAGAATAATTTAGGTATTTATTGAGGATCAGCTATCAAGAATAAGATAAATTCAATGGATGATTTTTAAAAAGTTAAATATAATACATGGTCCCTGCTCTCAAGAAGCTTTCTTTCCTAATGCAAATACTGTGTATGTATAGCCTTGTTTTATATATATATATATGTGTGTGTGTGTGTGTGTGTGTGTATATGCATATGTGTAACATATATAATTAAAATTTTGGAGATCTCTATAAACAGATACAGATATATAGGTATGTCTATGAATTATATATTTATATATTTAATTTGCTCAATTCTCTTTACTTAATTCTCTACCTTGGCAATTTCAACTGTTCTTTCTGCTTTCTTAGCACCTGGTAAAGAATTGACTATATTTTATAATTATCTCCTTACATGTATGTCTTTCAGGATTCATCATTGTAGTCCTATCATCTAACATAGAACCTTGCATATCAATAATTAATTAATGTGAAAGGAAGGAAAGGAGGAAAAAAGGGAGGGAAAGAGGAAGGGAGGGAAAGAGAGTAGAAGGAAGAAAAAATCTGGGTCGCCTTGTGAACATTTGATTTCTCCTTGGAGAATTTCCCAACTCAGGAGAATTTTCAAATTCTAGAGTCACAATGATCATCTGCCTATAGGATTTCCTTTTCACTTGCCCATAGATTTTATTGCTAGATCATCTTCCTTCCTGTGGCTTTTTTTAGTTTCATTCTTTGTCCAGCCCATAGTCTTGCTGATTCATTGCCTAAAATCAATGACTAAGATCTTAATTTAATGAAAGGCCAAGTAAAATTATATTGAATGAATAAATCATGGAAAGCACTAGATTAGTCAGTGAAATTTCAAGTTACGTTTCCCTTACTATGAAGACTTTTCAATAAGGTCTGACAACTCCTAAACATGTGGTCTAGTAAAAGGAGGTGAGCTGTGGCTTCAAAAAATCTAGGTTTGGAAAACCCCTCCCCCACTATTAGATCTGTAGCTTGAGGTATGTCGCTCAGAGTCCTATGGGCCTCAATGTCTCAGTTTTAAAAAGAGGGTAATAATTCCTACTCTGAAGAGATTTTGAGAAGGATTAGAAATGATGTGCATAAAACATTTGGCATAATACATGGCTCATAGAAGAAATTTTTTTTTAAATATACAAAATGCACAAGTTTTTGTCAAATGACTATTACAGTTATTATGATAATAAATTCTTAGTAATTTAAAGAGAGACATATGATTAGCTGCTAGCAATGCCTAAGAATATAGTAAGGACATACTAAATATCAATTACTGAACAGTGGATATTGAATGCATTCCCAAAACACATGAAATGATTTATAAATATTATTTGATTGGGCACCTGGGTGGCTCAGTTGGTTAAGTGTCTGACTCTTGATTTCAGCTCAGGTCATGATCTCAGAGTCATGAGATCAAGCCCTGAGTCGGGCTCCACAGTTAGCGGGGAGTCTGCTTGAGATTCTCTCCCTCTCCCTCTGCCCCTCACACCTGCTCTCTCCCTCTCTCTCTAAAATAAATAAGTAAATCTTTTAAATATATATGTAAATAAATAAATATTTGATGATGATAGTCCTGTTTGCCAGATTTTCACATCCTATTCATTCTCTTTAAATAGGGCCTATCATACTACTAAAAAAAAAAAAAAAAAAAAGGCTTGTCTGAGGATCTTAGAGAAATACGACAAGCAGCCAAACCTAGTGAATAATAGCAAGAAAAAGTCCTTCAGAAATGGTCCTGTCATGTAGGTCTGGTTGAACTATTGTAAAATCATATAAGTTATGTAATGTATCAACATTATAAAGCTTGAAAGAAACTAAGAGAAAAAGTAAGTGCATGCATGCTAGAAAGCGATGTGAAGGATAAGGTGCTGCACACCACTACTCTACCCCTCCTCATGATTTCCGTGTAAGCTAAAAGGGCTAAAAGTAGCTTTTCTCATAGAAAATACTCCCTACTCACCAGAAGGAGAAATCCATGTTTTCTATTTACTTGGTTGGTGTATGTCCTCATTTTACTATGACTTCCTGAACACACCCTGAAAACTAGTGATTCTCTGAACTCATAATGAATTCCAGAAATCATCTTTTATTCATAAAATTACATTCATAAAAACACTTCCAGGAATTCCTAAAGCACATTCACTTTTCAGTAAGACAATGGATCTACCTACCTTCTAAAATCTTGAAAATCTTCTTTATCTTCCATAGCATTAGGAAAGACTGATGCTGTCCCTATATAAAAGTGTGCCTATCCATTATTGTTTGCTTAGTGTTCCTTCCACTTGTGCATATTGGTTTTCATTTGGCACGCTGCCTATGCTCACCATGACTCTTTCCTATCTTATCACAAGCTATGGGACAGCTGGACTTAAAACCCTCTCTTTAACTGGAAGCCTAAACCTTTCAGGGTTCTTTTTTTGTCACTCTGAACAGGGCTGAAATGGAGTAAAACTGATCTTTTTGCACATATTGGCTTCACTCCTTTGGTTTTGTGCAAAAGCCTTCCAAATCCAACCATAGGATGTCAATGAATTGAGCATCCAAATATATTTGTAAGAGCTAGGGCTTAGGCCACCTGAAAGTATCTGATATCTCTCTTTGGTGAATTTGCACATTTTCTTACAAATAGAGCTACTTTTAAATCCTTCTACTGTACAATGAGTTCATGCGAGGGCAGACATTTCTTACTCAATACCACACCTTTTCAGAGACTTTAAAGGCTGGATACAGTTACCTTGTTCATAGGTCTGATAATATCAAATGTTCTAAGGTTGATTTGTATTTATGTAATCCCTGGTGTTATGACCTAAATACCTAAACCAATCTTTTGGTTGTTTTGTATGTTTGTTTGTTTGTTTGTTTTTTCCCTGAGCTACAAAGCCTGTAACATAGAATGCCATATGGAGACATAAAGAATTTATAGTCACATTACAGGCTTGGAATGTATGCTTAATAATGCATTTCTGGGAGACTCAAAGGTTTAGCTAAGCTCTACCAGTTGGTTTACAATTTCCATCTCCTCTCCCCTCCCTTTCTTTCTTTCTTTTTTTTTTTTTAATTTCTTAAAGACTTTATTTATTTATTTGAGAGAGAGGAGAGAAAGAAAGAGAGAGAGAGCACGAGTGGGGGGGAAGGCAGAGGGAGAGGGAGAGGGACAAGCAGACTCCCTGCTGAGCAAGGAGCCCAATGCGGGGCTCCATTCCAGGACCCTGAGATCATGACCTGAGCCAAAGGCAGATGCTTAATGAACTGAGCCACCGAGGCACCCCATCCCTCCCTTTCTTTCTTCCTCAACTCAAACATGGCACCTGCATTTGTTATTAGTCAAAAATGTGTGCTTTAGGGGGCACCTGGGTGGCTCAGTCATTAAGCGTCTGCCTTCAGCTCAGGTCATGATCCCAGGGTCCTGGGATCGAGCCCCGCATCGGGCTCCCTGCTCCGCGGGAAGCCTGCTTCTCCCTCTCCCACTCCCCCTGCTTGTGTTCCCTCTCTCGCTGTGTCTCTCTCTGTCAAATAAATAAAATCTTAAAAAAACAAAACAAAACAAAACAAAATGTGTGCTTTAAAAGATGGTTTCCAGTTTTTCATTTCCTCTCCCAAGAAACATTTTATGTATGTGCAGTTCTAATCTAATCTGTCCTTTGAGGTTTTTGAGAAGTGCAGTCCCTGAACTGTAAGAACTAAGAACTTTGGGAAAGGTGGCAAAAACAGAGGAGTCATCTGCCCCAGACAATCAATTGTGTAAAATTTCTCCAGGACCCTGACAACTACACACTGAAGATAAAGTAGCAGTCCATTGTCACTGCCACTGGTCCATATGCCTGTTCCCTGTTGATGGCAAATCATCCTAGAGAAAGCTAAGTAACTTGTCCCAGTTGTATTATCATCTGCAGAAGTTGTCCTTATGAGATAGTTTCTTGGGTGCTGGAGCCATAATATGAAGAAATATCACAGGAAACATTAAATTAGATAATTGAAAGCTTTCCAAGAATCCAAAGCATCTGCTTATAACCATGAGTGCTGTTTTTCACATTTGGAACTAGAATAAGGCAAATTAATAATAATAATAAAACACTTTTGATAATGATAGTAATAATGACACTGAGTAAAATCTTGAGAGTAGACATTTTTTTTTTGCTAGTCTTTGTGCTGTTTTTCAGTATTCCTTCTTCCCTCTTAATCCTCACATTAGCCATATGAGACACTACCTCCATTTTACAGATAAGGAAACTAAAGAATTACACATCTAGGGGCACCTGGGTAGCTCAGTAAGTTAAGTGTCTGCCTTTAGCTTGGGTCATGATCCCAAGGTCCTGGGATCAAGGGCCGCATCAGGCTCCCTGCTCAAAGCCTGCTTCTCCCTTTCCCTCTACCACTCCCCCTGCTGGTGCTCTCTCTCTCTCTCTGCCAAATAAATAAATAAAATCTTTAAAAAAAAGAATTACAAATTAATAGTGGAAACAATAGTTATGATAACATAACAATAATAATCACTATTTTAAGAAATTTGCACATATTACTCAATTTCATCCTTAATAACAAGCCAATGACATAGGATATAGAATTAGAAACTTCACACATGAGGGAACTGAGGCACAGAGAGGTTAAAAAAATTTCCCAGTGATAACCAGCAAATAAATGGTAGAGCTGGGATTTGGACCCAGGCACTTGGCTTCAAAATCAAGGTCACTACTAAGCCTTGTGCTATACCATCTATCCAGAAGCAAAGTATAAATAAATGTAGATATTGTTAATAAATACCCAGCTCATAACAACAACTTCTCATTTACTTTATTTCAATAATAGAACACAGCTGGTGTTAGGGTGAATAAAATAGTGCACTCCTGGTTGCTGAAGCTAAGTGTGACATAAACAGACCAGGTAAAGAGACCAACCCTTCCCAAATTGCCCAGTACCTCCCCAGTTTTATTACTGACAGTCCCATTCCCAGGAAATCTTTCGGTTCTAGATAAAGCAAGACAGTTGGTAATAGTACTGTGGACTGTCAACATTGTTTACTTAGTACCTTAGCTCCA
This sequence comes from Phoca vitulina, assembly GCF_004348235.1. Lineage (NCBI taxonomy): Eukaryota > Metazoa > Chordata > Mammalia > Carnivora > Phocidae > Phoca > Phoca vitulina. The sequence continues at coordinate 4,376,049 of NW_022589722.1, forward strand.
GTCCAATATCAATTTCAACTGGAGCTTACCACGCCACGCAGAGAATTAAGGCATCCATCATAGTAAGCTTGGCAAATAAACCTTATTCTAAGCCTCCTGTTTTAACACTTAGCAACTTTGTAACTTTCAACATGTCAAATGTTCATACCTAGAAAGGACTCAATAAAACTGAATTGGGATTAAGGAATTTATCACTGCTAAGAAAGAAATATACCCCATGTAACATTCAAATATTTCTAATTTCTTCCCCTCTCTACCATACTATACAAAAGCCAGCACTTACTAAGGATCTTTACTAGTTTGGGCTTTCTGTCAATGGACCCAGAGAGTGCCCTCATCCCTGGGTAATCTGTGAGAAAAGTATCTCTAATTATTTTTTTGTGTGTTTGAGAAAGCCAGTCCTAGCAGCAAATGTTGGAAAACACAAAGATAGTGCATATTTTCACCTGAGAAGTTTGGCAGGAGATAGGACAGGTATAGCTAACAATATCTGCAATCATTTTTAGTAAATAAAGCCCCACCATTCTGAAAAATAAAATTGAAACAAATTTAAAGAACTACATGAAAAAAATCCATATTATGTTAAAAGAAAACAACCTACTCAGTTGCATTTACACATTCTCACAATAAGCATTTTTTGGGTGCCTATTATATGCCGCACACTGCTTTAGAGGCTTGGAAGGGGTAAAAATAAATAATACAAAACCTGAAGTAAAATGCACTAAAAGTATTATGTTCAAAGTTTCATGAGACAGAGATTAACTCTGACATGGAAGCCTTGAAGTTGAACTGAGTGTGCCAATGACCAGGAACAGAAGAGCCTTTCTGCAGAGCAGATGCCATATGCAAAGGTAAGAAAGTCAAATGGATTTGGTATTCTGGAGGAATCTCAAATAACTTTCTGGGGATGGGGCATAGCATGAAATAGAGGGGCTGTAATGCATAACTTTTGAAATAACTTTGGGTAGTAGGTTTTTACATTTGTTCCAAAAATGGGCATACAGTAATAATTTTATTAACAACAATACTAATAAATACTTTATTGAGCACTTACTATGTTGCAGGCCATGTGCTATTTACTTCAATTTTCTCTGGTTAGCATAATTAACCTACAGCTATGAAAAGTAAACATAGTTTCCAAAATAAAAAAGTAAAAGTTAGTGAGATGAGTAGCAATATTTAAATTCTTGCAAATTTTCCCCAGCTTTATGAAATATAACTGACATATAATATTGTGTAAGTTTAAGGTATAGAATGTGATAATTTGATATATGATTGCCACAATAAGGTTAGTTAACACATCTGTCACCTCATAGTTACCTTTTTTTGTGGTAGGAACTATTAGCAACTTTCAATAAATGATATAATATTGTTAATTATAGTTACCATATTGTAGGTTAGATCCCCAGAACTTATTCATCTTATAACTGGAAGTTTGTACCCTTTGACTACCATCATCCATTTTCTCCACATACCCTCCACCCCCAGCAGCCACTAATCTATTATTTCTATGATTTCAATTTCTTTTTAGATTCTACATGTAAGTGAAATCATACAGTATTTATCTTTTTCTGTCTGACTTATTTTACTTAGTATAATGCCCTTGAGGTTCATCCATTTTGTCACAAATGACAGAATTTCCTTCTTTCTCATGGATAAATAATATTCCATTGTGTGAGTGTGTGTGTACGTGTGTGTGTATCACATTTTCTCTATCCAGTCATCTGTTGATAGGCACTTTGGTTGTTTCTGTGTCTTGTTTTTTGTAAATAATTCAGTGAACATGGAGGTGTAGATATATCTCTTCAAGATAGTGATCTTATTTTTTTGTTGTTTATTTGTTTCTTGGTTGATATATACCTAGAAATGGGATTGCTGGATCAAATGATTGTTCTATTGTAAAATTTTTGAGGAACCTCAATTCTGTTTTCCATAGCAGCTATATCAATTTATATGCCTACCAACAGTGTCTTCCCAGGTGGGGGAGCAAATTTGCATTCCAGCCTAACTGCTGAACATAGCCCCTCTGGGAAGTGTGGTTACAGATACCTAGCAGCAGCAGAGCACATCGTATGGCCTTTATGATTAGGGAGACAAGCCAGCAGCTCTGCCCAACTATTAAGCAAACCCTCTGGCCCCAGATAACCAGGGAGCCTGAACAATGATCCTGAGCAGCCTCAGAGTCCAGCCTATAGTACAATTCAGCCATGGAGTCCAGTCTACCACCCAGCCCAGCAGTGAAGCTTAACATACAGCTCTGCTCAATTGCTGAATAGAGCTGGCATCCTCATCCAGACAGGGAACCCAGACAGTGACCCCATGCACTCATAGAGCATAATGTGTGACCCCACTCAATCAGGGAGTCCAAATAGCAATCCTGCCTGACTGCAGAATCCAGCTATGGTACCCTCTGTCTGACCTCAGAGCATGGGCAGTGGCCTTGCCTTACTCCGTCTGACCTCAGAGCATGGGCAGTGGCCTTGCCTTACCCAATAGCAAACCCTGCTTTCTTACAGACACTACCAGCTGATTCATCAAGCTTACTCTAATCTCAGCTTACTGGCTAAGGTCTTTCTTTGCCAATAAATCCATAAATTCTAGTAGAGAAGATTTTATACTCAAAAGTGCAGATACCAATGCAAGGATACAAGGATCACAAAGGATCAGGTAAACATGGCACTATCAAAGGGAACTAATAAAGCTCTAATACCTGACTCTAAAGAAATGGAAATCTATGAACTGTCTGACAAAGAATTCAGAATAATCTTCTTAAAGAAGTTGAGGGTACTAAAAGAACACACAGATAAGAAACAGTATTAGGAAAACAATGCATGAGGCAAATGAGAAGTTCAACAAAGAAATAAAGACAAACCATTAAAAAATAAATAAAAACTAGGCAAAAATTCTAAAGCTGAAGAATACAGTGACTGAACTGAAGAATTCAGTAGAGAGCTTCAACAGCCAACTTGACAAAGTAGGAGAAAATCAATGAATTCAAAGACAGATCATTTGAAATGACCCAGTTAGGAGAAAAAACAAGAATGGAGAAAAAATAAAGAAAGCCTACCTTCTTTTGATGGTCTGCCATCAAAAGAAACAATGTATGCACTATGGGAATCCTGGAAGGAGACAAGAAAGAGAAAGGGGCAGAAAATCTATTTAAAGAAATAGATGAAAACTTTGCAAACTTGGGGAGAGAAGCAGGCATCCAGATTCATGGATTCCCAAATAGGTTGAACCCCAAAAGGGCTACACCACGCTTACCATGTAATCCTCATGGTAAACACAAAAGAAAAACCTGTAGTAGGTTCACAAAAGGTTATGATATAGGAGTCAAAGCATACCTCTACAAAAAATCATTAAATCACAGAGACAACAAAAGAGGAAGCAGAGAAGAAAGAATCTACAACAGTCAGAAAACAATGAACAAAATGACAATAGTAAGATCTTACCTAACAATAATTACCTTAAACATAAATGATTAAATTCTCCAATCTTGCAAATTTCTCAAATTAATGTTTGGCTTAAATATAGTTGATTCTAATATCCACATCTGCATTATAAATGTGATCTGTTGATTGAAGTTTACTCATCATATATTGGACTCTGCACTGGATGACAGAAATATGATGAACAAAACCAGTGTGATCTCTTTACTCATAGAGCCTACAATCTACTGAGGGATGTCCATCAACCGTGATTATACCAATAGCTTCCTACCTGCTTCTGCAATAACAATTCTGTGATAAAAGCAGAGGATGCTGTAAGAGTGCCTGACCAAGGAAAGTGATCTAGGCTGAGGAATCTGGGATTAGGTGATTTGCAGGTATAACCACACTACAATCTTCAGAAAAAAGGAAAAGTACATTTTCATATGTTAATGAATTTGTTCATTTTTTAAAATAAAATTCATTATTAGCAAACTCACGTTGAAGCAATCAGCTAGACAGATGGAAACTTTGGATTCCAGTCAGAATCATGTCTTTCTATCAGCTAGCAATTAGACATGTGAAAGCATATTCTTAAAAACCATAATGTGTCAAAGATTTCCAGTTTTTAAAGCAATACTGTCAGGCTGTGAAACTTACAAAATTATCCAATTTTTTATTACTGCTTTTGATTTATATGTTCCCAAAAGCAAGGTTTGGAAATCTTCCCATTTTAGTTATTGCAGTCACTGGAAAAAAAATTAAAAACCATAACACATACTTTTTACTTTCTTAAAATTATATTAGAGTCTTTCAAAGGATCAAACTTTATTAATATATTCTCTTTAGAACACTGAATATTCTGCTTTCTTAGTAGCAACAGTGACAATAAAATGAGTACGTTGGGATTCTGGAGATGTCTAGTCAACCCTCCTGAATTTTGAACCGGGAACCGGAGATAAATGAGCAGCCCTATAATGTTAGACTGACAAACACAATGCAAGCTGGTGGGTTAAAATGAGCCTCTGCTACGTCCTCTCTCCAATCAGATCTAGAAGCCACCTATAGATTTTCAGAGCATCACTATAACCAAAATGACAATAAGGAAGATCCCAGCCTGCCTTTGTAGGGCAAAAACCTCTGACCTGGTGAACAGAATTGGAACAGAATGAGAGAGGCCTGAGGATAGGCAGATCCCAAAAAGCCAAGTGGAATCTGAGTAAGGGAGCCCTGTGATCCCTGTTTGTACTCTGACCGATGGGTATCTTTCCTCCTCATCCCCCACTCATCCTCTTCCCCTCTCCTCTTGTAGGAATAAGCTAGTGGAAGAAGAGAGAAGAGACTAAAGAACTTGGGAAAAGAGAGAAAACATTTGCTTCTTCCAACTAGTATGCAATTTATTTATTTATTTTAAAGATTTTATTTATTTATTTGACAGAGAGAGCAAGAGAGCACAAGCAGGGGGAACTACAGTGGGAGAGGGAGAAGCAGGCTCCCCGCTGAGCAGGGAGCCTGATGCGGGGCTTGATCCCAGGACCCTGGGATCATGACCTGAGCCGAAGGCAGATGCCCAGCTGACTGAGCCACCCAGGTGCCCCTAGTGTGCAATTTAAAATCATGGTCCAGGAATAGTTTCTTTTATTTGTTACTTCATTGTTTCTCTCTGTTGTGGCTAACACTAGAAGCAGTGCAGCACAAAAGAACCTAAGAACTTCATCTTCTCTTGTCTTCCCACCTTCAACCAACCCATGAAATCTGGTTTGAAAAACTGACATATTAGTATGGAATCTAGACTTCCAGAAACCAATCCTAGAGATGATTTACTTTTAAAAACAACAAGGTTTGGGTGTCGTACATGGTAAAGAGCTTTGTAATCAGACACCTGCCTCTCCCTCAACACACTCCCCAAACTGGTATAATCTTTAGTGGGTTACTTAACTTTCTCAAAGACAGTTTCATCTATATAATTGGGGTTGAGGGTGGTTAAAGTAATATTAGCTTAAATTTTTTTAAAAATCGAATGAGAAAATACATGCACAAGCAATATTCAAATAAATTATTATTCAAGTAATTATTTGGTTATTTCTCATTGATTACAACTTTATTTGAAGGTGGATAAGAAATATAATGTCACTGACATTATATGAATGTACTTTATTTGGTTTTTCAGAACTTTTAGTAAAGTTCCCAGGGAAAAGTACTTCTTAAAGATATCCCTAAATTAATTCCTTCCTCCCTCCCTTCCTTCCTTACTTCCTTCCTTCCTTCCTTCGGTCCGTCCCTCTTTCTTCTTTCCTTCCCTCTTCCTTCTTTCCTTCTCTCCCTCCCCCCTCCTTCCTCCCTTCCCTCCTTCTTTCACTCTTCCTTCCTTCCTTCCTTCCTTCCTTTCTTCCTTCCTTTCAGGAAGGAGCTAGTCCAGAGAGTATGCCTTTTTGTATTAAGTGTTGGGTATAATTTTAAAACTCCCTTGAGAGTAAGATTTTTTGGTGCCACTTATTTACTTGAAAAAGATTTTAGTGCTTTATTTACAAAATGCCCAATTAAAACCTGATCCATCACAATTCAGCCTTAACATCAGAATTAGAAATGCATGAAGTAATCTATGTACTTGTCATTTAAGACTTACTTAAATTACTAATAGCACTCTGAATTAAGGGCTTTTCACAATCCAACACTGATTTCTTACACCCCAGACATCACTGTAAAGGAACTATATATTTTACAAACTAAAATAAACTGAACTCTGAGGTCCTCAAAATATTACTGTGTTTAATAAGTGTTAATGTTTCTGAACGCACACACAGACAAAAATGAGTGCTTGTTATTATTTTAGAATTAATTTGTTGTGTTTTTTTTAATTTTGTAGTTTTTTTTAAATTTAACCATGTGACTTTAATCTACTGTCAATTTATTACAACTTTCTTAAGTAAATTAGTATACTTTAATTGCTTCTTTCTCCCTTCCTTCCTTTCTTCTTCTTTCCTTCTTTTCCTTCTCTCTTTTTTTTTTTTTTTTTGGATCTTAGTTTGCACATTTCCCTCAAACAAATTTTTCTAGCAACAGCATGTTAAATATATAAAATAATATCAAAAAAAAAAAAAAGTGGATCTATGAAGATAACACAAGGCTGTATAGGCCTAGGAAAAAAAGAATGTATTTCTCGGTTTACCTATATACATACATACTCCATTGTTATTATTATTATTTTTTTTTACATAGAAGCCAGAGTCTATCCATATGTGATCATACAGTGAGTCCATCCTCAGGAAGGAAAAAAAAAAAGCTTTTTTCAATTTTAATTATTGATCTGTAGAGCCCAACACACCATTTATTCATCTGCAGTATATTTGTATAGGTTAAGTAAAATTGCTCCTGGCAAAAAAGAAAAAAAAATTACCGGTGCAATATGTAAAATATATGCTAGGATATCTTCTAAAACTGTATTGGTAGGGGAATTCTGCTTTGCAGAAAATACTTCTATCACAGTTGCCAAGATAATTTAATTTCCGCATATGTAGCACCAATTAGTGCACTCAATATGGTCATACAATTGCGTAATACCCGCTTTCCCAAGAACTTCTAACCCCATATCAGAAAGATGCAGATGTTTCCAGATTCTTGTGCATCACAGCTCTCCTGGGAGGGCCCAGCAAATAACTAGCCTGAATATTTTGGCCCTATAATTTATTTTTTGTTATTGTTATACTCCTAACATACTTTGGGCAATAGTAAAATAGCAAATTGTTAGTATTTTTTGTTTGTTTCAAGTAATGGGTTAAAAAACTTGTTAGTTAATATTAAGCCTAGCTCTCATATATGTTTATGAAAAGACTGTTCATAGATTTTAAAGGATCCTGTATACTGTCATCATCTAATAAATATTATAATGAAGTATCATGGTATGCTTATGTAACTTACATAAATTCAATTATACATGTTCAGAGGGCAGAGAGAGAGATAGGCTGGTTTTATCCACCGCCCACAGGATGTTTTTACAGCTCTGAGTGAACATGAAATGGAAGATACAACTCTACTGTTCACAGTTACCTCTGTTCTCAACTACCTGAATATAAGCATCTTGCTGCATGCAGTAAGTGTAATCTTCATTTTTAAGCATGCAGTAAATACTTTTTTCTGAGACATCGTCCCTAAATGCTAACTTTCAATTGTTGCTTAACCAAGAAACAGCTCTGTTCTGAGACTGGAGGAAAAATTGTATTGGATTTAATGAATGTTGTACTTGGAGGTCATTTTCAAGGGCATTATTTATTTTATTTCATTTTTACTTTAAGTACTGACCGTAAAACTAATTCCCATTTGAGATGCTGCTATGCTGTAAAACTGTTATTAGTAGTCAGCACTTTAATTTAATTTAGAATCATCAATATTTTTTATTTCAAAGATTTTATTTATTTATTTTATTTATTTATAGCACATGCATGAGCAGGGGGAAGGGGCAGAGGGAGAGGGAGAGAGAGAATCTCAAGCAGATTCCAGTCTGAGCATGGAGCCCCACATGAGGCTTGATCTCACAAGATCATGACCTGAGCCAAAATCAAGAGTCTGAGGCTTGACTGAGCCACCCAGGCAGCCCTAGAATCATCAATAATTTTTTGATAGAGATTAGGAGAAAATTATAGTGTGAGTGGGAAAACGAACCTCATTGTTATACTAAAGTGCCAATATTTTGGTTGCCATTTTATAACCAAAGTAAGATGTTGAAGAGATTTACTAAATTGAGACCAAGCTCCAGTGCAAATCTAGAATTCACTGGGACATGAGTCAAGGACACCATGGATTTATATTTAGTGAAAGAACTAAAAATGAGTGAATGCTAATAAATGCTATAACTTTGTAGAAATTGAGTTTTAAGTTAATAAAATCAATGTTATCTGATTGGACAAAGTAAACAGACATCTTGGTTTTTCTCTTTTGCATTTTGTTGTTGCTAATTAATGATGCCCAAATAATATATTGGAGTGTAAATATAAAAGTGTAGTTTGCATGCCACAAATTGAGAAAAACTTCACTATACTTTTTTTAACCCAGCGCATTATGATGTATTGTTAAACAAAACTTACCATTTAGATATACTAATTAGTTAATGCACAATGGAGAGGGGTTAAATAAAAGAAAGATGTAATAACCACAGCGGTAGTAGGAAACATGATTGAATATATCGTATGTGATTGGCATGGTGATAAGTGCTTTTCTTACATTATGTAACAATCTTCAGAACATGTGTATGTAGCGGGTATTATTATTATTAGCCACCACCCTTTACCAATGAGAAAGTCAAGATATAGAGAGCTTTGATAATTTTTCCAAGAATCACAAATAGAAAGTGTTAGAGCCAGTGTTGAACCTAAATTCCAAAGCCCATTTAATAACTACTATACAATTTTGACATGCACATGAATATTATATTCTGACCTAAACACAGTTTGTAAAAATTTAAAGATGGTTGCTCATTAATTAGAAATGAATATGCTTCATTAAAAACCTTTGTAAAGGGACGCCTGGGTGGCTCAGTCAGTTAAGTGTCTGCCTTTGGCTTAGGTCATGATCCCAGGGCCCTGGGATGGAGTCCCACATCGAGTTCCCTGCTCAGCGGGGGTCTGCTTCTCCTTCTGCCTGCCGCTTCCCCTGCTCATGCTCTCTCTCACTCTTTCTCTCCCTGATCAAAAAAAAAAAAAAAATCTAAAAAAAAAAAAAACACCCTTGTAAGTCATTACTTTGTCATATATATATTTTTTCATTCTTTCATTCTTAAACTGTCTCACAGTCTTTCTGCCCTGCTAAGTCAGGAATCAATACAGTCATTGTTTCTGTCATCAACTCTTATCTTTTGTTGTTGTTATTGTTAGGATGGTGAGTGTCATTCTCCTCTGCCTCAAAATGAGCCAGCAGGCTTGCATTGCAAGAATGCAGGAACAGAGCCAGGAGGGGCTGACAGGGGTGGTGGCAGTCCAGCTACCATTTATTTTGACTCTGTCAGTATTTGCTTCCTTGCTCCCAGAATAATGCAGCTGCAGTTGTGAACTCAACTACCATCTGGCTGCTTACTTCTTCACAGTCAAAAGAGTTGTCTATACTCCCCAGCCTCTACCACTTTACCAATTTTTCATTTGTAACACTCCATTTTCTCTTCTGACCTACTACACAATGAAAGTTCTTTGCCAAGGTTATAGATCATCATTTTGTTGCAAAATCAAATAAATATTTGAAATTCTTTTCTCAGTTGACTGAACACTGTCATTAGCCACAGCTGACCGTTTCCTCCCTCTTGAATATACTCGTTTGTTTCCTAGTGCCTTAATTTCCTATCACCTGCCTGGCCATTTTTCTCAGTTTTCCCATGTTCATCTTATAAATGTGTGCATTACATCACTGCAGTAGACATGTTTATCCCTTCCATCTGGCCACAGAGGTTGAATTAGAGATAGCCACATGACCCAAATCAGGTCAAATAGAGCCAAAGAGATTCTCTGCTAGGACTTATGTTGAAGCCATGACAGAATAATTATGTTCTGTCTGCTGAGATTGCTGGCAGTGAAAATGATATAAGCGCAGTATTGCTGGGGGTCAGAAAAATGAGGCCATTACTGTGAAAAGCACATAAAAACCAAATCCTGACAAATTCAGTTAAGTCTGGATCCAGATGGGTCTGAAGCCTTAAGTATACATCTGGATTTTTCCATAACATGAACCAATACATTTCCTTGATTACTTGAGTGAGGTTTTATATCATTCACAAATAAAAGAATTTCTTATGATAAAATACTCCCCTCCCACCTACTCACCCATCCCCACTGAATAAATGTAATTTTCTATTAGAGATCTCATTTCAGATGTTCTCCTGGCACCACACACTCAACACTCCCATTTCTATTCACCCAGTTTTCTAACCAGAAACTTGGGCATGATCTTTGACTCTTTCCTCACCCTTAGCTCACCTCCCCCATCCAAATAAATCATCTAGTCTTACTAATTTACTCTTAAATTTTTGCTTATTTCATCTCATCTCCTCATTCTTGCTGCCTCAATGTAAGGTATACCACTATCTCTTGCTTAGATTACTTTAACCATCTCCCAACTGATTTGCTTGGATCCTTTGCCTTGTAACCAGAGTGATGTGCGTCCAAAGTGCAAATCTGACTATAATAATCTGTTTAAGACTTTGTATGGCTCTCCTTTGCTCACAGACTAATAAGACCCCAAATTCCTTACCATGGCTCCCATCATGATCTGGCCCCTACTTACCCCTCTAGCCTCAGCTCCTGTTGTTATTCCCTCCACCCTCACAATCTCCTACCTGGAACTACTCTTAATCCTTCAAATGGGCCATGCCCTCTCTGTTCTTGGGGTGTACTTATGCTCTTTCCTCTGCTTTAGAATATTCTTCTCCCCTGCAGTGACTGGTAGAATTCTGTGCACCCAGAGGAATACTTCTCTTCAATCCTCCAAGACAACTTCCAAGTCTGAACTAAATGCCCTTATTTGTGTCCCATTAGCTTCTGAGCCATATTTACCTACTGTAATTACCGTTTATGTTATCATTGCCAATTTATATCACTCAACCTAGAAGAACCACTTGAGAGCAAAGATCTCTCACTGCAGTGCCGCTCCGTAACTACTTGTGTAAATGAATGAAGAAGCAGTGATTGAACAATCTGTCAGAGACTGATTGAATATAATAGACACCAAATTGCCATAGATTGAATTTTCTGTTTATATAACTATATAAACCTCTCTCCAATATATTCTAAGCAGATCAGGCTCAAAAAAAGTAAAAAAAAAAAAAAAAAAATAGAGTTTTCTGATAGAGGAATTTCAGATCTTACTTGAAACTTTTTCACTTCCCAAACTCATTTGATTGATATTACACACTTAAAATTAGGCAAATGGTTTATATCAGTGAAAATGAGGGCATGCCCTTAACTTTCCAGATCCATTTTCTTGTCAAAACAGAGACCTTTTGACCCCAGTTTACATATTCATGTTTCAGCTTAAAATAATAAAATTATAAAAGAGATAGGTTGATAGTTCATGAAGGAAGTTATGCTGCTCTGTGATAACTCACTCAGTGCTTTATACAAAACATCACAGCTGACAAGCCTGGTACCTTAAGCAAGAGATCCTTGAGGTCGGGAGGACACATAGCAAGAGAAATAAAAGATGTGGAGTGAACCAGTTTTCATTGTTCCTGCCCTTCCTGACCTCTCCTGACCACACAAACACACACACACACACACACACACACACACACACACCTGTCCCTAACCTATTATTTGTTGGTTTCCGAGTATGATTTCAGATTTCAGTGATTTGGGTTTCTTGACCACCTAAGGAAACCATACATATTTGGTATGTTCATACCAGACATAAGGAATAGAAAATTCAACAACAACAAAAAAAAATTTAGCAAACTGCAGAAGTTCCCAACTGGCTTTCTTGAATTTACTTTTTCTTTCCTCCAATTAGTTCATCACAAAGAAGTCAGAGAAATATTTCAAGAACTCAAAACTCATCAGATTCTGCTTCAAACTCTTCAACATCTTCCCATTACTTTTGGGATAAAGCTCCTAATCTACAATATATCTCTTAGTTCTGTAGAACCCAACTTCTACCTGCCATTCAGTCTGCAACGGGTTCCCTTTTCTCTCTCACCTCTTGATGGTCATAGATGTCCTTTCACTTCCTTGAAGGCACCATACTTTATTCTGTCCCAAGGCCTTTGCACATACTGTTTCTCTGCCTAAAACACTTTGACACCCACCCCTCTATTTATTACCCATTAGTTCTCCCTTCAAATCTCACTTTTTTAAAGAAGTCTTCTCTGAGTTATGAGTGGATTAAGTCACTCTTACCTTAGTCACCCCCATCTGATGACCATGACCTTTCTTGGAAGTGCTTATCACCCTTATAAACTTCCTCATTGAATTATAAACTCCATGAAGGCAAAGACTATATCTGGTCATTTTCTTTGCAGCTCTGGTACCTAGCACAGTACCTAATAACTACTGGTGGTTAATAAATGTTTGTTGAATGAATGAGTGTGTAATTTTAGGGAGAAAGGGACGGGACAAGTATGTAATTCAATATCAACTAAGACCACTGGGGTATCTGGGTGGCTCAGTCGATTAAGCAGCTGCCTTCAGCTCAGGTCATGATCTCAGGGTCCTGGGATTGAGTCCCGCATCAGGCGCCCTGCTCAGCAGAGAGTCTGCTTCTTCCTCTACCTCTCCCTCATGCTCTCTCTTTCTCTCTCAAATAAATAAATAAAAATCTTTAAAAAAAAAAGTCACAGTATATTTGCCAAGTTAATCATCAGTTAATCTTGAAAAAAAAAAACACCTAAGACTACTCATTAAGGCTTTGTTGTCAATTGCTTTGGCAGTAACCAGCACTAATTATGGCTAATTTCTTAGGCTATGCTCTATAGCATCTTGTCCTATGGGTCCCTAAAAATGTCACTTAAATTTTAATGCAAATATGGACATCTTTAATTGACTTTTTCTCCATGTTATTAAATATCCTTCTGCTACCAAAATTCATACACTGACAACTTTGAGACCATGTAGAATTACGAATCCTAGATGCTGAAAACCTTCTATAATTGTGGTGACTTAGCCCATCTCAGCAGTATGCCAGTCCTCTTATATTTTATTGGCATTTTATAACCACAATTTGAAATCTTCCTGCCTATTTTCTGCCCTATTGTTTCCTGCTGTATCTCTAGTTCCTAATAGCATATAGCCTCAAATAAAAGATTCAATGCACACTTGAAAACCAGCCTTACCAGAACAGTCTAGATAGACTCCTCTCTCTGCAGGTGGGTCAAGGTAATAGCCCTTAGTCAGTTAACTCTGCCTGCTATACACCCTCTCCTCTTTCAGGAAGGAGTCCAGTTTTTTAAGAAGTTGCAAATCTGTTTGGGTTAATGCCCAATTTCCAGCCTGGTTCTTACACTTTTAATTTTTAAAAACCTGTTACATACTTTTAAAAGTGAAATAGTTATATAAGGTTTATAAGGAAAATCAGACTTATCTGTTACATCCTATGGTCTAGCTCTTTATTTTATCTAAAAATTTTTTATTTTCAAATTTGTGTTCCAAATTCTCCTATAAATTTATTTCTGCTCCTTTATCTTTTTAATTTCCAAGGCTAACTTTGTTCTCTGAATCTTTTTGCCTTTTATTCTTACATAATGCAATTTCATTTCTCTTTATAATTTTTACAGAAAGTTTTCTCGTGTTTCTTTCATTGTATCTGTTTCAACTATTTTATTATTTATTTTGATCTCTGCCTTTCATGTTAAAGGATTTTCTCTCATGTTTGGTGATTGTTGGCTTCTTACTCATCTTTAAGAGAGCCCAAAAAGCTGATTGGATATTTAATGTATTAAAATAGGCTTCTCCACTTCTGTGTTTCACTGTAGAGTGATCTGGCTGAATTGCTTCTTTGGAGAACCATTTTGAACACTATCAATATCTGCAGATTCCTTTCCTAAGTTGGTCAATTTTCCAGAGAGGAATCCTACAGTGGCCTGCCCAGAGAGACTGGTTACTAGCCACTCATTTATAAATAAATGAGTCAAGTGGGCCTACTATTTATATGTAGACTTTTACTTTCTTGCTTATATTTATAGTGATTTCCTGCCTTCATCTGTATATGGTATCCCCCATTTTCAACTTCTCTAGAAAATAAACTTTAATCCTCTGCTGGGAGTAATTTCCTGACAGAATAGCATGGGAGTGGATCTGGGATTTGAGCTACTATTTTTTTTGAAGTACTATTTATATAACCTTTTGAGCAATCTCCTAGTTTTCAGACCCACTTGTGCCCTAACCCAATTCAGTATAACTGGTGTTTCCACCTCCCAAGATTTGCTGGATTTCTGCATTGTAATTAGCTTACCTCAGAGGTTCACACCCTTCTGGATAAGCTTCAGCTTTCTCTAGTCTATTAGATCAATCATAACTTATTCATTTTCAGCTTCTAAAATTTAGTTATTACCTTTTTCTTGTGTACATCGTCCTTGTTGACTTGTACCATTTTTGAAATCCATTATGATCATTTTAGTATGGTTTTAAGAAAAAATACAGGAGTTATGGTCATTCCACCATATTTAATCAAAACTTTGTAACTTGATTGGGTATACTTGATATACTTGGGTATACTGAATTCCATTTGAAATACCATGATTCCAAAAAGACAATGAAGGTCATCTCATAGTTATTTCCAAGATTATTCTGATAACAAAACAAAACAAAAAAAGAGTCCAAAACAAAAACAAACAAACAAAACCAGTGATTGATATTCATTATGAATATAGACTAAAAAATAATCCCCAATAAAATATTAATAAACTGAATCTAACAATATACACTAAAAAATTATACAACATGACCAATAGGATTTATTTCAGCAACAAGGCTACTTCAATATTAAGAAATGAATCACTGTAATCCACTATATCAACAGACCAGAGAAAAAAAATCACATGGCCATATGAATTGATTCAGAAAAAGCATTTGATGAAATTCAACATACATTCATGGCAAAATGAAACCAAACAACACAAAAACTTCTCAGAAGACCAGGAATAGCAGGTATATTAGTTTTCTAGTTACCATAACAAAATACCAAAACCTGAATTGTTCAAACAACAGAAACATATTGTCTAACAGTTCTGGATATTAGACATTCAAGATCAAGGTCAGCTGGGTGGTTCCTTCTGAGGGCTGTGAGGAAGAATCTGTTCCATACTTCTTCTCTACTTTCTGGTGGTTTTCTAGCTATCTTTGGCATTCCTTGGCATGTAGAAGCATCACCTGATATCTGCCCTCATCTTTACATAGAATTCTCCCTATGTGTCTGCTCCAAATTTCCCCTTGTGATAAGAACACTGGTAATATTGGATTAGGGGCCCATCCTACTCCATTATGATCTCATCTTAACTAGTTACCTCTACAGTTAACCTCTTTCCAATAAAATCCTGTTCTGAGGTATGAGGGCTAGGACTTCAACAATTGGGAAAACACAATTCAACCCATAATAGAGGGGGGACTTCTTTAACTTTTTAAAGAACATGTACTAAAAATTCTATCCAGTGCCATAAGCCAGTAAAAAGAATGGGTATACTTCTACATGAAAAATTAAAACCTCAAGGGGTGCCCGGGTGGCTCAGTCTTTAAGTGTCTGCCTTCAGCTCAGGTCATAATCCCGGGGTCCTGGGATTGAGCCCCACATCGGGCTGCCTGCTCCACAGGAAGCCTGCTTCTCTCTCTCCCACTGCCCCTGCTTGTGTTCCTTCTCTCACTGTGTCTCTCTCTGTCAAATAAATAAATAAAAATCTTAAAAAAAAAAAAAAGAAAAATTAAAACCTTCAAAAATTAATGAATGAGTTCAGTAAGACTGCAGGATGCAATATCAACATACAGAAATCAATTGTATTTCTATATACTAGCAGGGAACATGAAGAAAATGAAAATAAAAATATAATACCATTTACAGTTTCTCAAAAAAAAAAAAAAAAAATAGATAAATAAAGGAAAAAGAAAGAAAGAAATACCTGAATGTAAACGTGGCGTGACATATATAGGACTTGTATGCTGAAGAAAAGTACAAAATAAAAAAAACGTTAATGATAGAAATCAAAGATGTCAAATTAAACAGGGAGACATACCATGTTCATGGATTAGAAGACTCAATGTAATAAAGATGTCAAATCTCTCCAATTGCCATTTAATGCAATTCTTATCAAAATCTCAGTGAGGTTTTTTTTTAATAAATCTAGACAAGATTATTCTAAAAGTAATATGGAAAGAAAAAGGAACTAGAGTAGCTAAGTCAATTTTGAAAAAGAAAAAGGAAATGGGAAGATTCACTTTTTCTGATTTCAAGTTTAATTATACAACTACAGTAATCAAAGCTGTGTGGTACTGCATGATGGATAAAACAAATCAATAGAACAGAATAACAAACCCAGAAATAGACAACACAAGTACAGCCAACTTATTTTTGACAAAGGTACAAAGACAATACAATGAAGGAAGGATAGCTTTTTCAACAAATGGCACAGGAGCAATTGGAGAGCTACAGGCAAAACAGAGCCTTAAACTAAACCTTACACTGTATGTAAAAAATGAACTCAAAATAAGTCATTAGTTCACAAAATGTAAAACTATAAGACTTTAAAAAATAGAAAACATAGGAGAAAATCTCTAGAACCTAAAGCTTGATAAAGTGTTGTTACATGTGACACCAAAAATCATGATATATATAAAAGAAAAAATATATAAATTGAACTTTGTCAAAAATTAGACCTTTATACTGTGAAAGACCATGCGAAGAAGATGAGAAAACAAGCTACAGATTGGGAGAATATATTTGTAAACAGCATATCTGACAAAGGACTCATCTCTAGAATGTATAAAGAACTCTCAAAACTTTACAACTTAAAACCAAGCAGTCCACTTAGAAAATGGGCAAAAAATATGTAGAGACATTTTGCCAAAAAAGGATATATAGTTGGCAAGTAAGCACACAAAAAATGTTCACCATCACTAGTCATAATAGAAATACAAATTAAGACAAAATAAGATAACACTATACATTTATCAAAACAACTAAAATTAAAAATAGTGACAATACCAAATTCTGGTGAGGGCAGAGAAACTGAATCTTTCATACATTGATGATGGTAATACAAATTGGTACAGTCACTTGGAAATTAGTCTATTTGAATTAGTTTCTGTTTTAAAAAAACTAAACATGGGGTGCCTAGGTGGCAGAGTTGGTTGAGCATCTGACTCTTGGTTTTGACTCAGGTCATGATCTCAGATTCATGAGACAGAGCTCCATGTTGGGCTCTGTGCTTAGCATGGAGTCTCCTTGAGATTCTCTCCCACTCTCCCTCTGCCCCTCCTGTTCATGCTCTCTCTCTCTCTAAAATAAATAAATAAATATTTTTTAAAAAAATAAAATAAATAAATAAATAAACATAACCTAATGATAGGGCTCAGCAATCACACTGCTGAGCATTTTATCCAGAGAATGAAATTTATGTTCATACAAAAACATGTACACAGTTGTTAATAGTGGCTTTATTTATAATATCCTAACACTGGAAATAGTCAAAATGTCCTACAACTAACAAATGACTAAATAAACTGTAGTATATTCACACTGTGGAATACTACTTATTACAAGGAACAAATTCTTAATATATGCAACACCTTGGAGGATCTTAAGGACATTACACTAAATGATAAAATCCAATTTCAAAAATAACATACTTTATGATTCTACTCATACAACATTCTTGAAATGACAAAATAATAGAGATGATATTTAAACCACTGATTTCTAGGAGTTAGGATGGTGGGGAGGAAGAGGATGAGTGTGATAATAAAGGAGTAACACAAGTGAGATCTTTCATCAAACAGTTCTGTATTTTGATCAAAATGGTAGTTAAATGATTCTAATATGTGAGTACAACAAAGAAACAAAACTCCATACACACATTGTATCAATGTCAATGATTTTGATATTGTACTATGGTTATATGAGAGGTAACCATTATGGAAAACTGGGTGAAGTGTACATGGATTCTCTGTACTATCTTTGTAACTTCCTGTGAGTTTATAATTTCAAAATAAAATGTAAATATATAATAGAGAGGGGATTGTGTGAAGACACAGATGAAAGAATACTGGTCACGAGTTAATAATCACTAAAGCAAAGTGATGGATATGAGGACGTTTATTATCCTTTTTTGTCTGATTTTGTATATATTTCTTTATATATGTATATAATTCTTTATAATAAAAAGTTTTAAAAAATCAGGGAGTATGTCATATTTACTTCTGTATCCCCAGTGTCCAACATATAGATGATTAAAAATATTTGCTGAGGGGCACCTGGGTGGCTCAGTTGGTTAAGCGTCTGCCTTTGGCTCAGGTCATGATCCCGGGGTCCTGGGATCGAGTCCCGCATCAGGGTCCTTGCTCAGCGTGGAGCCTGCTTCTCCCTCTCCCTCTGCCTGCTGCTCTCCTTGCTTGTGCTTGCTCTCTCTCTCTGTCAAATAAATTAATAAAATATTTAAAAAATAAAAAATAAAAATATTTGCTGAATAACAAACTTGAAGAAAGTCAACCTTTTCAATCTTGTTTTTTTTCTCCAAAATGAACAATGTAGTATTTGTCATTGTGACAGCGTGAAAAGACATTAAATATGTTTTTATATATTAAATATGAACAAAGCATCAGGGAATCATGGGACAACTTCAGGCAACCTAATCTACATGTACTTGGAATCCCTGAAGGATAGAAGAAAGAAGGAAGGAGAGAAAAATATTTGAAAAAATAATGGCCCAAATTTTCTAAATTTGATGAAAACTATTAACCCACAGTTTCAAAGAAATTCAACAAATCACAAACAAAAGAAACATGAAGAAAACTACATCAAAGTGCATAATAATCAATACCAATCATCAAATCTTAAAAGTAGCCAAAAAAAAAAAAAAAAAAGTTACATACAGAGGAACAAAAATAAGACATAGCATTGTCAGAAACAATGCAAGCAATTGAGCAAGAAGAAGTAGTAGATCAAATGAGTCGAACTATAACCCTTAACATTTAGCAAAAGAACACAATCCAGCAATACATAAAGAAAAAATACAACATGACCAAGTGGGATTTATCTGAGGAATGCAATGTTGGTTCAAACATTTGAAAACTATTCAATGGAGTTCACCTACTAACAGACTATGAAGAAAAAAATGATATACTCATCCCTATAGATATAGAAAAAGCATTTGACAAAATTTAATATAATTTCCTGATTGAAAACTCGCAGTAAACCAGGAATTGAATAGAAATTCCTCAATATGACAAAGGACGTCTATGGGAAACCTACAACTAGCATGATATTTAATATTGAAACACTGAATATTTTCCCCCTAGATTTGGAAAGAGCTAAATATGTCCCCTCTTTCCACTTCTTTTGTACATTGTACTGGAAGATCTAGCCAGGGGAATAAGGCAAAACCAAAATAAAACAAATAAAAACATATAAATAGGAATAGAGGAATAAAACTGTCTTTATTTGTTGAAGGCACAGAAAATCCTAAGGATTCTACAAAAAAAGCAACAAAAATTTATAAATGAATTTAACAAGATTGCACAAAGTCAATATGCAAAATCAATTGTATTTCTGTTTATGTAAATAGGTATAACTAGAGGCATAACTAGAAAATGACATTTAAAAAACAATACCTTGGGTACCTGGGTTTCTCATTCAGTTGAGCATCCAACTCTTGATTTTGGCTCAGGTCATGACTCTGGGTCCTGGGACTGAGCCCTGCATTGGGCTCAGTGCTCAGTGAGGAGTCTGCTTGAGGATTCTCTCTCTACCTCTGCCCCTCCCGCCACTCACACACCCTCTCTCTTAAAGATTTTATTTATTTATTTGAGAGAGATTGAGAAAATGAGTGGGAGGAGGGGCAGAGGGAGCCTGATGTGGGACTCAATCCCAGGACCCTGGGATCATGACCTGAGCCAAAGGCAGATGCTTAACCAACTGAGCCATCCAGGCATCCCCCTCTCTAAAATAAACAAATAAATCTTTTAAAATTTTAAAAATAAAAAAATAAAAAGTAATACCAGTTAAAATAGTATAACATATGAAATACTTAGGAACACTTAATAAAATATGTTCAAATCTTATAAATTAGAAAACATTGCTGAAATTAATTAAAGAACATCTAAATAAATGAGAGATATTCAGGTTTTTGGAAGGATTAATTGTATGAAGATTTCAAATTTTCCCCAATATGGTCTATAGGATCATAACTCCAATGAAAACCCATGAGGTTTTTTTTATAGAATTTGACAAGGTTATTCTTAAATTTGTATAGAAATACTATCTAGAATAGCCAAGATGACTGATGAAAATATGTTTTTTGATGAAAAGCCCAAAATTAAAAGACTTATAATACCTGATTTTATGGCTTATCATAAAACTTTAGATCAGTGAAATAGAATGCACAGCCACAATTTCAGCAAAGGACCCAGAGTAATTCAGTAGTCAGAGAATAGTCTTTTTAACAAATAGTGCTGGGATAATTGGAGATTTCTATGCAAATAACAGGAGCTTTGACTCTTATTTGATATACACAAATTATCCCAAAAGAATTATAAGAATTAAATGTAGGAATTAAAACCATAAAAATTCTGGGATAAAAGAAGAAGAAAATCTTTGTGACCTTAGGTTAAGCAAAGATTTTTTTTAGATATGCCACAAAATGAATGAACCATGGGAGAAAAACATGGTTTTATTGGACTTGATCAAAATTAAAACTTTAGCTTTTCAGAAGACACTTAAAAAAATGAAAAGGTAAGTCAAAGGGTAGGAGAAAATATATACAAAACATATATCTGAAATACATTTGTATCCGTATTACAAAAGGAACTATTACAGCTTAATAATTAGAAGATAAAATTTTGAAAAATATGAAGATTTCAACAAACATTTCAGAAAGAAAGACACATAAATGTCAAATAAGCACAGAAAAAATGTTCTACATCATTAGTCATCAAGAAAATGAAAATTAAAACCCCAGTGAAATGCCACTGCACATCAACTAGAATGGCTAAATAAAAAAAGCTAATACCAAATGTTGGCAAGGGTATGGAACAACTGGCATGCTCATTCATTGGTGGTGGAAAGGTAAAATGGTATAGTCACTTTGGAGAAAGCAGTCCTACTCCTAATATTTATTTAAGAGAATGAAAGCATAAGTCCACATTAATACTTGGATTCATATTACCTAAAAATTGGAAACAATTCAAATGCCCAACAACTAGTGAATGGATAAACAAATTGTGATATGGGAATACTTTGAAATAACTATTAAGCAATAAGTAGAAACAGTATACTGATATATGCAATAATGTGGATGAATCTCAAAAGCACTATACTCAATAAAAGAAGGCAGACATAAGAACTACATGGTGTATGTTTCCAGTTATTTGAATCTAGAAGAAAATAAAACTACATTAGATCAGTGGTGTGTAGGGACTGGAGGATGGGAGATGGGATATACTGTAAGGAGGCATGAGAAACTTTTTCAGGCAATGGAAATGTTCTGAGTGGTTATGTGACTATCTGAAGTTTTAAAATTCATCCAAGTGTACACCAAATATTGATTAATATTACTGCATTTAAATTATACTTGAATTACATATATAATATGTACATTATATATTACATATATACGTATATGTTACAATATATACAAATAATATATGTTACATATATAACATGTAGCATAAATATATATGTAACATAATATAATATACAGCATAAATATATATGCAATATATGTAATATGTAATAGCATAAATATATATGTATATAATATAACATATATAATACTTCAATTACATATATATACACACAGAGACATAACTTATGTTTATACATCTGGTAGCAGTATGTAGAGTGGATGAGATTAGAAAAAAAGACTAAAGGTAGAGAAGTCATTTATTAGGTCATTGCAGAAGTCAAGGTAATCCTGAAGAAAGCCAGTTGTAGAAGGAATGGGAGTAAAGAATATGAAACAGATGTTGGAGATATTTCAGAATTAGGACCATTTCACAGAATTTGCCAGCCCCTGTTCTTTCTCTTTTCTTCTGGTGTAAATAAGAAATTCCTCACCTTTGGTCACATATGGTGGTGGCAATTGCAAGGAATGGAGAAGGAAGAAGGAGTTTGGATATCCATGAGCCTAATACAGCCTTTATCAGTGTGAGGTAGTGGGGGATTAAGGTTGGGTAAAATCACCCATAAGCCTTTTTTCACTTTATATCTACTTCCTCAGTTCCCTGTCCCAGGAAATTCTGGCACATTTTGTGTAGAAAGAACTTTCTTTGAAAACCTCCATACATGATTCTGATTCAACCTTAACCTCCTAACAACCCCAAGTTCCCTCTCCAAAACTTGAATCGAGAACCATTGCTCTACAATCTGATAATAAATGCCCAGGGGGATAGTAAGATCAGTTTTAGATATGCTGAGTTTGCAGAGAATTCCAGGTGGCATGTCTGGCAGGAAATTGAAAATGAAGATACAGAGTTCAGGAAATTTGTTAGGGCTTATAAGATTAAATTGGAAATCTTCAGTGTAGGGATGATATTTTAAGTCATAGAAGTTGAAGAAATTATCAAGGGGAGCAAAACAGTAGAGCTCAGAATTGAATTCAATAAATTATCTACAATCAAAGCGCAAGAGGAGAAAAAAAGAGCAAAGGATAGTGAATAATAGTGATGAGACACAGGGGAGATCAAGGACAGTGTTTTAAGGTATTTGGTCAAGGACAGGAACTAAAGTGTGAGCCCAAAGAGTATCAGAGTTCACTTGTACTTACATGATTTACCTTAAAACAATTCCTCTAGCCACCTCTCTTCTGTATTAAAGATAAAGGTGAAAGATCTTTGGAGGTTTCTCAGGACCACATATATTATCCAGATAGAATTGGGTGTGTAATGGAGAAGAATTATGGTATTTTAAAAAAAAGATTTAAACTGAGATATTTTAAATATTTAAAGGTAAGTCTCATGCATATAATTCTTTTGCCAGAACATGACTGATCACTTTGCTTTCAAAGACAGAAAGAGTAAAACCCTGTCAGTTACATTTTCAGATGTCTCAATTTGAACTTCATTTTAATTGTAAAATGCTGTTATGTCATTTCTAAATCAATTTATGAAGGATTACTTTGACATACTTATATAATGGCTTCTATCAATCATCTCTTTTACAATTGTTCAATCCCAAACTTAACTTACAATACATTCAGCTAAGTTGATTTAAATAAAAGCCATGCTATCAAAAGTAAGGAAACTCTAGAAATCTTATTTATTTATTTATTTTTTAATTTTATTTTATTTTATTGTTCTGTTAGTACCCATACAGTACATCATTAGTTTTTAATGTAGTGTTCCATGACTGTTTTTGTATAGCACGCAGTGCTCCATGCAATACATGCCCTCCTTAATACCCATCACCGGGCTAACCCATCCCCCCACCCCCCTCCCCTCTAAAACCCTCAGTCTTTCATGGTTCGTCTCCCCCTCCTATTCCCCCCCTATTTTTCCCTTCCTTCTCCTAATGTCCTCCATGCTATTCCTTATGTTCCAAAAATAAGTGAAACCATATGATAATTGACTTTCTCTGCTTGATTTATTTCACTTAGCATCATCTCCTCCAGTCCCCTCCATGTTGATGTAAAAGTTGGGTATTCATCCTTTCTGATGGCTGAGTAATATTCCATTGTATATATGGGCCACATCTTCTTTATCCATTCATCTGTTGAAGGGCATGTCGGCTCTTTCCACAGTTTGGCTATTGCGGACATTGCTACTATGAACATTGGGGTGCATATGGCTCTTCTTTTCACTACATCTGTGTCTTAGGGGTAAATATCCAGTAGTGCAATTTCTGGGTCATAGGGTAGCTCTATTTTTAATTTTTTTGAGGCACCTCCACACTGTTTTCCAAAGTGGCTGTACCAACTTGGCATTCCCACCAACAGTGTAAGAGGTTTCCCCTTTCTCCACAACCTCTCCAACACTTGTTTCTTGCCTTGTCAATTTTTGCCATTCTAACTGGTGTAAGGGGGTATCTCAGTGTGGTTTTGATTTGAATTTCCTTGATGGCTAATGATGATGAACATTTTCTCATGTGTCTGTTAGCCATTTGTATGTCTTCTTTTGAGAAGTGTCTCTTCATGTCTTCTGCCCATTTTTTGACTTACTTGTTTTTTGGGTGTTGAGTTTGAGAAGTTCTTTATAGATCTTGGATATCAGCCTTTTGTCTGTAGTGTTATTTGCAAAAAATCTTCTCCCATTCTGTGGGTTGCCTCTTTGTTTTGTTGACTGTTTCCTTTGCTGTGCAGAAGCTTTTTATCTTGATGAAGTCTCATCTGCTCTGACTCTCGGAAGAGTTGCAGAAAGCCACCAAGGAAAACCTCCAGAGAACAAAAGCCCCAAAAAACTGGTTTTCACTGAGCCCATACCCCCCCTGCACAGGGGGCAGGGCAACTCTGCCCAAACAGGGTTGCCTGGGTAACAGCGCGCAGGCCCTTCCCCCAGAAGACAGGCTGGGAAAACAAGAGGCCGACAACTCTAAGGTCCCTATAAAACAGGTGCATCTTGCTTGGGTTGTGGTCAATAATTTGGACTCTGTACATTCCCTCAATCACCCCTCAACAGAATGACTAGGAGGAGGAACCCCCAAAATAGGAAAGACTCAGAGACTGTGACTTCTGCCACAGATTTACAAATGGATACAGATATAACCAAGATGTCGGAAATGGACTTCAAGGTAACAGTTATGAAGATGAGAGCTAGAATGGAGAAATTGATTAATGGCAACATAGAGTCTCTAAGGGCAGAAATGAAAGCTGAACTGGCAGAACTTAAAAATGCTATCAGTGAGATCCAATCTAATCTAGATACTCTAACAGCTAGGGTAAACAAGGCAGAACAACGAATTAGTGATCTAGAAGTCCAATTGATAGAAAAGAAGGAAAAAGAGGAGGCTTGGGAGAAACAGCTCAAAATCCATGAAAACAGAATTAGAGAAATAAGTAATGCCATGAAACGTTCCATTGTCAGAATTATTGGGATCCCTGAGGGGTGGAGAGAGAGAGAGAGAGAGGACTAGAAGATATATTTGAGCAAATCATAGCTGAGAACTTCCCTAATATGGGGAATGAAACAAATATTCATGTCCTAGAGGCAGAGAGGACCCCTCCCAAGAGCAAGGAAAACAGACCAACTCCTCGGCATGTAATAGTAAAACTTGCAAATCTTAGAATGAAGGAAACCACCTAAGGTGGTTTCCTTTTTTTTTACTTTCCTTTTTTACTATCATACTTAAGTGATACCAGGTGGTATTGAAGACTCCTTTTTGACACACCCTTCTATTGTTGAACCAATAATTTGTACAGAGTCCAAATTATTGACCACAAGGAAGAGATTCCTTACATACAGAGGGAGGAACATCAGAATAACATCAGACCTATCCACAGACACCTGGCAAGCCAGAAAGGGCTGGCAAGACATATTCTAGAAATCTTTTTAATCATGCATAGGTATGTAGATTCCAAATGGTTCCAATCATAATTCTTAGTCAAACAAATCAGTCTGAATGATCTACATGCCAATATTGAAAGAAGTAATAATTCAACTCTGTTCAAGAAAACTTTATTTAACATCTATATAATGCCAGGGAACATATTTGGTAGAAAGAAAAAAAGGAAGAAAGGAAGAAAGAGAGAGAAAGAGACAGAAAGGGAGGAAGAAGAAGAAAAAACAGTCTTGCTTTAAGTAGCTCACTAGTGAGGGAAGCAAATAACTCCTCGCCAATTCATCACTTGAAAGTCATGTATGTCTTTATACTTAGTTTTGTGAATTTCAAGCAAAAAAATTTGTAGTTTTAAGTCTTTGATTACTTCTGATTTAAGATGGCACACATTGAAAGAATAACAAAAATTAAATGCATCAGTGAGGTTAACAAAAATAAGTATAGAGGAAATGTAGATAATTAAACTTTCAAATACTATTTTTTTGTAAGTTGGTATCATTTATGCTTCTGAACTTTCTAAAGCTTAAAACTGTTCTAAGACTTTTCAATATCCTGTTTTTCTTGAAAGATTTTTCCATACCAGTTTGTATAAGTTATGCTACAGAATTAAAATCTTATTGGCTTGACACATGAAAGTTTATTTCTTGCTAATAATACAAGTACAACATGGGTCATCAGGGCTCTGATGATTATTGTTACTTAAGAAGCCAAGGTAATGAAGCCTTCTTCCTTTTCCTTTTTATTTTTTCAGCTTTATTGAGGTATAATTGACATATAAAATTGTAAGATGTATTTAAAGTGTGCGTCGTGGTAATTTGATACACGTATACTTTGTGGAAGGATTCCCACCATCTAGTTAACATATCATCACCTCACATACCTTTTTTTTTTTTTGATGAGTTCTACTCATCATTTAAGTTCTACTCTCTTAGCAAATTTCAGTCACATAATACAGTGTTACCAACTATAATCACCTTGTTATTTGTTAGATCTTCAGACCTTACTCATCTTATAGTTGAACGTTTGTACCCTTTCATCCACCTCTCCTTATTTCCCCCCATCCCCTCGCCCCTGGCAACCACTTTTCTACTTTCTAAGAGAAGTTAAGACTCTTTTTTTACTATCGTACTTAAGTGATACCAGGTGGTATTTAAGACTCCTTTTTGACACACCCTTCTATTGTTGAACCAAATGGGGAGAAAAGAAAATGTAGTAAATTACACTCTTAACTCCTAAAGCCTTTATTGTTCACATTTCTTTGGTCCAATCTAGCCACATGCTTATCAAAGAAATGAGGAATTGCAATCATGCCATGTGCCTAGAATGAGCAGAGAATCAGAAATCCATGTGAACAGTCCTTATGACTTCCAAACCATTTCTTTTCTCTTCTTTAGAAACAATCATCTTGTATATGTTAGATCTCTGCAAATTATTTTCTCTGAAATTCCCCATATAGAGTTTTTCATTTCTTTTGGTGATATTTTCTGTAACTTACTCTCCATATTTCTGACTTTTTCAGCTGCATTTATCCCATTTTGGTGGTTATTTCTAGAACGTTTTTGTCTTTAATTCCCAAGTCTTATAAAAATGCTTTTCGTTTCTTTTCATGGCCTTGTGATCACTTTTTGTACACCTATATGATTATTTTGAACTTTTTAAATTTATTTTAGAAACGATAAATTATTCTCTACAATTCTATGTAGAACTATGTGATTTAACTATTCCTATGTTTTGTTGTTGTTGTTTTTTAAGATTTTATTTATTTATTTGACAGAGACACAGCGAGAGAGAGGGAACACAAGCAGGGGGAGTGGGAGAGGCAGGCTTCCCACTGAGCAGGGAGCCCGACGCGGGGCTTGATTTCAGGACCCTGGGATCATGGACCTGAGCCGAAGGCAGACGTTTAACGACTGAGCCACCCAGGCGCCCCACTATTCCTATGTTTTTCAGCTGCTTTTTGTTCATGTTCCCTTTCTCTTTCTTTTTTGCTTCCAGTCTATCCTTTCTTTTTATGCTTTTCAGGCATAGTCTCTTGATGATATCTTTTCTGAATATTACTGGGCTTTGAATGGTGGTAGGACCTGCTGAAGGATGGTTTTGAAATTTATTACAAATACTGCTCTCATCAAGTTATTTCCTTTACTCGAGGAGCAAATGTCTTCTTAGATTGCTAAGTGTAGCAACCTGGCCTTAATAATGTTTTTTTAAGTTCTTCAGTTCTGCTTTCTATTGAGTTATCTCCTTGGCAGAGAAGCTAGGTCATGAACAATAGAAATGACATGTACACCATGGTTTTTCCTTTAACATATGTGTTTCAGTCAGTCTAACAGAGCATTTTAATAAAAATATACATTATAGTATATGTCCCTTAGAATGTGACAATTGGGGGAGGGAGATTTGTTTCTGGCTCAATATCTAAAATAATATGCATGTTTTCTTCTCTCAGTCCAGGTGTGTGTCATCATGTAAGGTTAGGAGTTCAGGCAATTTCCTTGTCTTAATGAAGATTTTCTTTTTACTTACTTTCTTTTTTTGATGGGGTTTTAAGTAGAAAGGTGGACTAACAATACCCTTAACGCATTGCCTTAGACATTTTCATTCTTTAAAAAAAAACCAAAAACCTCTTTATATGTTATCTTCCCACTGAAGTAGTGACCTCTTTCAAAGCAAAGTTATTACTCATCTTTTTATCTTTACCACTGAACATAGTGGGCCCTCACCAAATGTTTTTGAATTGAGGTGAAATGGGTTGAATTTGTAAATATCTTTTATATTGTCTACTGTTGGTCAAAAATGGGAACCAACAGGGTGCCTGGGTGGCTCAGTTGGTTAAGTATCTGCCTTTGGCTCAGGTCATGATCCCAGGGTCCTGGGATCGAGCCCCACAGTAGGCTCCCTGCTCATCAGGGAGTCTGCTTCTCTCTCTGCCCCCCACCCTGCCTCTTGCGTGCGCACTAGCATGTGCTCACTCGCACTCTCTCTCTCGCAAAAATAAAAATCTTTAAAAAAATGGGAACTAAGAAAATGTGGACATAAAGCGTATCTCAAGACATTACCCCTACTAGAAAAACATATCAAAACACTTTGTAGTGGTTTTGGAATAGGATCATTATCATTTTTTTTTTATGCAGAAAACCAGCAGGTTTATGTTGCAATTCAATTTTCTGTGCTAATAATAAATTGCTTTCACTTCTACTAGGCAACTGGAAAACAGAAGTGTTCAGAGGTATATTATTCACCCCAATGTTAAGGGAAAGCCTAGTACTACAAGTCAATAGCTACAGGAATTCTATTCAGCATATATATCTATACCACAGGCCAGCATTTCTCAAAGATGGTCAACCCATTTACTGTTACAGGTGATTCAGACACGCTGATGGACAAACATGAAAGAAGTCAGAGGGTTCCTCTTTTGCCTGGTGTATTAATCTATGTCCTGCAGAGAAACAAAATCAGTTAGATGTGTGTGTATATAGACAGAGAGAGAGATGGAGAGAAAAACTTATTTTAAGGAGTTGGCTCATGTGATTGTGGGGGTTGGCAAATCCAAAATCTACATGCAGACTAGCAAGCTAGAGACTGAAAGAAGAGTTGATGTTGTGTTCTCCAGTCCAAAGGCAGTATGTAGGCAGAATTCTGTCTTCCTCAGACGACCTCAGTCTTTTCTCTTAAGACCTTCCAACTGATTAAATGAGGCCCACCCATATTATGGAGAGTAAACTGCCTTGGTCAAAGTCTACTGATTTAAATATTAGTCACATTGAAGAAATACCTTCCTAGCACCATCTAGACCGATGTTTAACAAAAAACTCAGTACTGTGGCCTAGCCAAGACAATACATAAAATTAGCCACTACTGCTGGCATGCTTAGGAGAATTACAGAGTAGCATCAGTAGACCTGGCTTTTAATTCAAGTGCTATTGTGCCACATTAAGTGACCAGGAGCTGCTGAGCCATTTTATTCCACACAAAGTGTCCCCATGGGAACAATGCAGAAGTCAGTCTCAAGGAGTAGTCTTTGTTGTGGTATTCAGATTTATTCTGCCTAATAAGTATGTTATTGTAAGAAATTCTTGATGGCTTAAGGCATCCAGAAAGTAGCACATTTATAGAAAATGACAGCATCATTATCAGAGCTGA
Organism: Phoca vitulina; assembly: GCF_004348235.1. Taxonomy (NCBI): domain Eukaryota; kingdom Metazoa; phylum Chordata; class Mammalia; order Carnivora; family Phocidae; genus Phoca; species Phoca vitulina. The sequence goes on from NW_022589722.1 coordinate 4,405,775, forward strand.
AGCTTCAACATCTCCACTCCCCTACTTCACATGATGGATAATTTGGAACTCACTCATGTATGCTTTGGCTAAATTTTGAGATTTATAAACAACCTGCAAAATGAGTCCCAATTTCACATGAGCTGAATGAAGACTAAAAATCAAGCAACAAATATTAGGATTATCCTTCCATTACACTTCTTTTGAAAAATGACTCCTTGCTGCCATATGAAGGATTCTCTAAGCTTTAATACTGAGCAGAGATTTAAAAGGATTAACATGAACCACCTTCCAGTAAACACACAGAATGCATTTTAACATCTAGTATTTCATCTTTATTTGAGTACTTTCAAATTGTAATGCTCTGATCATGTAGAAAGACTGGCTGGTATTGTCCATTATTATTCCTGCTAAGTTATTCACAGTTCCCCACTGACCTTTTCTCAGCAAGTTTTTCAGATCTTTTGTTTCGGTTGCTGTTTTGTGTCTTGCTGACGTTAGTCAGTCTGATTTATGGTGCTCTGTACAGGGGTTCCCACCATGCATGTCATTATTACTAATGTTTCTCCCTGTGTTTATAACTTAGCCATTTAGTTGCTGTGCTCAAATCTTTGAATTCCTAGGACTTACACCTCACTGGAATAGCACTTCTTATTGCCAAGGTCCTTTGTAAAACACTTGACTCTATTTTCATGTATAACTATTTTTAGAGCCCACAGTGGAATTGAACAGACCTGTTCTTTGATTGTTTATTTTTACCCAGACATTTATTTGGAAGATGTTAGTTCTCTTTGGGCTTCCACAGATGCCACATTCGTTCATTCAACATTTTCTATTGTACCAAATATGGACACGAGCAACTTGCTCTCAGATGAAATAAAAGCTAGCACTTTCTTATCGTGTAAATATCTGCAATGTTGGGCTGTTAATTTAGGACTTTATGCTTTTAGTTTTCTCCAGTTATGTGGAATACTAGCCTTGTCCTCCAATAAAAATGTGTTTCTCATTATAACTTTCAAATGGGTAATAATAATAGACATAGGCAAATACTAAACAGGTTTGTAACCTTGAAAGAAAAGTGAAAATAACTAAGGATGATTATGCCATAGAACAGTTGGAATAGGATGTCACTGGTATAGTAAGATTTGAGGGGCATTGAAAACCTGCTTGCTCCAAAATGTCTCTTTATTGATTTGTGACATTCATGTAACACTTTGGATAAGTTGACCTATTAAAAATAAACATTTATAAACTAGAATGGGATATTATCATTCATGAATATATTAACTTTTATGCCATGACTTCATGAAGCATTCACAATGCCTGCAGGTATATTATCACTCCTTAGAACTGTTTGAGTTGAGTATTTTATTATTTTATGGAACTTATTACATAATTCAAGTTTGTATATTCATCCATATTGTGCCTATCTTTAATCAATTTAACTGTAAGTCCTTGAGGGTGAAGTAGGTGTCTGAAATTTTCTTAAATATCTCCTGCAGTAAATAGCAAAGAATTGTGTGTGTTGTGCATGCTCAAAAAACTGTTGAATAAATGAAAAACTAAATCACTATATTAAAATTGATTAGCTTATCAGTTTAACTAGGAAAGGTATATAAGGTAAACATAATATGATGGTGAAGAAAGATATAGGCTGCTGCTACAAAAATTAGTTTCCAAGCAAAGCAATAAAAATAATTGCCTGGGGGCACCTGGATGCCTCAGTCAGTTAAGCATTGGACTTGGTTTTGGCTCAGGTCATGATCTCATGGGTTGTGAGATCAAGCCCTGTGTCTGGCTTCACTCTCAGCAGGAAAGTCTTCTTGAAGATTCTCTCCCTCTGCCCCTCCTCCCACTCTTTCTCTCTCTCTCTCTCTCTCAAATAAATAAATAAATCTTAAAAAAAAAATAGAATTGCCCAAAATGGAACTTTCAGAATGGCAGAGTGAGAACCTTGGTAAATCTCCTCCATAAGAACAACAACAAAAAAAAATACTAGAAAAAATTATCAAAATCAACCATTTCAGGGGCACCTGGATGGGTCAGTTGGTTAAGTGTCTGCCTTTGGCTCAGGTCATGTTCCTAGGGTCCTGGGATCAAGTTCCACATCCGGCTCCCTGCTCAACAGGGAGTTTGCTTCTCCCTCTCCCTCTCCCCCTGCTTGTGCTCTCTCTCTCTCTGTCAAATAAATAAATAAAATCTTTAAAAAAAAAATCAACCATTTCAGAATTCTAGAAATTAACCATAGGCATACTACAAAATAGGAAATGTTTGAGAAAAGCTATTGAACTTTAGTAACAAGAGTAGGGTCTATGGAGTTTATTTTGAGGACATTCCTATGCCTACCCACCTTCCATGGCACAGTAGCTGTTGACAACTACCAGCCTCACAGCCATCAGAGCCACCGATTTGTCTTGGAGCTCTGCAAACAGCCCCATTCCCCAGAGTGTTGTCATTATTGGACAAAACTTGCTACTCTCTGGAAAAGTCCCATTTCCAGAACATTGTTAAATTTAGCCTGACTTGGAGTTCAGCTTGATAGGAAAACCCTATTTTCAGGTCATTGTCAAAAACAAGTGCAATTAAAGCGTTTTGAAAAGGGTTTTGAAAAGTCTCAACATATTCCTGGGGATCTAGAAATCCACATACATATGTGAGTTGGGCACATGCCCAGGAAAACAGAAAGGAATCACCAATTATTTATTAATATCTGGCTGACCTTGGGGCCCTGTACAAGCAGCAATGAAGGCCAATGCAGACATGTAAACTGCCTGAACTTGCATGGGTGCCTCAGCATGGATACAGAGCCCTTGGAAAAAGTGGAAAGTTTATTGGCTCAAGGAAATCTCTTGACCAACTACTAACTGACCCATGGGTGAACCCTACAAATCCAGGCTTAAAAATACACACAACAAAATAGATGATAGATAGATAGATGATAGATAGAAAGATAGATAGATGATAGATAGATAGATAAAAAGCAAGGATTTCAGGGGCCACACACTTCTGGAAATAGAATACTGTTTGGAATTAGTCCTGGAAAGTCACTAAACAGATAGCAACAGCAGCAACAACAACAAAATAGTAACAACAAAATTGGGAGGGGGTCTGATTGTAGAGTTGCTATAATATGCAGTTGATTCCTATTATTCATGGATTTTGTATTTGTAAATTCACCTATGTGCTAAAACTTACTTGTAACATTAAAATCAATACTCATGGTGCTTTCCCAGTCATTCACGTGATTGTGAATGTGTGGAATGGCAAAAAATTTAAGTCACCCAATGCACGTATTCCCAGATGAAGTCAGACAAGGTGATACTCAATCTTATTGTTTTAGCTTTCATACAGAGATGATCAAAGGATGGAGACAGGGGCACCTAGGTGGCACAGTCGGTTAAGTGTCTGGCTCTTGGTTTTGACTCAGGTAATGATCTCAGGGTTGTGAGATCAATCCCCCTTTGGGCTCCGTGCTCAGCATAGAGTGTGCTTGAAATTCTCTCTCCTGCACCCTCTTCCCCTCCTGCTCATGCTCTCTCTTTCTCTCTCCCTAAAATAAATAAATAAATCTTAAAAAAAAAAAAAAGAATGGAGATAGTAGTGGGCAGCCTCACACAAGTTACTTAACATTTCTAAACGTCATTTTCTCTTTTGTAAAATTAAAAAAAAGAGAGAGTTTACCAGGATATATTTTTTTCAGGATTTAAGTTTAAAATCTATGTGAGATATGTATATGTACATATATCCTCTAGGAACAATAGTTCAGTATTCACTAATTCAGTGTTTGCAATGACTCTATAGAGCATGACTACCATGAATAAGGAGAATCAATGATATTATCTAAATGTTCCAGTTTTCAACAAAAATTATAAGACATGCAAATAAACAGGAAAGGATAGCCATACACAGAAAAATAAAAACAGTCAATAGAAACTATCTTTGAGGGAACCCAAATGTTGCACTAAAGGAAATCATGTTTATAGAACTAAAGAAAAGTAAAACAACTCTATATCACCAAATTGAGAAAATCAATAGAGATAGAAATTACAGAAGAAAAGGCAAATATTCTGGAGTTGAAAAAAAATAACTAAAGTGAAAAAAAATAGAAGGGATTAGCAATAGATTTAAGCTTGCAAAAGAAAGAACCAGTGAGCTTGAAGTTAGAAGAAAGGATTAGTGAACTTGAAGATAAATTAATAGATTATCCAGTATAAGGAACAGAAAGAGAAATGAAGAAAATGAACACAACCTCAGAGACCTATGGAGCATGTATGAATTTACCAACTTATGCATAGTGGGAGTCCCAGAAGAAAAGGATTGGAAAAAGGGACAGAAAAATATTTGAAGAAATAATGTCCAAGAACTTCCAAAATTGATGGAAAACATTAATCTACTCATCTAACAAGTTCAATGAACTCAATGAACTACAAAGAGGAAAAACTCAAAGAGATCCACATCCACACACATACGTGACATACAGAACTACTTGAAAGCACTTCAAGTACAAATACAGGAATCCTCAATAAGATTAATAGCTGATTTTTCATCAAAACCATGGAGACCAGAGGGTGATGACATATTCTGAAAAGAAAAGAGTGTCAACCAAGATTTCTATATCCAACAAAACTATTCTTCAAAATTGAGGGAGAAACAAACCTTAGTATATAAGCAAAAACTGAAAAAAATATGTTGCTAGTACGCTATTGTGTGAGCCTTTTACTCTGAAAAGGAAGCACACTAGATAGTAACTCAAATCTACGCAAAGGAGTAAAGAGGATCAGTAGAGGTATTTACACTGGGAAATATTAACTCTTTTCTTCTCTTATGATTTAAAAACAATTGCACTAAACAATAACTAGAAAACTGTATTGATAGGCTTATATAAAAATGTGATTTGTGTGAAAACAATAGAACAAAGTAGAGGAGGGAGACAGTGCTATATTGGAGCAAAGTTTTACTATTCTATAGGAATTAACTTAGTATTAATCTGAACTAGATTGTTTTAAATTAAGATGTACATTGCAATCCCCAGAACAACCATTAAGAAAGTAACTTAAAAACATGGTTTAAGAAACAACAAAGGAAATAAAATAGTACACTAGAAAATACCTAACAAAAAAGAGACTAATGGAGAAATGGAAGAACAAAATGACATGACACATAGAAAGCAAATAGCAAAATGGCAGGTGTAAATCCTACCATATCAATAGTTATGTTAATTAAAAGTGAAATAAACAATCCAAATTAAAAGCATAGATTATGAGACTGGATTGAAAAACAGAATCCAGATATATGGAGCTTGTAAGAGACATATTAAATTCAAATAGATTAAACCAATCAAAAGCTAAAGTGACCATACAAATATCAGACAAAATAGACTTTAAGAGAAAAATAGGTATATTTTATAATGATAAAGGGTCAATTCACCAGGAAGATATAACAATTATAAACCTATGCAGCTTAATAACAGAGCCAAAAAAATATATGAAACCCAAGCTAACAGAATTAAAGAGCAATAGACAATTTAATATTAATAGCTGAAGAGGTCAATACTTCACTGCCAATAATTGATAGAACAACTAGACAGAAAAATAATTACTTGGAGGCAAAGGAAAAAAAAATGATGGTAGCATGGCAACGAGGCTAAAGGAGGGGTTGGAAAGATGTTGCCAAAACGCTTATGTAGGTCTTCAATGGCATCATTTAAAAATTATTTTAATTCTCTTTAATAGTTGTCAGAATTCTGTTTTACTCTTTTTATAATCATAAAATTTTATGATTATTAGTCATTTTTCTTCTTGACTTTAGTGCCCATAGAATTGTTAAATTGTCTTGTTAATGGTAGTACCTTTTTCTCTGACATAATTTTAAAAATCTAAAATGATAAGTAAATAACATAAGCACATGGCAGAAAATATGAAAAAAAAGAAAAAGAATGACCAAAATAATGTCCATAAATTGTGGCTAATTTGAATAATTCTGCAACTTCTTTGTAGCTAAATCATTACACATACTATAATGGTTTTCTTATAACAAATTTCCAGAAATAAAGTTGTTAGAGCAACTGGTATGTCCATTTAAAAAAAATTTTTTTAAAGATTTTATTTATTTATTTGACAGAGAGAGACAGCGAGAGAGGGAACACAAGCAGGGGGAGTGTGAGAGGGAGAAGCAGGCTGCCCACCGAGCAGGGAGCCCAATGCGGGGCTTGATCCCAGAATCCTGGGATCATGACCTGAGCGGAAGGTAGACGCTTAACGACTGAGCCACCCAGGCACCCCCACTTAAAATTTTTTTTATATACAAAGGCAAAGTGCCCTTCCAGAAATAACAAATACCCTCTAGGTCCACCTGTGTTGTTGCAAATGTCAAGATTTCATTCTTTTACCCATTCATCTATTGATGGACATTAGGTTGCTTCTATATCTTGGCTATTGCAGATAATGCTGCAGTGAACATAGGAGGGCATATCTTTTTGAATTAGCATTTTCGTTTTTGGGGTGAATATTTAGAAGTGGAATTACTGGATTGTATGGTATTCCTATTTTTAATTTTTTCAGCCACCTTCATACTGTTTTCCATAGTAGCAGCATTTCCATAGTGCACAAGGGTTCCCTTTTCTCCACATCCTTACCAGTATTTGCCATTTCTTGCCTTTTTGATATTAGCCATTCTGACAGATATGAGGTGATAGTTGTGATTTTCGTAGCCCTGAAAATTAGTGACACTGAGCATCTTTTCAGGTATCTGTTAGCTATCAATATGTCTTCTTTGGAAAAATATCTATTCTTGTCCTCTGTCCATTTTTGAATTGGACTGTCTTTTTTTTTTTTTTTTGGTGTTGAGTTATATGGGTTCTTTTTTTTTTAAAAAGATATTTATTTATTTGACAGAGAGAGACACAGCGAGAGCAGGAACACAAGCAGGGAGAGTGGGAGAGGGAGAAGCAGGCTTCCCACGGAGCAGGGAGCCCGATGCGGGGCTCGATCCCAGGACCCTCGGATCATGACCTGAGCCGAAGGCAGACGCTTAACGACTGAGCCACCCAGGCGCCCCGAGTTATATGGGTTCTTGATACATTTTGGATATTAACTCTTTATTAGATAGATCATTTGCAAATATTTTCTTTAAAAATTAACTATCCTTTTAAGGGTATGTTCACTTATTTGTAACATATTGATGAAAATTTTTCTTGAGGATCACTGAAGCTAACAGCATATGAAGAAATAAAAGTGACACAAGTAGAGTGGGTGTGTGTTTAAATAAAAATGGAAGTTTTAACACTTATTCTCAATTTGTTTTGACCATCATGTGAACAATTAGGTCTCTGCTAGTTACCTCCTGGAGATCACCTAGTCACTGCTCTTGCCCATTGTTAAGGGATACCCTATTTGTGGAAAATGTTTTTTAAAAGATTTTATTTACTTGAGAGAGAGAGAGAGAAAGAGAGAGCAGGGAGAGGGAGAGAGACAAGCAGACTCCTGAAGTGGGGCTCAGTCTCACAACCCTGAGATCATGACCTGAGCCCAAATCAAGAGTCTGACATTCAACTGACTGAGCCACCCAGGTGCCCGTGGAAACTTTTGATTAAAGTAGGTATAAATAAGCACTTTATTTCTAAGCAGCATAATCCAGTGTTAGACACAACTGAGCGAAACTAATCTATTTGGAGGAACTGCTGCCTTTCTGTATATTTAATGTATGAATTCATTTCTGGTGTACTTTTTTCTTTTTATGAATTTGGTTAATTTTTTCAATTACCATATGAAAATTGGCAGAGACATTTTTATTTCAGTTACTTTTGTCAGAAACCACACAAAAAATGAATGAAAGGTAGAAGGAAAATTTATGTTGTCACCAATGAATGAGGCATTTATACACTTAAAAATGTATATATGTATAAGTTACTTTATGCATTTTAGTATGGATTTAGCTACATACTAAAATGTATAAAATACAACAACTACATTGAAATTGGACTCAACTGGACAAAACTGAGAAGTAGAATATATTTTTTTTCAGAATTTGCGTAGGAAACCAATTTCCCTAAAAATGTAGTCCTATCCAAATATGTTGACTAAAGTGATTAGATTTTCAGGTGTGGTTGGATCATGACACAAGTAAGGAGTATCATATAAACCAGTTACACACAGCATAATGGCAAAGAAGGTAGAGCTGAAAGAGAAACTATATTTACTCTTCATTTACATTTTCTATGAATTATAACCCTAGACAAGGGAAATTTCCTGACAAGCTGTGGGGTAAATTATGGAGGTGGTACAGTAATTGCTATAATTTAGCATCAAAATCCTGTCACTTAAGGCTTTGTTTTAAGCTATTTAAATCTCTTAAACATCAAACACTAAGGAAAAATGAGCTATCAGGGCAAAGAAGATAAAACATTTGGTGGGATGGTTTCAAAATGATAAATCAGAAACAGAACCATGAACTACCCCCTTTTTATTCTCCCTATACCACCTACCCTATTTAATATATTATAATTATTATACCATAATATAATTATATAAATAAAATATGTTATAAATACATAATATAATATATATATATATATCTTAAAATGAGAAATAATCCAAAGCAAAACAAAACAATCTAAACATTAATGCTATAAATAAATGCAGGAAATGTATACAAGCTAAAAGAAAATGAAAGATCTATATCATGTAAAGATTTACCCAGAGCAATAGAGACAAGAACAGTTCAGATCCGTTGCTCTCCATAATTTCAAAGACATTAAAATAACATATTAACCTGAGTAAAAAGAATCTCAAAGAATAAAGTAGCCAAAATGTGATAAGATAATGAGAATATTTGAAAAGATTATCATGATTGTAGAAAAAGATTGAAGAGAAAAAAAATTAATTACAGAAATAAAAACCCTTTCAAGTACAAAGACCATAAAAAAACAGAATACTAATAGCTAATACTAATACTAATAACTGAAAATACAATCAAGCATAGTTTAATAGACTGGAGGAAAACACACATACACACACATGTGCACACATGTACATGCACACACATGTACACACAGAGATACATATTTTTGATAGATTTATTCTTAGATAATTTTTGTTTTAGTTGTTATGTTTTTTTTTAAGTTTCCAATTTTTGCTGGAGTATTGAAATGCAATTGACTTATTTTTAAATCTTCTTTATTGAGGTATAATTTACCTGTATAAGAAAATGTATCCATTTTAAGTGTTCAGTTCTATAAATTTTGATAAATGCACATATCCATGTAACCACAACAAGATCCCTATGACCTTTAGCAGTCAAACATCCTACCAGATCTTGGAATCACTGATCTGCTTTCTTTATTTTGAGTAAAATTTGTCTTTCCTCCAGTTGCCTATAAATGGAGTTGATCTGTAGACCAATTGGAGGAGAATTGGCATCTTAACAATGTTAAATCTTTCAGTTCATGAATATGGCATACTTCTCCATTTATTTAGATCTCTATGTTAGCAATATTTTATAATTTTCAATGTGCAATATGTGCACATCTTTTGCTAAATATATTTTGAAGTAGTCCACATTTTTATGGCTTTGTAAATAATTTTTTAAACTTTAACACCCAACTATTTATTGTTAGTATAGAGAAATGAAATTGACTTTGTCCTAACTTTGTGTCTTGTGATCTTGCTTAATTCACTTACTGCTTCTCTTCTGAGACTCCAAATGCAGGCCAGACAGACTGCTTCCTATTGTCCCAGAGGTCACTGAAGCTCTGTTTATTGGTTTTGTATTTTTTCCCCCTCTTTCTCTGTGTTGATACTATTGCTAGGTCTGCACAGTCTAATTTGCTCTTTATCCCATCCTCTGAATTTTTTATTTCATATAACTTGCTTTTCATCTCTAATCATTTCATTAATTTTCTGTATCTTTTATTTCTCCCTTCATCATATCCTACTTTGTTTTTAAATCTCTGAACATATTAAGCATATTTATTATAGGTGTTTTAATATCCTTGTTTTCTAATCTGTCCTCCCTGTCATTTTTTGGTCTGCTTCTATTGATTGATTTTTCTACTGATTATGTGCTATAATTTCCTGCTTCTTTGTATGTATGGTAATTTTTTTATTGTATGGTAGACATGAAGTTAAATTATTGAGTATTTATAATTTGATGTCTTGCTTTAAGGAGTGTTGTGCTTTGTTCTGGTAGGCAATTAACTTACTTAAAGATTAGTTTGATCCACTTAATTACTATTTTTAAGCATTTCTATGGCATATCTAGAGTAGTTTTCATTTTAGGCATACTTCAATCCTGTTACCAAGGTATGACCCCAGTGGGGTCTCTTGAGTGCCCTGGTGATGACTGAAGAATCTCTACACTGGCTGGTCAAAGCTCATATGCTTTGCTGCCTTGTCTAAGATCTGAGAATTGTTCATCTTACAGCCCTTTGCCTTTCATTGAGTTTTACGTTACACTTGCATAGCCTAGTACATAGCAAGAACTAAGGGGCCACAGTGACACTTTTGGAAACTCTTTTTCTTAAAATCTCCTTCTTCCACAAAATTCTGCCACACAGTTTCCAGCTGTCTCAACTTTCTTGTATTTCCTTCTCCATCTGCTAAACTAAGTGAGACTGCCAAGCTTTTTTTGTTTTCTCCTTACCTGCACCCGTGGTCTGAATATTGCCTCCAGCCAGAAAGCCAGGGTGATTATTGCTTATCTTCTTTGCTTCCTTTCTCACGTAGATAACAGTTCAGTGCTGCCTGTTGTTCAATATGTAAAAACAATGTTTTCTCCATTTGTCCACTTTTCTAACTATTTCTAATTAGAAAATACTCTAAATAAAGAATATTTATAGTCCATGTTTCTTTATTATAGCCAGAAACAAATTTCCAATTAATTGACTTTTATATGTTGATATTACATCCAGCCAATTTGCCCAACTTGATTATTTTTAGTTACTTGGATGAGAATCTATGGGTTACCCATATGGATAATCATATCATACATTAGGAATAATGACTTTCATTTTTTCTTTTCCAATCCTTAAGCCAGTCATTACTTTTTCTTGTCTTTATGGACAAGCTACAACCTCTAATACAATATTGGCTTATTTAGAGCAGGATGCTTATGGATAAAATTACCTGAGAAGTATAAAAATTACTTTGGTTTTTACTTTAAGTCTTAATTTTCATCTCTAAATCAAGTAAAGTGAAATTTAATGTATTATCCAAATATTAGCAGAAATAGATTCCATTTTTCCTATCTACTCATCCATCTGTATAGTTATCTTATATGGACAAAGGCATATAAAGATGTTTGGAATGATATTTACCAAATTTTGTTACTTATTTCTGGGGAGTAAGAGTTGCAATAGATTTTGTGGGGTTTTTTTGGTTTGTTTTTTTGTTGTTTTTAAATATTTTATTTATTTATTTGACAGAGAGAGACACAGCGAGAGAGAGAACACAAGCAGGGGGAGTGGGAGAGGGAGAAGCAGGCTCCCCGCTGAGCAGGGAGCCCAGCGTGGGACTCGATCCCAGGACCCTGGGATCATGACCTGAGCCGAAGGCAGACACTTCACGACTGAGCACCCCTGCAATAGATTTTGGAACTAATTTTTCCTTTTCCTTTTGTTCTTTTACACGTTGCTTTATTTATTTATTTTTTTAAATAACAAGCTTGCAGTATTTTATGAAAATAATGGTCCTTAATCTAAAAATATTATTATTATTATATATGCTTATTATAAAAGTCAAATAACATGAAGGTGTAGATAGAAAAATGTGGAAATTATCTTCATTCAATACAACCCAATTCCCAGGGGTATCCACTGTTAAATGATGTATATACTTCCATTCTTTTTTCAGTGTACATACAAGCATTTAAGTATATAAATATGTATGTGTATTTACACATATATGTAGATATATGTATATATGTACATACAAATGTATACATATGTAATATATATTTATGCACACATATATATATACATACAAATGTGTGCAGATTCAGTATATATAACTGGAAATATAACACACATATATAACTGGAAGTAGATATGATTTTCCCCCAAATGAGATCTTGTTGAATATAATAATTTGCAATATGCTTTTCTTGGTTTAACAATACATTATAGACATCTCTTCATGTCAGTGCATAGATACAAACTGTAAAATTATAATTTAAAAATTATTATTTTATATCTACAATTAAGTAATAGAGAAATACTGATAGAAAAATGTGCATTTGTCACTTTGGCTACCTCTTTCCCTCTTCTGCCATCTTTTCCGAGGCAACATTGTGAACAGTTTGTTATGCAAACTTTGGTCTTTTTCTACATAATTAAATTTATTCAATTGTGTTTATACACAATATAACTATATATCCCCATATATATAACACTATAATATGTATATTTAAGTATACGTATACTTAGTTTTTCTGACACTTGATTTTATAATAAACCTTAAAAGAAGGACTATAAATTTTTCTATTTTATTGTTTGTATTCTTTTTAATAGCATGCTAATATTTCTTAGCTTTCGTGTTCCATAGTTCGTTTAGCTCCTTTTCCCTCAGTGGACTTTTAGGTCCTGTGACAGATATTACACATTCACTCACTTCAGTCCATTTCAGACACTTCCGAACATGTTTGACTGAATGACAGAGGCTGAAGAGTTACAGACTACATTTCTCAGACTCCCTTAACAAACAACTCAGGTTCCAAATGGGCTTAACTTTCAATGAGCAGACACAGTCATATATTGGAAAGGTAGTCTGGTATTTCTGCTGTTTCTGCTGGTGAGCTCAGTTGTAGTGGTATTTGGTTTCATGAAACAGTAGTTACTGGCCTATGCATGGTACCTAGCTTCATAAGTGTTGTAAAGCAGGGTGCTTGGCATCACTTTGCTGGCCTGAATCTTTTCTAAGCAAGAGCAGTTGTAGAACTGGACGCGGTGGTGGCAGAAGTGTGGACATGGGACTTGTGCAATATTGTGATTTATAAGAAATATATATTTGGTCATTTAGATGATCAAAATACATTTCTTACACATATTTGGTCTCATCCACAATTCCTGGTTTATAGCTCCCAAACTCTGGGAATTTCTCTTGATGAAAGCAAAAACAGGTCTCTTGTTATGTTAATAAGGTGACATTTGGACTGCACCTAAGGACTGAGGTTGGTTGCCAGGAGATAGATCATGTGATTAGAGGGTTGGAACTTTCAGTCCCACCTCCAGACCTCCTGAGAGGGGAGAGGGGCTGGAGTTTGAATCTTGCCAACAGCCAATGATTTAATCAATTATGCCCATATAATGAAGTCTCCATAAAGAGCAAAAAGGAGAGGGTTCAGAGAGCTTCTGGGTTGATGAACACATGGAGATCTGAGAAGAATGGTACGCTCCGAGAGGACATAGAAGTTCTGCACCCCTTTTCTTGCCCTATTTATGTCTTCCATCTTGCTGTTTCTGAAGTATACCCTTTTAAAATGAACTAGTGATGTAGTGAGCAAAATGTTTCTCTGAGTTCTGTGAACTGCTCTAGCAAATTAATTGAACTCAAGAAGGGGGTCATAGGAACCTCTGATTTGTTACCAGGCAGTCATATGTACAGGTAACATGCTGAACTTGTGACTGATGTCTGAAGTCCAAGGAGGGGGTTGTTGGAACCCTTAATCTATAGCTGGTAGGTCAGAAGCAGAGGTGACAACCTGAAATCGTAATTGGCATCTGAAATGGGAAGGGGCACCCTTGTAAGACTGAGTCCTTAACCTGTGGAATCTGATGCTATCTTCAGGTAGATAATGTCAGAATTAAGTTGAATTATAGGACACCCAGCTGGTGTCCTGAGAATTGTTTGTTGATGGGAAGTGTGTGGAGCTCCTCCTCATCACACACTGGAAGCTGGGTCTCAGAACATTTTTGTAATAGCACAGTTTCCTGATTTTCCTGGTCATGGTGGAGATAGAAGCTTGCTTGTTAGCACAACTCTGTGGGGGTGTTTTGGGAGTCATTTCTAGAGACTCAGCATAAGTCTGTGTCTAAAGACTAAAAAGCACTGCCTTTTTTGTCTTTCCAATGATTTTGAAATGCCTAATTCTCCGTTCTAAATCTAGCTAGAGTTGTTCCTGTTATCTGTAACTAAACATTAAGTGCAAAAGAATTTAGAAACTGAAATTGAAGTCTTTGTGTGACAGAAACCATCTATTTGGCATTGATTTAGCAATCAAGTCAAAGATAGGAAGGACTCTGTTGTTGCAGTCTAAAAAGGATGATAAATTTTGTTATTTGATGATAAAAAGTAATAAAATTATTTCCTGTGGTACAATTTGCTGACCGTGACTGTAGCAATTAGGAAAATGGTAGAGGCAATTAATAATATTAGCAGTGTTGATTGCTTCTCTCACCTTTAAACAAAATTCTACAGGAAAGTCATATACACAGTCTAAAGCCAGCCAGTCTGCAAGCAGAGATGGAAGGAAATACAATCCCTTTCAGGAGGTGCTCTCTGCCTAGGTCTACCCTAGGTTGACTGTGGGTGCAGTAATGTGGTTCCTCAAAGTGTTAAGAAGCCTATTTTAACCTAAAAATGGAAGCAGTTAGTGGGAATCTAAAGTAATAGCCATAGCAAGAGATAAAAGTAACAACAGCCATAGTAGGAGGCCATCACAGAGAATTTTATCACTGCTAAGGGCCAATGACTGTGTGATTTTTATTTTCCTCTTTTTCTAAATGGAGCTTTTATTGTATTTATCCTGTTCCAATTGTACCGTGATATATTGGATGTGTTTGGGAGCAGATAGCCTACCTCTTATTTTAGCTGTTGATAGACCATAAGATTACACATAACCCAGAGATTCTGCAGTCATGCAGTCATCACTATATGGAATGGTCTTTCTTGGAAAAGGCTCTATGTGTCAAAAGGAAGCTATGGGTGAGTATTTGAGTGGACAAATGGCCAGACCATGGGAGAAACTACCAGTTGTCCTGCAATATCAATTTTTCCCTCTTGCTTAGGAAGAAATCTAAATTTTTAGATTTACACAAAAAGATTTGAGGAAATAATGATGTATTCATAGAAATGTGTTTGTGTGCATGTTATTAGCATTATTTTTTAGGTTAGATTCCTAGAAATGGAATTCTTGGGCAAGGGATATATGTTATTTTGATTTTGAAAGATACTTCCTTATTACCCTACAAAAAGGCTTAATCAATTTACTGTTTCACAAAGAATACATGACAAGAATTACTTACGTATATCCTTATAAATACAGGTTTTCACCAATTTTAAGTTTATTCTAACTGAATAGATATATTGATATGCCTATCCCTGATTACAAGTAATGCTGACAAAAATTTTTTTTTCTTCTCCTTCTTCTTCTTCTTTTTTTTCATCTGTTTTATTCTGTCATTTGCCAAACTTTCCATAAAGGGTTTATCTTTTTTCTTTTTGATTTGTAGGAAACCTTTACATATGCGTGATAATTATTTTGTTATATTTTGGCAAATATTTTTTCTAGACTGCTGCTTATTGTGTAACTTTATGGTGTCTTTATATATGGTAACTTTATTTAAATAAAGAGTTATTTATACTTAGGCAAAAATGCTGATATTTTCCCTTTGACTTCTGGGTTTTGTGTTGCCTGGGAGACCTTTTTCATCCCTAGAGATTACAACATTAAATTTCTATATTTCCTTTAACATATTTGTTCAATTAAAAAATTGTTTAGCTCTTGGGATGCCTGGGTGGCTCAGTCGGTTAAGCATTTTGGCTCAGGTCATGATCTCATGGGTTGTGGGATGCAGCCCTGTATCAGGCTTTGTATGGGGAGTCTGCTTGAAGATTCTCTCCCTCTGCCCCTCCCCCCACTCATGCTTGCTATCTCTGTCTCTCTCACTCTCTCTCTAAAATAAATAAATCTTTAAAAAATTTTTTTAGCTCTTTAATCCATCTGGAATGTATTTATATAAGGTATGAGGTAAGGGTCAAACATCCCATTCTTTTTAAAGAATATTCAATTTTCCCAATGCCATTTATTTAATAACACATTTACACCTTACTGATTTGAAATGCAACTCTTAGTGTAGTCAAATTCCTGAATATGCATAGATCTGTTTGTTGGTTTCTCTATTCTATTTTATCAGTCATCAGTCTATTTATATGGCAATGTCATACTTTGGGAACTACTATAATTCTGTAATACATTTAGATATCCAGATGGCAGGCATTCTTTTTAAAAATGTTTTGATATTCTCATTTATATACATTTCCAAATGAACTTTTGAAACAAATTTACATCAACCCATTTGAAAGAAGATTTTGAAATTACTATAGTTGTCCCATAATTTTTGGAAATCTGTAAGTGTGTTTAAAATATATGTTAACTGTAATATTAACATTTGAAAAAATGTGATATCTAGCCCCTTGGAAATTATTGTAGAATAAAGATGCTATATGAATGCATATATTGATATGTTCATATGAATACCTATGTTATTGATAGGTTAACAATCTATGAATATAATGCCTCAAACATTTTTATTTTATAATTCCAAAGAAAACTAAGCAATCATCTTTCCCCAAATACTTGTTTGGATCCATATTTAGACAAAGGATTAATCCAACCCCAATTCTCTGTTCTATGTATTCAGATGTTTTAGTGCATGTTGAATGAGATAAGCAAATACCAATGTTCTCAGTTTTCTTTGATTGACAAGAAACTGGCAGAAACTGGAATTTCTAGTTTCTTCTAATTCTGTTCAGTGAATGTATTGGTATTGTGTAAACTTAGGCTACAGGTACTGTGATTTTATATTATTATGCAGAGAGAAAGACTGTGACATTGGATTGATGTTGATTTGCATTAATAAGAATTAAATATCAAACTTTCGGTAAAATCAGCAAGAAATGTGGACCTCCATTATTCTATAGCTACTGTTGCTTTTGTCACAGTCACCTGGCACTGTTTAGCCAGATACAGTTTAATATGTTCTTTATTTCACACTAGTCAGCCCTAGAAGGGGGTTGATAGCATACTTTCTCAGCTGCTGCTGACAGTCAGGCTTCTAATTAGTGCATATCTATTTGCTGACCAGGATCTCCCCAGAGCCTGAAAGAGTTGGTGGGCATTTCCCTCACCTTCTCCTTCTGGTTTGCTCCAACAACAGTAACAACAACAATAACAACAACAAAAGTTGCCAGTTTCACTTAGAAGGAGCTTGTCCACGCATCTAATGTCCTAAATTTTATGACTACCACCTGAGGGACAGGCCCCCAAACCTCATAGCTCTTAGAGTCCATAGGGCTTGCACTCATGAGTCTTCAAATACTATAGCAAACAAAGAATCAGTTTTTCAAATGGGCTTGGGGGCATTCTCCCCAGCTATCTACAGGGAGGAGGTAAAAGCTCTCAACAAAGTGAGTATAGAAGGAATGTAGTCCAACATAATAAAGGTTGTATGTGACAAGCCCATAGCTAACATGATACTCAATGGTGAAAAGATGAAAGCTTTTCCTCTAAGATGAAGAACAAGGCAAGACTGTCCACTCTCTCCAATTTTATTCATCATAGAACTGGAAGTCCTTGCCAGAGCAATTAGGTAAGAAAAAGAAATGAAAGGCATTCAAATCAGAAAGGAGGAAGTAAAACTGTCACTATTTACAGATGACATATTTTATAAGGAAAACCCTAAAGACTCCACCAGAAAACTGTTAGAATTAATAAATGAATTCAGTAAAGTTGCAAAATAGAAAATCAATATACAAAAATCAGTTGCACTTTATACATTAATAATGAACTATCGAAAGAGAAATTAAGAAAACAATCCCCATCTACAGCTGCATCAAAAGGAATAAAATACCTAAGAACAAATTAACCAGCTTGGTAAAAGACATTAAAAACTATAAGATATTGATGAAAGAAATGGAGAAATACACAAATAAATGGAAAGATAATCTGTGCTCACAGATTGGAAGAATTAATAAATTAATAAATGTCCATACTACCCAAAGCAATCTACAGATTCAATGCAGTCTCTATCAAAATTCCAATGATATTTTTCACAGAAATAGAACAAACAATCCTAAAATTTGTATGGAACCACAAAAGACCCTGAATAGCCAAAACAATCTTGATAAAGAAGAACAAAGATAGAGGCATTTTGCTCCCTGATCTCAAATTATTTTACAAAACTGTAGTGATCAAAACAGTATTATATTGACATAAAACAGACATATAGATCAATGGAACAGAATGGAGAGTCCAGAAACAAACCCATGCATATATGATCAATTAATTTGTGACGAAGGAACCAAGAATATACAGTGAGGAAAGAATAATCTCTCCAGTAAATGGTGCTGGGAAAACTGGACAGTCACATGCAAGAGAATGAAACTAGACCACCATCTTACACTATGTAAAAAAGTAACTCAAAATGTATTAAAGACTTGAATGTAAAAGCAGAAACCATAAAACTCCTAGAGGAAAACATAGGTAGTAAGTTCCTTGACATCAGTCTTGGCAATGATCTTTTGGATTTGCAAAGGCAGCCAAAGCAAAAATAACCAAGTGGCACTATATCACACTAAAAAGCTTCTGCATGGCAAAGGAAACTATCAACAAAATGAAAAGGCAACCTACTGAATGAGAGAAAATATTTGTAAATCATGTATCTGATAAGTAGTTAATATCCAAAATATATAAAGAACTCATACAGATCAATAGCAAAAAAATAATATTCAATTTAAAACTGGGCAGAGGAAAAAATGTTTAAAAAAATGGGCAGAGAATCTAAATAGATATTTTTCCGAAAAAGATGTACAGATGTCCAACAGAAAAATGAAAAGGTGCTCAACATCACTAATCATCAAAACAATGCAAATCAAAACCACAATGAGGTATTACCTCACACTGTTAGGACGTATGTTGTCAAAAAAAAAAAAAAAGAGGAAATCGCAAGTGTTGGCAAGGAGGTGGGAAAAAAGGAAACCCTTGTACATCATTGGTGGAATGTAAACTGGTGCGGCCACTATGGAAAATAGTATGAAGTATGAATAAAAAATTAAAAATAGATGTGATCCAGCAGTTCCACTTCTGGGTACTTACCTGAAGGAAATGAAAACACTAACTGGAAAAGATATCTGCATCCCACATTCATTGCATCATTATTCACAGTTGCCAAGGTATAGAAACAAGGTAAGTGTCTGTCAAGAGGTGAATGAATCAAGAAAATATGGTATATGTACAATGGAATATTTTTCAGCCATGAGAAAGAAGGAAATCCTGTCATTTGTGACAACTTGGGTCAGTCTGGAGGACATTATGCTAAGTAAAATAAGCCAGACAAAGACAAATACAGCATAGTATCACTTATATGTGGAATCTTTAAAAAAAATAATCAAACTCATAGAAACACTAAGTAGAATGGTACAAACTTATATAAGATGAATAAGGTCTGAGGACCTAATGTATAACATGGTGACTATAGTTGAAAATACTGTATTATATAACCTATGCTAAGAAAGTAGAACTTAAGTGTACTCACCAAAAAAAAAAAAAAAGTAATTGTGTGAGATCATGGATGTGTTAATGAACTTGTGGGAAGCCTTTCACAATGTGTACATCTATCAAATCATCTTGTACACTTTAAATATATTACAATTTTATTTGTCAATTATACCTCAATAGAGCTGAAAAAAATTAACTATCAAGACATGAAAGAATTTTAAACATATTACTAAGTGAAAAAAGCTAATCTGAAAAGGCTACATGCTTTATGAAAACACAGAGGCACAGAGAGATTGAGTCATGACCAATAGCACACAGTGAGCAGGTGATAGACCTAGAATAGGAAGACAGTGTGACTTCAAGGTCTGTGCTTCTAACACCTACTTTGTGCTGCTTCCCAAAAGGACCCTCCAAAAAAAAGAGTTTTGAGAAAGATTCCACACGAACTTATAAAACTGCAACAGGCTGCATTTCTCTTTTAGGAATGTGACCATCTCACTACCTCCGGGAAGAATACCATAAAAACTAACCCTAATATTCACCGTGTTATAAAGCATATATATGTATGAATTATAATATCTTATAAATCTTTAAATTGTTTACAAGTATTTTTACTAAATCTTCTTCCTGGAAGTCTATATTTCTTTCTTTTTTTTAAAAGATTTTATTTATTTATTTGACAGAGAGAAAGACACAGCGAGAGAGGAACACAAGCAGGGGGAGTGGGAGAGGGAGAAGCAGGCTTCCCACCGAGCAGGGAGCCTGACGCGGGGCTCGATCCCAGGACCCGGGGATCATGACCTGAGCCGAAGGCAGACGCTTAACAACTGAGCCACCCAGGCGCCCCTGGAAGTCTATATTTCAAAAGAGCATTTGCTTTTTATTTCCTTTTGGGTTTGTCTGTGTTAATCTGAACCTAAAATATTTGTCTAATGTCAACAAACAAAATTGTGTTTTTTTCTTTTTTGAACCTGTGACTTTGCATACATTATACCATTAGACCATTTCTATAAAGCAGCAAGAGATTATTTCAAAGAGAAGCACACAGGTTTATATTGGTACATAGGATGTCCATATACTTTCAATAGCTTTACTTTCATGGCCTAAATGTTTAACATGATTCTTTAAACAAGCTGTTGCACAGAAATTCTTGTTAAGAGATTCAGTGAAAATACTTGGGCACAGAGTCTGGCTAAGTAACTGCCTTACTTTATTTAATTAGAAAACCTATAGATAGTTGGTATGGAGTGAAGAGTTATTTTAGGTTTAAAAAATAACTCATTATTTGTGCTCATCCCGTGTATGTACTCCAGAGACAGACTAGGAACATGTTTTCTCTTATCAGGACCATGATACCCTTTTCCTAAAGGAAATATTTGCATCACAGTGAAAATTACCCCTTTCCCTTAGGTACCTATGGGAAGCTTCTAAATACTGTATTTGTTTGGGCTCAAAGGCAAATTGTGGGTAATCTGAATCTCTCATCAGTTTCACAATTCTCTGTAGATTGGTTCTGTGTCCTCAGCAAATTTCCTTGATCACAGTGGAAATTTGGGCAAAAACATGTTTATATTTTCCACCAGTAAAATAGTGTTATCTGAAGGGCCCACTCTGTGGTATTTGGGGTACTTTCCTGGTCTTTGACTGTTAGTGCTTTAGCCAGGACATGAATTAGGCTGCAATATTTGGGCAGTTTCAGAGCTCATTCTAGGGCAGCTTGTTCAAATCGCAAACCACAGTGTGATTGGATCTCTTACAAACTTCAAACACAAGCTCTCCTGGGACAATATTTAGTGTGGTTAAATACCAGCAAACCATCTTCCTTACCCCAGCTAAAGATCTCCAGGGAACTATGTTATGTGGTCCATTTCTGTGGCCCTGTACCAAAAATGACCATTGACAGAAATACTTCATGTTTTGCCTGCACAGGAGCTATATGCCCTCTATTCTCTCTTCCTCAAACCATTCTTTTCTTTTCTTTTTTCTGCTCTCCTACTTTACTCTTTTAAATTTTTTTTAAGTTTTGTCCCCCATAATCAACACTAAACTTTCCTTCAGCATTTTAAATGTTCAGTAATAAGCCCCTAGGAGGAAATAACATCATATATATATATATATATATATACACACACACATAAACTTTTTTATATACTAGAGTAATAGAGCCATTAAAGAACAGTTTTAAACATTATAGGCAAATCAGGAATTTTGGAGAAATCTTGGATTCAAAGTAATGAATAAAACACACACACACACAATTATTGAGTACCTTCTATGTACCAGTTACAAATTATATGTTTCTTACAAATCTAAGAAGTGTCTCACATATCTTAAATACAACCAATTTCAATAATGTAAATCCATTTATAAACATCCTTTATGCTAATTAAAAAACTAATTCACCAATGAAACATCACTTCCAATATTAGTAAAGCCTCTCATGTCAGCATAAGATAAAGATGTCCTGGAGTGTGACTTTTCTAGTTAAATGCTGAGTCTACTATTCCCTGTGAACTCCTGAGTAAAGCAATAGATGACACATAATATCATATCAGTGCCTACATTGAGGTATTTTAAAATAAATTATTGACTTCATAGCACACCATTGATTTATCTCCCTAGTTCACTGGTCACTGTTTCTTAGCTTTGCTGATAGGCCTGAAATCAATTATAAATAGTGAGCTGCCTAGGGCTGAAGCTTAACATCTTTTTCCTCCTTAAATGAATTTAAACACTACCCATATGATGATGAATCTCAAAATACCTGTTTCTGGCCCTGACTTTTCCCCTGAGCCCCTTAACCACCTCGTTGACATCTCCCTGTAGATAGCTACTCTGCAGTTTCAATTCTTCATATTTCTTGATTCCTGTACCCAGCTCCCAATAAGGAGGAAAAAATCCTGTTACATTCTGGGTCCTCTCCATCTCAATCAATGGTACCACCTTCTATCTAGTTTCCCAACTCAAAAACAATGGGGTGAGCCTTGCTTCTTTCCTTCCTCTTAAACCTTGCATCTAATCCAGAAATTCTAGTCTATTTGACCTCCAAAATATTTCTCTGATTGTTCCACATCACTCCATTGTCCCCATCAAGTCCTAACCCAAAGTAGCATCCTTTCTTATCTGGACTGCTGTAATAGCTTCCAAATTATTTCCTTTGCTTCCTGCATCCCTGCCATCCATTGTTCACATAGTAGCCAGTGCTCATTTTAAAACATAGGTCATATTGTTCCCTTGCTTAGAACCTTTTAATGGCTTCTTGTTGCATGTATATGAAAGTTCAAATGCCTACCATGTCCTCCATGATTTGACTGCCTACTTCTCTATCCTATTTTTGTCCTACCTACGCCTTTACTACATTCCCCCATTTGCTCATTATACTTCAGTTTTACTGGCCCCTTTTCTAACCCTGATTAACCAAGTCCTTAACCAATTCATAAACCTTGCACTTGCTGTCACCACTGCCTGATGTGCTCTTACCCATCTCCGTATGAGGCTGGTGCCTAACTCATTTTTCAGGTCTCCATTCAAATCCTCAGAAAGGAAGGAAACTCAATTCAGACTACCTTTCCCTAAACTCTCCACTTTTCATATTCGATCTCATGAGCCCATTTATTTCCTCTAAACACTTGCTACAATCTTTTTTTTTTTAAAAGAAAAACCTAGATATTTTATTTGATTCTTAATGGCTTTCACAATCATCGCCTTTTCAGCCTTGTTTCAGGCCCCCTCTCTGAGCCTTTACAAGGTACCGCCATGTTGCTTTTTTCCTCCTCCTTTGCCCAAGATAACCTCTTCTGCCAGAAATGCACTCACCACCCTGCCCCACCCCAGTTCATCTGCTGAATTTCTGCTCCTTAAAATTGTAAAACAAATCTCCTTGGGGGCTACTTCTCTCAGATCTATATGTGCATAGATAAGGCTGCCTTCTTTTTTTTTTTAATTATGTTATGTTAATCACCATATATTACATCATTAGTTTTTGATGTAGTGTTCCATGATTGTGTATAACACCCAGTGCTCCATTCAGTATGTGCCCTCTTTAATACCCATCACCAGGCTAATCCATCCCCCACCCCCCTCCCCTCTACAACCCTCAGTTTGTTTCTCAGAGTCCATAGTCTCTCACGGTTCATCTCCCCCTCTGATTTCCCCCCCTTCATTTTTCCCTTCCTGCTATCTTCTTCTTCTTCTTCTTTTTTTAAACATATAATGTATTATTTATTTCAGAGGTATAGGTCTGTGATTCACAGTCTTACACAATTCTCTGCACTCACCATAGCACATACCCTCCCCAGTGTCTATCACCCAGCCACCCCAGTCCTCCCACCCCCCACCACTCCAGCAACCCTCAGTTTGTTTCCTGAGATTAAGAATTCCTCATATCAGTGAGATCATATGATACATGTCTTTCTCTGATTGACTTATTCCGCTCAGCATAATACCCTCCAGTTCCATCCACGTCATTGCAAATGGCAAGAGTTCATTCCTTTTGATGGCTGCATAATATTCCATTATATATATATATATATATATATATATATATATATATATATACACATACACACACACACACACACACACACACACCACATCTTCTTTATCCATTCATCTGTTGATGGACATCTTCGCTCTTTCCACAGTTTGGCTATTGTGGACATTGCTGCTATAAACATCAAGGTGCACATCTGCCTTCAGATCCCTACATTTATATCTTTGGGGTAAATACCCAGTAGTGCAATTGCTGGGTCGTAGGGTAGCTCTATTTTCAACTTTTTGAGGAACCTCCATACTGTTTTCCAGAGTGGCTTGCATTCCCACCAGCAGTGTAGGAGGGTTCCCCTTTCTCCGCATCCCCGCCAACATCTGTCATTTCCTGACTTGTTAATTTTAGCCATTCTGACTGGTGTGAGGTGGTATCTCATTGAGGTTTTGATTTGGATTTCCCTGATGCCGAGCGATGTTGAGCACTTTTTCATGTGTCTGTTGGCCATTTGGATGTCTTCTTTGGAAAAATATCTGTTCATGTCTTCTGCCCATTTCTTGATTGGATCATTTGTTCTTTTGGTGTTGAGTTTGGTAAGTTCTTTATAGATTTTGGATACTAGCCCTTTATCTGATATGTCATTTGCAAATATCTTCTCCCATTCTGTCCATTGTCTTTTGGTTTTGTTGACTGTTTCTTTTGCTGTGCAAAAGCTTTTCATCTTGATGAAGTCCCAATAGTTCATTTTTGCCCTTGCTTCCCTTGCCTTTGGCAATGTTTCTAGGAAGAATTTGCTGTGGCTGACGTCAAAGAGGTTGCTGCCTGTGTTCTCCTTTAGGATTTTGATGGACTCCTGTCTCACATTTAGGTCTTTCAACCATTTTGAATCTATTTTTGTGTGTGGTGTAAGGAAATGGTCCAGTTTCATTCTTCTGCATGTGGCTGTCCAATTTTCCCAACACCATTTGTTGAAGAGACTGTCTTTTTTCCATTGGACATTCTTTCCTGCTTTGTCAAAGTTCAGTTGACCATAGAGTTGAGGTCCATTTCTGGGCTCTCTATTCTGTTCCCTTGATTTATGTGTCTGTTTTTGTGCCAGTACCATACTGTCTTGACGATTACAGCTTTGTAATAGAGCTTGAAGTCCGGAATTGTGATGCCACCAGCTTTGCTTTTCTTTTTCAACATTCCTCTGGCTATTTGGGGTCTTTTCTGGCTCCATACAAATTTTAGGATTGTTTGTTCCATTTCTTTGAAAAAGTGGATGGTATTTTGATAGGGATTACATTAAATGTGTAGATTGCTCTAGGTAGCATTGACATCTTCACAATATTTGTTCTTCCAATCCATGAGCATGGAACGTTTTTCCATTTCTTTGTGTCTTCCTCAATTTCTTTCATGAGTATTTTATAGTTTTCTGAGTACAGATCCTTTGCCTCTTTGGTTAGATTTATTCCTAGGTATCTTATGGTTTTGGGTGCAATTGTAAATGGAATTGACTCCTTAATTTCTCTTTCTTCTGTCTTGTTGCTGGTGTATAGGAATGCCACTGATTTCTGTGCATTGATTTTATATCCTGCCACTTTACTGAATTCCTGTATGAGTTCTAGAAGTTTTAGGGTGGAGTCTTTGGGGTTTTCCACATAAAGTATCATATCATCTGCAAAGAGTGAGAGTTTGACTTCTTCTTTGCCGATTTGGATGCCTTTGATTTCTTTTTGTTGTCTGATTGCTGTGGCTAGGACTTCTAATACTATGTTGAATAGCAGTAGTGATAGTGGACATCCCTGCCGCATTCCTGACCTTAGGGGGCAAGCTCTCAGTTTTTCCCCATTGAGAATGATATTCGCTGTAGGTTTTTCATAGATGGCTTTTATGATACTGAGGTATGTACCCTCTATGCCTATACTCTGAAGAGTTTTGATCAAGAAAGGATGCTGTACTTTGTCAAATGCTTTTTCTGCATCTATTGAGAGGATCATATGGTTCTTGTTCTTTCTTTTGTTAATGTATTGTATCACATTGATTGATTTGCAGATGTTGAACCAACCTTGCAGCCCAGGGATAAATCCCACTTGGTCGTGGTGAATAATCCTTTTAATGTACTGTTGGATCCTATTTTGGTGAGAATTTAATGTACTGTTGGCTAGTATTTTGGTGAGAATTTTTGCATCCATGTTCATCAGGGATACTGGTCTGTAATTCTCCTTTTTGATGGGTCTTTGTCTGGTTTGGGGATCAAGGTAACGGTGGCCTCATAAAATGAGTTTGGAAGTTTTCCTTCCATTTCTATTTTTTGGAACAGTTTCAGAAGAATAGGTATTAATTCTTCTTTAAATGTTTGGTAGAATTCCCCTGGGAAGCCATCTGGCCCTGGGCTTTTGTTTGTTGGGAGATTTTTGATGACTGCTTCAATTTCCTTAGTGGTTATAGGTCTGTTCAGGTTTTCTATTTCTTCCTGGTTCAGTTTTGGTAGTTGATACATCTCTAGGAATGCATCCATTTCTTCCAGGTTATCTAATTTGCTGGCATAGAGTTGCTCATAATATGTTCCTATAATTGTTTGTATTTCTTTGGTGTTGGTTGTGATCTCTCCTCTTTCATTCATGATTTTGTCGATTTGGGTCATTTCTCTTTTCTTTTTGATACGTCTGGCCAGGGGTTTATCAATCTTGTTAATTCTTTCAAAGAACCAGCTCCTAGTTTCGTTGATCTGTTCTACTGTTCTTTTAGTTTCTATTTCATTGATTTCTGCTCTGATCTTTATGATTTCTCTTCTCCTGCTGGGTTTAGGCTTTATTTGCTGTTCTTTCTCCAGCTCCTTTAGGTGTAGGGTTAGGTTGTGTACTTGAGACCTTTCTTGTTTCTTGAGAAAGGCTTGTATTGCTATATACTTTCCCCTTAGGACTGCCTTTGCTGCATCCAAAAGATTTTGAACAGTTGTGTTTTCATTTTCATTGGTTTCCATGAATTTTTTTAATTCTTCTTTAATTTCTTAGTTGACCCATTCATTCTTTAGTAGGATGCTCTTTAGCCTCCATGTATTTGAGTTCTTTCCGACTTTCCTCTTGTGATTGAGTTCTAGTTTCAAAGCATTGTGGTCTGAAAATATGCAGGGAATGATCCCAGTCTTTTGGTACCAGTTGAGACCTGATTTGTGACCTAGGATGTGATCGATTCTGGAGAATGTTCCATGGGTACTAGAGAAGAATGTGTATTCTGTTGCTTTGGGGTGGAATGTTCTGAATATGTCTGTGAAGTCCATTTGGTCCAGTGTGTCATTTAAGGTCTTTATTTCCCTGTTGATCTTTTGCTTAGATGATCTGTCCATTTCAGTGAGGGGGGTGTTAAAGTCCCCCACTATTATTGTATTGTTGTCGATGTGTTTCTTTGCTTTTGTTATTAATTGCCTTATATAATTGGCTGCTCCCATGTTAGGGGCATAGATATTTACAATTGTTAGATCTTGTTGTTGGATAGACCCTTTAAGTAGGATATAGTGTCCTTCCTCATCTCTTATTACAGTCTTTGGTTTAAAATCTAATTTGTCTGATATAAGGATTGCCACCCCAGCTTTCTTTTGGTGTCCATTAGCATGGTAAATGGTTTTCCAGCCCCTCACTTTCAATCTGGAGCTGTCTTTGGGTCTAAAAATAGTCTCTTGCAGACAGCATATTGATGGGTCTTGTTTTTTTATCCAATCTGATAGCCTGTGTCTTTTGATTGGGGCATTTAGCCCTTTTACATTCAGGGTAACTATTGAAAGATATGAATTTAGTGCCATTGTATTGCCTGTAAAATGACTGTTACTGTATATTGTCTGTGTTCTTTTCTGGTCTATGTTACTTTTAGGCTCTCTCTTTGCTTAGAGGACCCCTTTCAATATTTCTTGTAGGGCTGGTTTCGTGTTTACAAATTCCTTTAGTTTTTGTTTGTCCTGGAAGCTTTTTATCTCTCTTTCTATTTTCAGTGACAGCCTAGCTGGATATAGTATTCTTGGCTGCATATTTTTCTCATTTAGTGGTCTGAATATATCATGCCAGTCCTTTCTGGACTGCCAGGTCTCTGTGGATAGGTCTGCTGCCAATCTAATGTTTCTCCCATTGTAGGTTACAGATCTCTTCTCCCGAGCTGCTTTCAGGATTTTCTCTTTGTCTCTGAAAATCATAAGTTTTACTATTAGATGTCAGGGTGTTGACCTATTTTTATTGATTTTGAGGGGGGTTCTCTGCCTCCTGGATTTTGATGCCTGTTTCCTTCCCCAAATTAGAGAAGTTCTCTGCTATAATTTGCTCCAATATACCTTCTGCCCCTCTCTCTCTTTCTTCTTCTTCTTCTGGGATCCCAATTATTCTAATATTGTTTCGTCTTATGGTATCACTTATCTCTCAAATTCTGCCCTCGTGATCCAGTAAGTGTTTATCTCTCTTTTTCTCAGCTTCTTTATTTTCCATCAGTTGGTCTTCTATATCACTAATTCTCTCTTCTGCCTCATTTATCCTAGCAGTTAGAGCCTCCATTTTTGATTGTACCTCATTAATAGCCTTTTTGATTTCGACTTGGTTAGTTTTAGTTCTTTTACTTCTCCAGAAGGGTTTCTCTAATATCTTCCATGCTTTTTTCAAGCCCAGCTAGTATCTTTAAAATCGTCATTCTGAACTCTAGTTCCGACATCTTACTAATGTCCGTATTGATTAGGTCCCTGGGAGTCGGTACTGCCTCTTATTCTTTCTTTTGAGGTGATTTTTTCCATCTTGTCTTTTTGTCCAGAGGAGAATAGATGAATGAGAGAACAAAATGCTAACAGGGTAAAAATGACCCCAGAAAAATATACACTAAACAAATCAAAAGAGACCTGAAACCAGGGGGAAAGAAAGGGAAAGAAAGGAAAAAGAAAAGAAAAAGATAAAGATAAAAATAAACAAACAAAAAAATACAGAATATGATCAAATATGATCAGGCTGGTGCATACATCAGTGCCACACACTAGATTTTGGGCGTATTTTGGTCTGTTAGAAGAACGTGCCTCCCAAAATTTTAAAGAAAGAAAAACTTATGTGTGTATAAAAATAAGGGTAAATATGATGAAGGGATGGAATATGACTCATTTTATAATGAAAATTATAAAAGATTTTATTTATTTATTTATTTTTTTAAATTTATTTGACACAGAGAGAGAGACAGCGAGAGAGGGAACACAAGTTGGGGGAGTAGGAGAGGGAGAAGCAGGCTTCCCGCCAAGCAGGGAGCCCGATGTGGGGCTCGATCCCAGGACCCTGAGGTCATGACCTGAGCCGAAGGCAGATGCTTAACCAACTGAGCCACCCAGGTGCCCCAAAGATTTTATAAAAGGATTTGATAAGAAGTTGGTTGAAAAAAGAAAGAAGAGGATTTAAAAAGAAAAAAAGGGAGAGAATGTGATCAGGCAGGAGACTAGAACAAAGCCATACACTAGAGATTTAGGGTATATTTTGGTCTGTTAGAAGAAACTGTATCCCAAAATTTTAAAGAAAGAACAACATATGTATATATATATATATATATATATATATATATATATATATATATACATATATATATACACCAAAAATAAGGTTAACTACTATGAAGGGATAGACTCTGACTCTAAAAATGAAAGATAAAAAAGATTTTTTTAAAAAAGGGATTGATAAGATGTTGGTTGAAAAAGGGAAAAAGAGGGGCACCTGGGTGGCTCAGCTGGTTAGGCATCTGCCTTCGGCTCAGGTCATGATCCCAAGGTCCTGGGATTGAGGCCCGCATCGGGCTCCCTGCTCAGTGGGGAGCCTGGTTCTCCCTCTCCCTCTGCCTGCCACTCCCCCTGCTTGTGCTCTCCTTCTCTCTGTCAAATAAATAAATAAAATCTTTAAAAAAGAAAAAGGGAAAAAGAAAAACTCAAAAAGAAAAAGAAAAGAAAATTTAAAAAATTAACTTTGAAAGACTAAAGACTCATGGTAAAAAAGCCATGAATTCTATGTGCAGTATTCCCCTAGTGCTGGAGTTCTGCTGTTCTCATTGATCAGTAAACTTGGTCTTGGCTGGCTGTTCTTGCTGATCTTCTGGGGGTGGGGCCTATTGCCGTGGTTCCCAAATGTCTTTGCCGGAGGTGGAATTGCCCCACCCTTGCCGGTCCCGGCTAAGTAATCTGCTCGGGTTTGCTCTCGGGAGCTTTTGTTCTCTGCAAGCTTTCCGTACAGCTTTGGAGAACGAGAGTGAAAATGGTGGCCTCGCAGTCTCTGCTCTGGAGGAGCCAAGAACTCGGGGCCCCACTCCTCAGTGCACCCCCAGAGAAAAGCAGTCAATCACTCCCGTCTCCCCCGGTCTCCCTGGTCTCTGGCCGCACTCCGTGCCCACCCGGCCTGTGACCAAGCGTTTCTATCTCTGGCACCCGACTCGGTGTGGAGTCTCCAAACCCAGCAGATCCCTGCGGTGCGCTCCCACGCCGCTCCTCCCGGGGAGGAAGGGAAGTCTCCCTGGATCTGCCGCTTGTTGGGTCCCTGCTGGAAGAGCAGTGGCCCGACTGTGCCGCGGATCACGGTTTATGGCAACCCCCGAGCTGAGAGCCTGCGCCTCGGCTCCGTCTCTGCAGCCAGCTTCCCCGATCCGGTACCTGGGAGCTCGGCCGCACTCAGGCACCCCCAGTCTTTCTGTGACCCCAAGGGTCCTGAGACCACACTGTCCCAGCGAGTGTTCCACCCCCCGCTTAGCCACTGGAGCGATGTCCCTCAGCAGAGCTGACTTCTTAAAAGTTCTGATTTTTGCTCTGCTACTCTATCACTTGCCAGTAGCGGCTGAGGGAGGCCCCCTCCCCCGCAGTCTATCTTCCCGAATATCGCCTCAGATTCACTTCTCCGCATGTCCTACCTTCCAGAAAGTGGTCGCTTTTCTGTTCAGAGAGTTGCTGCTATCCTTTTCTTCGATCTCCTGTTGAGTTCGTAGGTGTTCAGAATGGTTTGATCCCTATCTAGCTGAATTCCTGGGACCAGATGAAATTTAGGTCTCCTACTCCCCCACCATCTTGCTCCTCCTCCCACTTGCTACAATCTTTAATTCTCTTTCCATGTACTCATTGGCTTGCTTATTGTCTCCCCAGAGAATACAAGCTTTGTGAAAGGAAAGACCTCACCTGCACTGTTCATGCCTTCATTCCCTTGGTGATCACCATGCCTGATATATACATACACATAGGTGTCCGATTAAGCAATTGCTAAATAAATGAATGAAAACAAAGAACAGAGGAATTATGGAGACTATGAAATGAAATCATCATGGGTAATAGGAGGTTACAAGGCAAAGGGGCTTGAGACTTATCTGATGTACCTTCCTAATGAGATAGACCAGAGGGGTTAAGTTGTCTAAAGATGAAGAAGTGGGTGGCTGGAATGTGGGTGTCCTGACGCTGAATGCAATGTTTTCCACTAAACAAATGATTCATAAACTTGGTCCTTGATCAGATTTTCTCTTGCTTGTATTGAAATGAGGAAAATAAGAGCAACATCACATGTGTTTATCTATCTCCAGCTGTCCTTTCTTGCAAAGAACACCTCTGGCTTGAGTCCTTCCTTCCTTTTTGTATCTAATGTCTTTTCTTGTATAAAATATTGATGGTAGATATATATTTTTTAATGTTCTTTCCTTGACAAAATTTTCATCCTTTTAATTTTGGATAATATTGTATACCACAAATGTGCCAAAGTGTATTTATTCTCCTATTGATTATTGTCCTCAATTTTCCAGTTTTTTTTTCCACTACAAACAATGCTGTCATAAACATCTCTATATTTATGTCAGTAAATTAATATAAAGATCTCTATCTCCATCTCTTCCTATATTTACATTTCTTCTCATATAATAGTACTATTACTTCTTTGTCTTGGGCCAATAAGGTGTTCTTATACCCTAGGACTGCCCACTCAGGTGATGATTGACAGGATATGTCCTTAAAGAAGTTTAATGTTTTTATTCTTTTTTTTCTTTTTAAAATAAATATAAAGTCATCAAATTACTTTGAATGTCCCTATTTTAGATAGTTTCCTAAAGACAAAACAGATTTAGATTTTTAGAAAACAGTGATTAATCTCCATTTGTCACCTATTTCCATCTGACTACTCTGCTGTCCAGATGTCAAAGCCATTCTACACCATCCTGGTAAGCTCAGTCTCTTCACAGTCCACTGTAGATTTCCCAGATCAGCTCTGATCAAGTTCACATTGTGTAGTGAACAAACAATTCATGGCCACTGTCTGAAAATGGAATTGGCTCCAACTCTAGAGCATAGTGTTTAATGCTGGTATATGTTGCAAAAAAAAAAAAAAAGAAAGAAAGAAAAGAAAAAGCAAAAATGCTAAAGTCACCCAAAATAAAGCTACTATGAACAGCTATGCCAGTTTTAAAATAGGGTAGTTTTGCTTACTAAAAAAAATTAGAACTAGTCAAATTCTCACCTTCCAGATTTATAGGAAGCCCATGGCTCAAGGAACCTGAAGAGAGGGAAGTTCTGACCTCCACACCCCAAGGAGAGGAGCCTATCACTGCCTTTGGTTCTGTTTCCAGTCATAGAGATGATGATGATGTGCACCAGATTCAGGTCCCTGTAGAGAACTATGTTTTTTCTCCAAAGCCAAAGTCAGCCTAGTGTTGTTTACGCCTCTCAGGCTGGTGCTTTCAACTGACAACTTCTTCAGGCCAATCTCTTAAAATGCTAGCTGCCTCAAAAGTGTCAGAATTAATTCAGGTGTTCATCTGGAAACTTAAAACATTGTGCCCTTTCCTACACTGGTGTGTCTCACCACCAAGTTTCAGGTAGGTATTCTTTTGCTATTCTTGATATATAAATGGGATCATACTTTTAGGAAGTAAACACTTGCCATGGGGTAACCTGCTTAACTAGCTGGGGTGGTAATTCTGATTACTTCTGGGAACCCTGTAATTTCCCCTTCACACCTGTCCACATGCCTGCACACACACACACAAACACACACACACACACACACATACACACACAGAGTCAGAAAGGGAGTGATTTATTCTCTCAAAGGTGGCTTACCATGCTAAAGACAACAAGGTGAATTTCTAGTGCAAGAAAGAAAAATGGGGGAAAAAATCTACAAGATAAATCTTCAATGAGGTACCTTGCAACATAAAAAAATGGATTGAGATTTTGACAAATAAAAATGAATGTGCACTCCATAATATCCAAAATGTGTGAAGTCTAATCAGAGATCTGCTTTTAGGGGCTCCTGGGTGGTTCAGTCGGTTAAGCATCTGTCTTTGGCTCAGGTCATAATCTCAGGGTCCTGGGGTCGAGCCCCAGATCAGGCTCCCTGCTCAGCGGGAATCCTGCTTCTCCCTCTCCCACTGCCCCTGCTTGTGTTCCCTCTCTCGCTCTCTCTCTCTGTAAAATAAATAAATAAATAAAATAAAAATAATAATAAAAAGAAATCCGTTTTTGTGCCTTGGTACAGACTGCAGAAGAGAAATAATGATGTTCTTTTTCATAAACAAATTTCAAGCTTATTCAGTTCTCTAAGTTACATAGCCCCCATATCGAAGGAAGGTTGAAAATGTCTGTTTACTTATTTACTGTGAATAGTTAAGTGGTTTGCTTCATAAATGCTAATTCAAGAAAAACAGTCACTTATAGGGTGCATCCTCAGGTTATATAAACAGTCTGTGCTGCATTTGGTGTTAGGTGAATTAAGATATAAGTCTACTGGCAACATTTTGCATACACGATACATGTCAGGCAAAGATTCAACAGGCTGTATTATTAATCTGTTGCCCAAAATTCCTTAGCCAAAAAGGTTCTTCAAATTATTTTTTGCATTTGTTAATTGTTCTGTTAACATAGAAATATTTCTGCTTTACTTTCCTCAGAAAGTTCATATTATATAAGTTCCTCAGAAAGTTCATACATATATAAGTTCATCAAATACATACATATATATATATAAATATATATATTAATTATATATATTAAACTGTGCTTCACTTTGCCTCATAAAGAAACTGAAGTAGACTTTCTATAACTTGAGTTAGTCTGCATACCAAGGAAAAACAATACATTTACAGGTCTACATGATAACTTAGGAATTGAAGTTAATATACAAGTTAGTTATTTGTTATTAAAAAAATGACATAAAAATCCTACAGCCAGGTATTTCACTGATTTGTATATAGTTAGCTATTAGATATCATGGGTTTTCTTTTCTTATAAAGCTGAGTGCTGGGGCCCCTGGGTGGCTTAGTCGGTTAAGCATCTGCCTTTGGCTTAGGTCGTGATCTCAGGGTCCTGGGATCGAGTCCCACATTGGGGCTTTCTGCTCAGCGGGGAGTCTGCTTCTCCCTCTCATTCTCCGTGCTCTCTCTTGCTCTCTTTCTCAAATAAATAAAATCTTAAATAAAAAAGCTGAATGCTAAATGTTTGGATTTGGTATAGACAAAGAATTCATCTTTCCTATTCACTTACTCTTAAAATATATTCAGCCACCAAAAATCCCACAGAATACAAGGAGTATCTACCTTCCACTCCAGGTGCTGATTAGAGTAGAGGATGAGTTTCACTAAGGAGTAAGATAGATATAATTTTATCTTATCCATAAAGAGCTTAAGACCATAGGTTCTTTTAAAAATCAACACCATGAGACAATTTTAAATGATAATATTAAACTAAGCAACCAGTTTCAATCATTAAAAATTATATACACAGAAAATAGGAGAATGATTACTAGACTATAGAGCTGTACTCAAATACAAAAGAGCAATGTTAAGCATGGCTAATACCAAATTAAATTTGGATTAAAAGGGAATTAACTCTCCCCACCCCCCTCCGACCCTCCATTAAGTCAAGAGTGATTATGAGCCTTTATGTGCAGTTTGGAGGAGGGAGGTGGTTCTCTGGGTTTGGGTGATGACTATTGAATTCAAGAAACATTCAGTCATAGTCTGCTTTCAAATATGGGGAGTTATAAATAGCTGGAAGAGTCCTAAACTAGTCCTCTCCTGGGATCTACAGATTCCCCAAGTCATTCCTTACCATCTGACTTTATCACTCTGCCTCAGAACAGGCCATGGTTGATTTTATTATCTCTGATTTAAATTTAAAACATCACTAAAAAATAGCACATTTCAACCAATAGGGTCTGTCTTTTCCTCAGATTCACAAATTACCAGATGTTCTTTCAGAACTTCCACATCCTGACCTAGACGACTTACAAGTAACTCAAACTTGAATACTCCAGCACTAAATATATTTGTTCTTTGCTGTTCCACCCCTTCCTACTGCCAATCCCACACGAAGTAAGAGTGCCAGACATTGTGTTAGGCTCTTCATATGTTATAACATTTTATCCTCACCCAAACTATATGTGATAAGGGCTACAACTATTTTAAGTTTACAACTAGGAAAGTAAAGATTAGGAAGATAATAACTTGCCTGGTTTTCCATCTCAAGACATTGTCATCATCCATTCAGTTGAACAAGCCAGAAACCTAGCACTGTCTCCTTCTCTACCTCCTCCCTAAGCCTTGCCAACTCACTCAAATGCTTTTGGAATTCATTCTTATCTTTTCATTCCCTGTCACTGCCAAGCTTAAACTTTTATTTTTGTGTTAACAATTATAATAATCAAATAGTCCCCTGTTTGGGTTTCCTATTTCTTGTCTCTCCGACTCTAATCCCTGAGCTACCCTGACATTTCCTCCCTGCCTTCTTTCTTTCTTTCCTTCTTTTCCTCCTTCTGTGAAGCCTCTCTGAATTGGCTGCCTTATCATTTCTGCCCAAGTTTAATTATTTGCTCGTTATTGCACCAATAGAACCTATGTGTTCCATTGGTATAAAACTTAAACCATTGAAGCACAGATAACTAGGCATTCCTGTTGCTGCTATTATCAGACTATTAACATCTTATAGGCAAGACCCTGTCTCACTTCCACATTCATTCATTCATTCATTTAATCATTCATTCATAGAACCAACACTTATTCATTGCCCCCTATATGCCAAGAATTTATTATTAAATAATGATGGTGATAATAATAGCTATCTTTTTCTGATAATATACTCAACAATCCTATGAGGTAGGTGCTGTTATCTTTATTTACACTGAGGAAAGTTCAAAATAGAGAGGCAAAGACACTTCTGTCAAGAAAAATATTTTGTTTTTATGCCTGGGACTGTGTAAGTATTCAATAAGTATTAGTAGAATTTGTAGAATTTAGTTGAACTTAAAATCAAAGAGCAAACAAGCACTTAAGAAAACCTGTTTGTCTAAGAACCTAAGAATGGTAGAGGCAGAATAGCAGTGGTTGAAGATCTTGGGGACTTTAGAGTTAGACATACAGATTGCAATCTCTGCTCTGTCACTAGTAAGCTACATGACCTCAATAATTGCTTATTTCTGTAAACCTCAATTTAAAATCTATAAAATAGAGATTACTAGTACTACTTCAAAGAGCTGTCACATTGGTTAAATATGAAAATAATGTGTAAAATGCTTAGTAAGCCACCTAGTACAAAGTAAACCCACAGTAAGTATCAACTGGCATTATAATGACTGACTGCCCATAAGATAATAGGGGCCAATAATAAGCTATTTGATGAGGAATTATAAGTTTTCCAGTTAGAATTTTCAATTTTATTATTTTCATTTGATATATTTATTTTTTTCATTATTGCTGTTAGTATTATTGTTTTTGTGGGGAGCCAATAAGAAGTATAGGCATGGCTAGTATACATGTAGGAATGTCAACTGATGAGGTTCTCTAGCTTTTGCCATCATAGTATTCAGAATTTTAAAATATGAATCTGAAGGAAAAATAACACAACTCCTCCAGCCATAATGAAATAGAGCTATTTTAAATAATTTATATTCCATCCATTCTTCATAGAATTACTATATCAGGAAGAACAAACAAAAATGAAAATAATTGCTGAGTTAAGAACCTAGGTTAAATGTCATAGAAAATATTCTTTATACCCTAACTTAACCATCTCAACTGTGGTTGAAATAAAGAGCAAAATGTTTTCAAACAACCCTAAGGGATTGTCCTCTTAAGGGAGAGAAAAGAATTTCAGACATTTCAGAATACAAAGAAGGAATTTCTGGAACTTAGAGAAGACTTTTGACTAGAAGACCAACTAACCAGTGTACTCTAGGCATGAGACATCAACTGGCCCAACATGCAGTTTTCACTGTGGTGGTAGGAGCAAAATGTCCCATTGCCCAGAAGTGGCTGTCCTATATGGTGGGTGGGTGAGCATGTGGCCCTTCTGTCTTTCTTCCCATCAGGTATGCTCAACCCCACAGTACTGGTCGGTTTCCCAATGAGTAAATAAGGCCTGCTTCTTGACCCACATTCCACAGGCAGGCCTGATTTTAGGAGACAAAAAGTCAAATGTGCCAGAAGGAAATTATAGATGTCCAAGAAGCCACAAGAGAGTGGGGAGTGTGCAGGGTGGTAGTGGGGACTTTGCCAAAATGCCAGTGCAAGCATTACTCAATCTTCTCTTTCAGTAAACATCCTTAGGATGGAAGCATTAGATTTTGGGCCACTCCAGTAATTCCCAAGCAAATATATTGGTCCTTTTGTGGTTTATAGTCTATTTTGCTGGATCATCTGTGTATTTTTTAATGTTGTATTTCTTTTGGTTAATCTTCCTTCCTCCTGGGAAGCAAAACGTTCTGCAATAACAAACACTGTCTGTGGTAAGTCCCTAAAACTCCAATGCAGCAGATTGCAAAGCCTGCTGTCCATTCTAAATACACTTATATAAGCTGGTCATGTCCACGTCTCCAACTTTGTATTCCATATGTGTGTTTTCCTTTGGTCACCAATCACTCTTTTCAAAAGATGTTTCACCATGCATAACAAATGTGTTCTTTAATAAAATCCACAAAACTGCTTGAGTTAGAGAAGTAACTGATATCCCAATAATATGAAAAGAGTCATTTTTTTTCTCGCTGCTTTCATATGTACGAGTCTGTGTACTTTTAAAAAATATATTTAAATTATGAAGTATTTTGAATTCATGGAAAACTTTAGAGAAAAATATAAATATTTGAACATTGTATACCATCTTGGGAATACCAGTTGGACTTTATTATAGGCATTTTTTACTTAAGAGCAATTCACCTATGAGAATGCTGAACCCAATCAATTAATTAACTGATTCTTGGACTCACTCAAAGGAGCAGATGTTCTTTTTTTCTTTTTTTTTTTTAAGATTTTATTTATTTATTTTACAGATAGAGAGAGAACACAAGTAGGCAGAGAGGCAGGCAGAGGGAGAGGGAGAAGCAGGCCTCCCGCTGAGCAGGGAGCCCAATGCGGGGCTCGATCCCAGGACCCTGGGATCATGACCTGAGCTGAAGGCAGACGCTTAACCAACTGAGCCACCCAGGCACCCCAAAGGAGCAGATGTTCTTGAAGAGAATCTCATGATACCTCCAGGTGAAAGGCAAGTAATCCAGTAGAATAAAAGGATTCAGTGTGAGAAGCAATAGGGAGTGGAAGGGACTCTGGCTATGGTAGGATTATATCCCAGTTTGCCCAAGGCTGCTTCTGATTTGTGGCTGTTGTTCTGGCATAAGTTTTGATTCTACCCCGGTCATTTTAAAACTCTAATGGTTTTAGCAATAAATTGTATGGCTACCCTAACTCTGAAAAAATAGAGGGCATATGTTATACTAAAGAAGGGAGCTTCTACTGGATTCCAGTCAATTACTGTCATGTAGGAATGAAGATCTGTGCTTTTTTCAAGAGAAGCCAGATTTGGATTTTTAGGTACAGTCCCCCAATATTTAATGTTAGTTCAACTGTCATCTTTTTCTCTTTATTTACTTTACAAGAAAAAAAAAAAAAAGAAACTTGTCATGTAGGAATGAAGATCTGTGCTTTTTTTCAAGAGAAGCCAGATTTGGATTTTTAGGTACAGTCCCCCAATATTTAATGTTAGTTCAACTGTCTTCTTTTTCTCTTTATTTACTTTACAAGAAAAAAAAAAAAGAAACTTGTCATGTAGGAATGAAGATCTGTGCTTTTTTCAAGAGAAGCCAGATTTGGATTTTTAGGTACAATCTCCCAATATTTAATTTTTTTCTTTTTTCTTTTTCTCTTTATTTACTTTACAAGAAAAAAAAAGAAACTTGTCTGGATGAGAGATTTCTCTATGGGTTACCCAGGTACAACTTCTTTTGGCCTAGAACTCCTA
The DNA here is from genome assembly GCF_004348235.1 of Phoca vitulina. Taxonomy (NCBI): domain Eukaryota; kingdom Metazoa; phylum Chordata; class Mammalia; order Carnivora; family Phocidae; genus Phoca; species Phoca vitulina. The sequence goes on from NW_022589722.1 coordinate 4,444,957, forward strand.
CAGTTTGGGGATTCAATAACACTATTTTCTTATCTCCTCCAGTCTGAATGTCAGGCTCCACTTAAGATATTGACATGTACACTGTTATCCAGGCTAAATAGGTCCTATTTGCAAACATCCATCATCAGTTAAGAAAACTGACCAAGAGATTGGAAGCGGAGTGGGTGCAAACTCAGGCTTCATTAACTAAATTGCTGGCATCTGCATTTAAACTATTTTTCATTGGTAAGATACCATTTACTGAGCACCTATGATGCCAGACACTAGTCTAAGCATGTTATCTACATTATATGATATCATTCATCACAACAATGATTTAAAAAAAATAGATAGAGCCTAAAAAATTTATGTAATTTGACCAAGGTCGAATGGCTAATAAATGACTAAATTGAGATTAATGCATAAAACTCTGTGGGCTCCAAATCCTGTGCACTATCGACTACACTCATAAGCTTCAGTACTTAGATTTTCATCTTATGCAAATGCATTATCCCAACCTGTACAGTTTCTATTTGATGAAAATATCAGAAAATTTAATAAATTCAAAGAATAAGGCAACTAAGTGTTAGAAAATTACCATGATACCTATTTAGCAATGTCAAGGTAGATTAATAGTCCTAGAAAAAACAGTTTCAGTACTAAAAAATTCAAATTGTTGTTTACACAACAGGATAACTATGTGATATTGGTAATTATCTTTGGTCAGTCTCTTTAGAAGCAGAGTATGAGAGGGGGATTCTTATACAAGCAATTTTTTTTTAAAGATTTTTTATTTATTTGAGAGAAAGAGAATGAGAGAGAGAGAGAGAGAGCACATGAGAGGGGGAAGGGTCAGAGGGAGAAGCAGACTCCCTGCTGAGCAGGGAGCCCAATGCAGGACTCGATTCTGAGACTCCAGGATCATGACCTGAGCCAAAAGCACTCGCTCAACCAACTGAGCCACCCAGGTGCCCCACAAGCAATTTTTTGAGGAACTGTTTTTATGGGAAACCTATAACGATGTGAGAAGAGCCAGCTAAGGTAGGGAAAATGCTAGGCAGTGATGGCCTTTGAGAAGCCTAGACTCCTGACCTTGTAGGGACTTCTGGAGATTGGATTGTATCACAGAGGCTGTGTTGCTTAGAGGGCTGTTCCATCCCTACCTCATCAATCTGTGGTAATGGTCTTCCAAGCTTCTCCTGGTAAGGAGGCTCCCATCAACCAAGGGAGGGCCTCAGAGAAAGATACAGGCGTGAGCCCTCAGCAGCTAATATCTTATATAGCCAGGCAAATGGGGCCTGCAAGGAGGTCAGGGATAGTGGGGAAGTAGGAGGTGGGGAGATGGAGGTTGCCACTGACAGTATCTACAGTAGCTATCATGTGACAGATTTGGATGAATTATTCTTTCTTTATTTATAGTATTTTTATTTTTGATATTTTAAATTGAAGGGATCATTGTTATTTGTTTTATCTCCAAGATTGTATTTTCTTCTTTAAGGGGTAATTTTCAAAGTTTGCAGAATTCTTGCTATCTTTTACCATCCCCAGTATCCAAGCCCTCCCCTTCCTTCATCCACTTTAACCCCAGGGAAATGCTATTACATCACAGCTAAGCAATGGGCAAAATTATCTCACAGACTGTGATTTTTTTCTTTTCAAACAATGCTTATTATTAGACATTATAGTACAACAACAATTTAGTCAGCCGCTTAAAGATTGTTGTATGTGGCTATGTCATATTACACAAATGAAAATACTATTTTTTAAAGATTTATTTATTTATTTGAGAGAGAGAGAGTGCATGTGAATGGGGGGAGGGGCAGAGGGAAAGAATCTCAAGCAGACTCCCCACTGAGGTGGGGCTCGATCTCAGGATCCTGAGACCACCACCTGAGCCAAAATCAAGAGTCGGCTGCCTAACCAACTGAGCCACCCAGGCGCCCACACAAGTGAAAAAATTATTAATGTCAAATATAGAGAAAATTATTCTTCATTTTTTAAAAAGATTTTATTTATTTATTTGACAGAGAGAGACACAGCGAGAGAGGGAACACAAGCAGGGAGAGTGGGAGAGGGAGAAGCAGGCTCCCCACTGAGCAGGGAGCCCGATGCAGGGCTCAATCCCAGGACTCTGGGATCATGACCCAAGCCAAAGGCAGACGTTCAATGACTGAGCCACCCAGGCGCCCCTATTCTTCATTTCTTTTAATAAGAATGTATCCCTGCAGAAGAAAACATTTTATTTTATTTTTTTTAGAAGAAAACATTTAAAAAAATGATCCCACAAAAATATTTATGTGCATATTGTACCATTGACCAAAAGAAATGATACTAATAATAACAGTTAGAGAAACTTTAGTATGAGTAGAGTGGTTTCTTATATGTTTCACATGCATTATCTTAAGTGGATATTGTATTACAATGATGCATGCACATGTTAGTTCTATGATCATGAGTTTTTAAATTTAAAAGTCACATCTTATGCATAACCTTTCCTCAATAAATAGCAAAGAAAAAGATAGTCAAGAAAGGCTTATATTTTGACAAAATACAAAAAATGAGCCAACCCAATTTGCTCCATAATATTTTATTTCTTCGGTTTGCCACCAACTGCCCTGCTTACAATAAACCTTTGAAACGAAGACCAGTGTGACTGGTAGAGATTCAGAAGCCATTGTCAAGATCTAACAGACTATATCTGGTGGCAGGGGTGAAACAGATGCCTTCATAAAAAGCATGAGAAGAGACTCTCAGTGGAAAAGTCGCTTCTTTCACAATCCACCAAGGATGAGAGAAATTTTTCTGATGTCTTGTGGGATACAGAATTCTAACTTGGGGCCTTGGCTTGCTTAAGTGAACTATGCAGATTTTTCATTCTCAATAAATATATACAAGTTCTCAGAGATACAGTCTTCATTAAAATGTTTTCAAGTGTAACCTTACAAATGAAGGCTGCAATCCAAAAGATTTTCATATCCAGTTTATCAAACAATAAGAATGTATAAATTTGCTGTAATGAGAATTTAGTTTAAGATTTCTTACTTACTAAATGGGCCACTATAAGTCAAAAGCAGTCTCATAGATTCTCAGTATTGTATTTTGAAAGATTTCCTGCAAAGCTTAGGAATGAAGATAAAGATCCAAATTGTGATTCAAATGCACCCTAAACCTCTCCCCCAATTAACTAATTCCTACTCTAATACATTAATCAGCAGATCAGAAAATACCCAAAAAGATATGTTCATTCTTTCTGTAAGATAAATACTTGCCATCTTTTTATTAAGGGCATGGACGCTGTGTGTGTGTGTGTGTGTGTGTGTGTGTGTTAGGTGTTCATCCTTTGTACTATGCTGAAACTCTAATATAGTGGCAAAAATTCTCCTCTCCCCAACACTGGCCCTCTCAGAATCAATATCATCTGCTTATCCACTATCAGCCCAGAAAATTCTGTGTTGCTCATTTCTATTGTTAATACTGTAAAAACAGTAAGTCTGATTTTTCTTTTTTAAAATTTAAAAGTATGATATCAAGTAAGCTTTATAAGCTAATAAGCTATCCCTTCAGAAATATTGAAATGTACACACTCCTGTTGAGAAACACTGCTTTCAATTCTCAAAAGAAAAACATTATTAAATAGCAACATCTACCTATTTATTGAAAGTATCTGAATATGACCATTATTTCCTTGTTGAAGAAATCAGAAAATTTGAGACACAAATATAATACACAAACAAGTTCTTGGAAATAGGCAGTCCCTTAGTTGGGCTTAATTGATGGGCTTTCTGAGAGAAGCAAAGATGGTAAACACAATTCCTGGTTTGTCTGTCATGGTCTTGCAATAAAGGTTGTGTACCCTAGAGTAAAGAGCTATAGTTTGGAACTAAACCAATTTTCTTTATCTTGATAACCTAATTAACCATATGTGTGTGTGTGTGTGTGTGTGCATGCACATGGGTGTACATACATTGGAATACTCCATGTTATATGTTTTTTTGAAAACAAGTGATGATAGGGTGCCTTGTACAATACATAACATGAGTAGGAATTTAGTAGTTGATAACAATTGTAATTATGGTTATTATAATTCTGAGAGCAAAACTGTTAGGCAATAGAATTCTATAAATATGCCCAGCATTTCTTCGCCTATGTTTCCTTTAGTTATACTGTATCTTCTGCCCACCACTCCTAACTCCACTGTGACCAGATAATTTCCCACATTTGTAATTCCAGTTTAGATATCAATGTTCCCCTCTATGACTCCTTGATTTTGTGTTATTATAACTGTTATTACTTGTATTGATACTGTCTGTGGGCCCATGAATACATCTTGCTTGAACATTATGAGTGCTGAATATGTGTGTTTGAATGGATGATGCTAAATAATTAGTATATAAACTATTATCAGGCTGAAAATGTACCAACTGAGAAAATTATTCAGATCACCCTAGAACTGTTTCCACTTGGTCAGCATCTTCCTAGTTTGGCATACACCAATTAACTCAGACTACTTGACCTTATTTGTCCTCACACAACCTCATGTATTGGATCATGAGCCAAATTCAATACCTGCTCATAACACCTCTAGAAATGATGCCACATATATCCTGATTCACACCCTGCTTAATTCTACTTGGGACCAGTTGAGAAAGCTCTTGTCTATATTATCTGTTCCTCTAAAACTCTTTCCAATGATCCCTTTTCTATGATTTCTAAACTTTTACCCTGAAATAACTGTTTCTATCACATGGCCTTAATGCCATTTTCCTTTGGTTTAACCCACATTGTTCTCAATCATGGCTGTCTTGACCATGTCTCTGTCTTGTCTTTTCCTAACTCATTCCTATATTTGTTACATGAACTCCTTCACAGATTTCCAGTGGATTCACATTTGCCATTGACTTACTATTCTTAATGAAGTGTCTTTATTGAAAATTTGACTTTTTCTTTGGGATTTTTGCCATTGAGCCCTCCTCAAGGATTGTTCTTCCTATACCAATAGTTTAAAAGATCAGTAATCAAACACCAGATTGATGGTGTGATAAACCATCTACAAAAATGGCTGCAGTACTTTCTCCCAACCCTGTGGGCTTTTGCAAAGTGACTATTACTCCCCCCACATCAAGCGACAGGGTTTATTGTCCAGCCCTTAAATTTCAGTTGGTCTGAAATTTGGTTTGACCAACAGAATGCAGCAGAAATGATGATAGAGGAATTTTGAGCTTAGGCTCCAAAGGAACTTATAGTTCCTGTTCTCATTCTCTTGTACCACCATGTTGAGACTACCATGTGAACAAGCCTAATCTAGCCAACTAGAGAATGAAAGCCCTCATGGAGCAAGAAAACCCTCTGAAGCCCCCTAGACCAACTAGCTAACAGCCAGTAGTAACCACCAGAAACATAACTCTCTTATACCAACCAATTCTAGTTAAGTCTCCAGATGATTGCAGTTACATGAATAACTCCAGGTTAGAACAGCAAAAAAACTGTGCAAATGAACCCAGCCCAAATTACTAACCCACAGAATGATGTTAAAATAAGTTAAGCAAGTAAATTTTGGAGTGGTTAATTATGTATCAGTAAATATAGATAGCAATAGTTAATAGGTAATACGTATGATTTTCCAGAGACACAACTTATTTTCTGTTTGTTTTAAGTCAAATCTGGAAATGTATTATTCTTTTTAAACCCATAGTGTTATTTAATTGCTGTTTCTCATTTATCTAGCATTTGTGGAACATCTTAAAACTCAGAACTTATTTTTTAATCTATTCCTTTGATCCTAACATCCACTCTGTATGAAGGAGGCAGAGCAGGTGTTACAATCATTCTCATTATCTGGATGAGGAAATTGAACTCAGGGCACCTAATCCACCTAAGGACACGCAATAACAGACCTCAAGGCCAGAATCATTACCCAGCACACTTTATTCTTATCTGTGCAATGCTGTCTCATGGCCCTCTCTGCCTCAGTGCAATAATATTGCATATTTAATGCATCTTGCTTGACCTTGTATCCCCATGGCCTAGTGTGATGCTTAAAACATTATGAATGCTGAATATGTGTTTTTGAATGGATGCTGCTAAATAATTAGTACATAAACTATTACCAGGCTGAAAAGATACCGACAGAGTAAATTATTCAGATCACCCTAGAACTGTTTCTGGTGAGATTCTCTTCCATTCCTGCATAGCTTTTCAAATTTATGAACCTAACTTTTCTTCCTGGTCAGCATCTTCCTAGTTTGACACACACCAATTAACTCAAGACTATTTGACTCTATCTGTCCTCACACAACATCATGTATTGGATCACAGACCAAAATCAACTCCTTCACATGACACCTCTAGAATGCCATATATAACCTCATTATTGCATTCTGACATTGGCAGAATTGCATTAAATCTAGGTTTGCATTTACCAAACACTTGATTCTGAAATTTTTAAAACCCAGTCTAATTTTCACTTTTTACCATTGTCTTTTTTTATAAAAAAAATTCACATCCATGTTCATTTTAAGTTACTTTAGCTCTGAAGTTTGATTCATTTTCTTTTTTTTTTTTTTTTTTTTTTAAAGATTTTATTTATTTATTTGACAGAGAGAGACACAGCCAGAGAGGGAATACAAGCAGGGGGAGTGGGAGAGGGATGAAGCAGGCTTCCCGCTGAGCAGGGAGCCCGATGCGGGGCTCGATCCCAGGACCTGGAATCATGACCTGAGCCGAAGGCAGACGCTTAACGACTGAGCCACCCAGGCGCCCCTGATTCATTTTCGATCAAATTTTTATTCAGCAATAGTTCTTTGATGTTCCATAATACCTTTGAGCCATTTTATAAGCCATGTATACCTTTAACTTTGAATCTTGCCAAGGTAACTCAAAATTCTATTTTATTTCCTGTTATTATGTTCAAAATGCAGTGTATTTCTAACCTGAGCATAATGTTGCTTCCTTCAGTGAAGGAATTACTTTATTTTATCCTTTACAAACTGGTTTTCCCCCAAAAGAGCAAATTTACCGCATGCAAATTTTATTGCTACTTCAGGGTACTATATAGTTCAAAATGTGTTTTGGGGGTCCTTGTTTTGGATTCTAATAAAGTGGTCACATAAACTATGAGGGTAGAAATCAAAATAAATACCAATTTGGGAAAGACATATTAAGAACAAAATCTTAAGTAAAGCTCATTGGGCTATCAATACAAAATTAAAAAAAAAAACTTATATTACTTATTTTAAAAGCATGGCCATAGTTTAATATACAAGTGATATATACTCAGAGTTCCATTGATATGCAAAGTACTGTTTCTTTCATCTATCCAAAATTAGCACAACTAACATTGACTTAACATCTACTACATGCCTAGAATGGTTCTCCTTAGATGCTGTTTAATCCTCCTGATAATTCCCTAAATTGGTGAGTATTTGTTATCCCCAGTTTACAGACAAGGAAGTTTAAACTTAGAAATGCCAATGGCTGAACCTACATTCTACCTAGTATCCTATTGGGTATGAAAATCTCTTGTGTAAACTTATGGGGGAAACCAGTTTTCAAACTAATACAGTACAAAACATTTTAGCTTTTGAAATGAATAGAACTGTCATCCTCCATGACACCACCAATCACTTATCTGACCTCAGGCAAATTATTAAACAGTCAACCTCATTTTCCTCAACAGGAAACTCAAGTTTTCTGGTATAACGACCTAAAATTATTAGACATTTTTGTCCTTAATTTTCCTTTCACCTTCTTTCTTATTTATTTTGAATTATTTTATCTTGCTATTATTTATAAATCCAGGTGTTCCTAAATTTAATGTCAAAAGACTTAAAACCAGAAGGCTCAGATTTTCATTCTGACTCTACTTATTAAGAATGTAACTAGTAGAGAAATTACTTAGTATCTACTTCACATAGTTGTTGAAAGAATTAAATAAAATAGCAGAACAAAAATTACTTTCCAAATTGTAGAGTGATCTATAAATTACATTTGAAAGCAGTCAATATTAATCTAGGAACATGATTCTAACAGTAAACAAAACCAACACACCACCACCAAAACAAAAACAATGCGTCTTACCAAAAAACAATTTGTTTTAAATCTATAACTTCTGTCTTTGCTAAGACTATTTAGAACTGATTTAAAAAAATATTTGGCATCTTTGTTTAAATTCCGTGTAAGTGACCACTCATATGAGTTTTGATGATGGAGAAATTCCTGGTGATCCCAGGATCACCTTGCGTGAAGCTATCAGAAGAGAGGACCAATTTGCCCATTTAAAAATTATTCCAATCATGTAAAAAGGTTTGTTGAATTGGGACATGAATCTAGAATATACCAAAAGTCAAGTTAAATTTTTTAAGTAAATGCAGTAAAATAGAATCCATTTTAGTCTCTGTTTAGAAGGGAAAAGAGGATGTGAGATCAATGTAAGAGCTATTTTCATCTCTCAACGTGCAGCCAAGCAGTTTGTGGAGAAATAATAGGTGCTTTGAGACCTTCCCAAAGGAATTTCTCAATATAAATATTCCGACTTCTGTGTTTAAGGATGTCAGCTCTATAGGTGATTTTCTCAAGTTTCTTTCCAACTTAACACATTCCTTAACACATTTCAAATAGCTTCTGTTCCCAACATCCCCTTGAGATCATTCTCATGGAGATAACTTGTGATCTTCTTGTTGCAAATCCAATATACATTTTTTAGTCTTATCCCATTTGACCTCTCAATCTTTGACCCTTCATCCTTGGAAAATTCTCTCTCCTTAACTTCTGTGACCCCACACACTCTGGTAGCTGTGTCTCAATATCCTTTGTGAACTCTATTTTTGCCCATCCCTTAAAATTTGATGACCCTTAGGTTCTCCCCCATGTCCCTTTTCTTCTCTCCCTGTAAGCAATCCGATCTACTCATCTGGCATTCAAATACCGTCAAACCTCCAGCTTCAGCCAAGATCTCATTCCTGGGCTCCAAACTTGCATAACTACCTACTGGACTCCTCCACTTAGGGTTCCTATGGGGACTTCAAAACCAACAAGTCTGAAGTAGACTTTGTCAGCTTTTGCCCTACCTTGATGCTGCATCTGCTCCTGAGATGCTTTCTCAGTATGTGCACTACCACCACCCCTCAACTATTTTTTCTTGACATTCTCCACTTTCACACACCAGCAAGTCCTGTCAAATCCATCTACTAACTAGGGCTATAATCCATCCATACTCTATCTCATTTCTTTTAATTATGTAAGTGCTTGCCTATAATCAATTCTACTCATAACAACCAAATCTGATTATGTCTTTCCCTTCCTCTGTAGTTCCCAAAGATGTATGTACATCCCATGATGACTACTAATGACTATTTGCCATAATGGCTCTTGAAGAGTTAGATTATTTTTCAGAAAACTTATTTTTCAGTGTAACAGCTTTATTTTTTACATTTAAGCACACTAAATGAATACACTATATGGAATAATATTTAGACAGTACAATTTTAGGCAAAGACATATTTACCAATTTACTTGACACAGGAAGACAAATCTGATGTGAATGCAATTTTTGGATGAATCTAAAACATGTTGTTTTGCTTACAGAGGCCAAATGAAAGTGATGAAGAGTTATGTTCTTTAGTCTTGTGAGCATGCACCATTTTCATGTTAGCCTTTACTTTAGCTTATAGCTGGTATGTGTGCGCATGTGTATGTTTTTGTGTGTGAAAACTTCATTTTTAGTGCAGTTTGAGTGCAGGATAATCATATGCCCCTTCCTAGACTTTCTCCTTCACATTCTCCTCCACCACCCACAAGCAAATCCTTCTTTAGCAAGTACCATAAATCTTCAGAATATTTTATTATATATTATATGTACAGATTGTTTATCGTTGTCATATTATGATTTATAAGAAATACATATTTAGTCATACAGATGACCAAATATATTTCTCATATATATTTGGTCTTTGTTCACAGTTCTTGGCTCACAGCTCCTAAAACCCTTAGAATTTCCTGTGATAAGGGGGGGGGGGGGGATGTAGCATCTTTTGTTATGTCAACAAGGTAATTCTTGGAAAGCCCTTAGGTAACCTGAGGATGGGGGTTGGTTGCCAGGAGAACCAACCTTGAGATTAGAGGGTTAGAACTCTTAATGCTCCACCATTCCCCGCCCTCAACCTCCAGGGAAGGGAGAGAGGTTGGAAATTGTGTTCAATTACCAATGGCCAATGATTTAATCCATCATGTCTATGTCATGCAGTCTTCATAAAAACCTGAAAGGACAGGGTTCAGAGAGCATCTGGGTTAGTGAACCCAGGGAAGTTCTGCACCCCTTTTCTTATACCTTTCCCTATTCATCTCTTCCATCTGGCTTTTCCTGAATTATATTCTTTTGTTATAGACCAGTGATCTATTAAGTAAAATGTTTCTTTGAGTTCTGTGAACCTCTCTAGTAAATTAATGGAAACCAAGGAAGAGTTCATGGAAACCTCTGACTTATAGATAGTTGGTAAGAAGCACAGGTGACAACCTAGGCTTGTGATTGGCATCTGACATGGGGGCAGGGCCGTCTTATAGGGCTGAATCCATAACCTGTGGGATCTGATGGTATCTCCAAGTAGACAATGTTAGGACTGAGTTAAATTGTGGGACACCCAGCTGGTGTCAGAACACTGCTTGTTGGCATAGGGAAACACCCCACCACCACCACACTGGAGATTGGAAGAAGAATATCCATTTATATACTTACACAAAGTTTTCAGTGTTCAAGTGATATATATTTGTCTATATGGAAAAATTGTTTATGTATTTTCATTTGGGATGGGACACATAACAACATGTCCCATTAAAAGTAATGGAATCCCTCTTTTCATTGAATGGCTTTTCACTTAGCAACAAAGTTTTTAAAAACAAATGAAAGTTAAGTGGGAGTCAATTGTGTATTCTCCTTGCTTTCAGAATAAACTCTAAACTCCTTAAGGTAGTTTGAAAGATATGTGACCAAACCCCTGCCTCATCTGACACCAATCCCCATTTCACACTCTCCCTTCAAGCCACAGAGAACTACAAATCTTGCGCCAACTCAGGAGCTACATTCCTTCAAAGTACTGTGGTTGGCAGAACTAAGGCAGCATGATTAATAAGGTCTCATATATATGACAGAGGATTCAGGGAAAACAACACATTATATTAAATACATATACTACAGCAAAGAGGAATTTTAGAAAACATTTTCTTCTAGAACAGACTAAATCAACAAATAGCTATTCTTCTGAATCATCTTGTTCAGCCCTTCTTGAAAAATCATGGTACTATTATGATCTAATGAGGCAGAATGTTTTACACTTTTGTTATACTGACTACCTCCATTGAAAGATTGCAAATCAACTCTCATTAATTTCAGCTTTAAGTGGACTACTCCCAAATGTCAACTCTGTAGACCTGTTTCATTCATCCTGTGTTTTGCTGATTACAAGATTCTCCTTAGCTCCCATGTATTTTTTAATTTCACCAATATTAGGGTACTTTAGTCTTTAATGCATTTGAATGAGTGTAGTAGCTAAAGATTTTCTTGAAGGATCTTCTAAGGTGAGAGGCTATTAATAAACAGGGGTTTAATGAGAGCATCTCTAGGGTTGTTTTGTAAAGAATGTATTCTAGGGTACAAGAATGCAAGCAGAGAGGTTAGTGTGGTGGTTATTAGAGTGAACAAAGTGAGAAATGGTAGTAGCTTGTCTAGGGTGGTGGCAAGGAAATGGAGAGAAGTAGGATAAATATGAAGATTTTAGAATGAGAAATCCTGCCATTTGAGACAACATACAGGAATTGGAGAACACTATACTAAGTGAAATAAGCCAGACACAGAAAGATCTATAGTGCATGAAAATTCTTATATAAGAAATCTATAATAGTCAAACTCACTGAAGCAGAGAGTAGAATTATGGTTGCCAGGGGCTAGAAAAAGGAAATAGGGTGGTATTAGGCAAAGGGTACAAAGTTTCAGTTATGCAAGATGAGTAAGTCTAACTGCATAGTATAATACCTACAGTTAATAATACATAATGTATACTTCAAATTTGCTAAGAATGTAGATTTTTTTTATAAAATATTTTATTTATTTATTTGAGAGAGAGAGCACAAGCAGGGGGAGGGGCAGAAGGAGAGTGAGAAGCAGACTCCCTACTGAGCAGGGAGCCCAATGCGGGGCTCCATCCCAGGACCCTGGGATCATGACCTGAGCGGAAGGCAGACACTTAACTGACTGAGCCACCCAGGCGCCCCAAGAATGTAGATCTTATTTCAAGTTTTGTTATCACAAAAAATAATAACAATAATAAATAGTGTGAAGAAACTTTGGAGGTGATGGATATATTCATGGCATAGACTGTGGTGATGGTTTCACATATACTTATCTCTGAAGTCATCAAGTGGTATATATTAAGTATGTACAGCTTTTTGTGTCAATCATACCTCAATAAAGTAGTTTAGAAAAAAAGAATGAACAACTGAAATGTGTAAGACTAGAAAAAGAATGGGTTTGTGGGGAAAGTAAGGAATCGAGAGATTTGTCTTGAACATACCAAGTTTAACTTGCCTATTAGACATCTGTGTGGAGAGCTTAAGAAGTTATTGGACAGTTTTGGACAGAAGATGTAAATTTGAAAGTATAGCTAAGATCCCAAGGGCAAGAGTGTAGACAGAGAGCTTATTAGAAGGCTTTCGTGTTCAAACCAGCACAGGAATTAAACTAGAAATGAGCCCTTGGTGGATCAAATGCCTAAAGAAATGGCATACAATTATACTCTATCCCAGCCTTCCTCCTCTTCAAGTTGCTTATGAAGAATTTGTATCCCACTGCAAGTCTTTTTTTAATTTTTTATATTTTTTATATATTTTTATATTTTTTATATCGTTATGGGTCTTAAATAAATAATGTAAATCATCTGTTATAGGATGTGTGCCTTCCTGCCGTGCCAAATGGGAAGTTAATCTTTTCTGTACTGATTATGTGATGACTGTGCATTCTAGGAGTGGCCTTAAATAGTATGTCAACCTAAACCTATTACCAAGCTCAATATCATTTTTACCAAAACCAGTGGTGTTTGTCATATTTTGACATACAGAAGGATAATTCTAAATAAATCTCATTCTACAGAAAATCCATTTAGTTGTCTTGCAGTATATTGTGCAGCTAATTTGAATTACTAGAACTACTGAAATTCTATTCTCCTCAAAACAAAGTATTCTAGAAAAACCACCTTAGGAGTCTTTAGATAGTAGACATACCCTCTCAAACCATATATCTCTTGATATTCTAGCGGCCAGAGCTCTTATACTGGATTTGCATCAGTATTTCTTAGGGACTTTGTTTTTAAATACTCACATCCAGGCCACATTCTTAGAGATTCAAATTTGGTGGGTATGTGAAGAGCATCTTCTGAAAATACTCCCTAAGTGATTCTATTGTGGACTCCAGGTAAGAACTACCGCTTAATGGGAAGGAGCTCTGGGGCTTCAAGCGTTTGAGATTCAGATAGATTCCTGGGAGGCTTCTTTACTATCCCTGGCCCACCTGCCTACCTGCAACCCACCTGTGAAGGTCACCTTCAATTTACATAAGAATGAAGTCTTGTTCTTTAATTTTCATAACAAAATAGATAGTTTGATTGAACACACTCCAAGCATTTTATCTAAAGCAGATGGATGTCCTTTAACTAACAGTTGAGAATAACTATATTTTAGGCACATATGATCACTTCTATCTCAAGTTGCTCTCCTAAATCGGACTAAAATTTATTAGTGAATAAATACTCAACAGGGACTGTCCCGTATAAGTGATATTCTTACCAGTCAGTGTAAGCTGTCTTCTTAAATTATCAGAAAGCCAAATTCCTGGACTGTATCATTTTTTATTACTTTTGTTCCCTGTGGAAACAAAGAATGCCTTCAGAGAATAAAAATTTTAAATTCAGAGTCCTCAAGTTTTATGGAGGTTTTTTTTAAAAAGATTTATTTATTTATTTGAGAGAGAGAGCAGGGGGAGGGGCAGTGGGAGAGGGAGAGAGAGAGAATCCCAAGTCGACTCCGCACTGAACTCGGAAACTGATGTGGGGCTTGATGCGGGATTGGATCTCAGGACTCTGAGATCATGACCTGAGCTGAAACCAAAAGTCAGACGCTTAACTGACTGAGCCACTCAGGTGCTCCTTTTATGGAGGTTTATAAAAGAGATTGCTTCATCTAGTAATAACTACTATTGTGGACACTGTGTACATGATAAATTTCCCTATCAGAGCAGAAAGCCAGGGAATATGTATCCAGTATAAATTGATATGTTTCATTTTGTTTATAAAGAGAATTAGTTAATTATTGTAAAGAAAATTATTCAAGTGCTTTGATCTTAACTGCCAGGAACTACTGCAGTAAGTTTTATGTGTCATTGTAGTAATCATCCCTAACCCAGGCTTTCTGGTTCAAGAATCTTCCCACATCACTTGGTCTTCAGTCCTTAATGTTTGTTTTAATGGTGCCATGGACGTGTATCTTTTATTGTAAGTTACTTCAAATTCTTTTTGGAAGTGGGTGATTTATTAATAATAAGATCTATACTGGATTCAACTATTTTATAAAATCAATATCCATTTATTTTTAGTTATTGGGAGACCACCTCCAACAAGTCTGTGAAGATTTTCTAAGCTAAACAATCAAAAAAACTTCTTTTTTTCCTGCCATGACAAGAAGCTTTCTTTATGGAAGATTACATTGTGGTCAAGGATCATAAATGCTCCTGTAAGCATCTGGAATAGAACCTTGTGATTGACCTCCTCCTCTTCCTCTTCTTCAGCATCATCATTACTGATATTTAAGCACTTCCTAAGAGCCAGGCACTCTGCCTGAAGCTTTGCATACAAGCATTCATCCAAACCTCACAAGGTTGAAGCCAGTCCTTCAACTAATAATGTAGCTTTTTATTTTTATGATTTTATTTTAATAAATTTATTAATTTATTCTAGGGAAGGAACCCAAAACTTAAAAAGATTAAATATCTTACATTCAATCCATGTTTTTAAATAAATGCATGAACTCATGCAGCCAGATATTCAATTATTAAATTTACTTCTGGCTGAGACTAAGAGAAACCGAGAAGGAAATACTCCTGCTCTAGATGCAGGAATGAAGTACTACCACTCCCAGGAGTTCTCTGGGGCTTTTTTCATATCACTGCCAATTAGAAAAATGACCTTGCTCTTGCCCTTTTGCATGGGACAGACAGGTGAATCTCACATATGACAGGATTCCTTTTCTTTAACCAGGGCTTCGACCTTTCTCTTTACTTGTGTTATTTATGTTTGAAATCTAAATAAAGGCTTGGACAATTGAAGAACCAGCTGACTAAAGGATCAGGCAGGAAAGGCTACCTGCTCCAAGGCTCATAGAATCCAAGTGACAAGGGAATCCAAGTGCCATTTGGTTGACCATCTGACTGTGCCTTGGTTGTCAGTCCCCAAAATGGGTCTCTTACAGCATTTTTTTTCTTTTTCTGCATGTGGAGAACTAACCATTGTCTATTTAACATGAAGCATATATTTTACTACAGCCTGGGGGATGATAAATGATAGGCCATTTGACTCATATTCTTTGACTATGGGATTCTAAGTTAATTAATAAATTTAAAGATTTATTGATCCAGTAAGTCTTCTCTGGCAGCTCTGGATGGGGCATCAGGAAACCTGGTATGTAGGCCTGTTTATTCTAATGATGTGTGACTTCAGATAAGTCATGTAAGTGTTCTCAGCCTGGACTTATTAACTGTAGAAGAGAGTTGTGTTAGATTGACTTGACTGTCTCTCCCAACTCTGAAAATTTATGAAGTTACTGATCTCTCTGATTTACCATATCAAGTGCTCTTTAATGAGATAAATCTGTGCTTTATATAATCTTCTTCAGTCTGGCAGAGAATAATTCAAAATCAACAGGCAGAAGCAAGAGCTTTTTACAACACAAGGATAAATTTAGGCATGATCTGTTCTCACATGCCTCATCCAGTCATTCAGGAGGATTTTCTTTCATTGTTACTCATTTCCCTAATGGACTTTCGATGTGGGCATCTGATATGTAGAAGTGAGGTCAAAATAATCATTGATGAATTTCCTTTAAAATAAATGTAAAAATTGCTTCCCATTGTATCATACCCTGAATGAGGTCATTTTCCCCAACACATTGCACTTATTTATCTCAGATTTGTAATCATAGACTGCTCTCTGAACTGATAAATATTTAACAACATATTTCCTTACAGATGTTTAAGGAAAACAAACCTTTCCTTTCACAATTCCTTGATTCAGTGAATCAGCTCTATGCTGAGAGGCCTGGCCATCCCCTGGTCCCAAGCCCAGGGAAATTTTTATCTTAAAAACACTAAAAAAATTAGAACCTCATTTTATAATGGTTATGACCTACCCCTGAAAAGTGATTTTTTTTCCTATTTTTCCTATATTTCCATTTTTCCTATTTTCTCAAGTTATTAACCTTTATTTCAATACCTTACTCACAGCCATTTTTAACTTTTTTTGTTTTATGTTTTTTAAGTTTTATGTTTATTTTTCTAAAGCCATTCCTGCCTGCAATTCTTTTCTTATTCCAAAAATGGCAATAAGCCAGGCCCCACTTTCTTCTAACTTAATTTTTCCAGACTTCTTAATGGCTATGTCAATTTCCTGTCATTGTTCTGCTATAGGATTTCCTTAGTTCCCTCCTAATGCCTTTGGCGGGTGCACCTTTATACTGAAATTGATAAAGGTGGGGAAAAGTCATCAACACAGTCTAGAGAAGAAACTGATTCATTATGATGTAACTAAGCTGAAAAGCACAGTTTAATGGACTATTTTGGTAGCATGACTTGAGACTCATAAGCTGTGCTTTTTAGTCCCTGGAAATGGTTGCTTTTAAATGGTATTCCCAAGGTCAGGAAGGAAACATGACATCACTGAGGAGCAGCTGCCCCTGAGGTAGTGAAAAGAAACTTCAAGAAGCTCCTGTTTAAACGTGCATTAATCATGACCATTCAGTTGGCTGCAAGATAAGACAAATAAGGGACAAATTGAGATAAACTCAAAGGAAAAGATCTTGGAGTTTTGTTTTTAGAATCAGTGAACTCTTTTTTTTTCCAATTAAAATATGTTTGACATATAACATTGTGTAATTTTAAAGTATACAACATGTTGATTTGATACATTCATATATTGCAATATGATTGCCATTGTAACCTTAGCTAACACTTCCACTACATTACATAATTATCATTCTTTTTTTTTTTTTTTTTTTTTTTTGGTGGGAATAACTAAGATCTAGTTTCTTAGGAGGTTTGATGTTTATAATACAATATTATTGTCTATAATCATTATATTGTGCATTAGATCTCCAGGGCGTATTTATTAGTTCTAAGTTTATACCCTTAAACAGCATCTCACCTATTCCTCCATCCCCCAGTCCCTGGTAACTACCATTTCACACTTGGTTTTTATGAGTTTGGCTTTTTTTAGATTCCACATATAAATGATATCATATAGTATTTGTCTTTCGCAGTCTGATTGATCTCACTTAGCATAATGTCTTCAAGGTCCATTCATGTTGTCACAAATGGAAGGATTTTCCTCTTTCTTACACCTGATCTTAGCCAAAAGGCCGAGAAGCGATGGGATTTTCCTCTTTCTTGTGGCTAAATAATATTATCTTGTAAATATATATACTCCATCTTCTTTATCCACTCATTCATTGATTGGCACTTAGGTTGTTTCCATATCTTGGCTATTGTGAATAATGCTGCAATAACCATGGGAGTGCATATATCTCTTTGAGATCCTATTTTCCTTTCCTTTGGGTAGATACCCAGAAGTGGAATTTCTGGATCATATGGTAGTTTTATTTTCAGTTTTTTGAGGAATCTTCCTACTGTTTTGCATAGCAGCCGAACCAATTTATATTCCCACCAAGAGTGCACTAGGGTTAACTTTTCTCCACCATCCTCACCAACACCTAGTATCTCTTGTTTTCTTAATAATAACCATAACAGGTGTGAGGTAAGATGTCACTGTGACTTTGATTTGCATTTTACTGATGGTTAATGATGTTGAGCATCTTTTCACCTACCCAGAATCAGTGAATTCTTTTTTTTTTTTTTTTTTTTTTTAAAGATTTTATTTATTTATTTGAGAGAGAGAATGAGACAGAGAGAGAGCATGAGATGGGGGAGGGTCAGAGGGAGAAGCAGACTCCCTGCCGAGCAGGGAGCCCGATGCGGGACTCGATCCCGGGACTCCAGGATCATGACCTGAGCCGAAGGCAGTCGCTTAACCAACTGAGCCACCCAGGCGCCCAGAATCAGTGAATTCTTAACCTTTGTAAATTGCTTCCTAATAAACTTTTTTTTATTCTGTAAAGAATATGAGTGTTACAATTTTCTTTTTTTTTTTTTTAAGATTTTATTTATTTATTTTGACAGAGAGAGAGAGAGAGAGACAGTGAGAGAGGGAACACAAGCAGGGGGAGTGGGAGAGGGAGGAGAGCCCGATGTGGGGCTCGATCGCAGGACCCTGGGATCAAGACCTGAGCCGAAGGCAGATGCTTAATGACTGAGCCACCCAGGTGCCCCGAGTGTTACTATTTTCTTGTCTTCTATGAGGTCAATTGAGAGGGCCATTTTTTCCCCAGAGTCCAGTGTTGAAATATAGACATTTAGTTCATATAGTCTGTGTTTGTCACATCACATGAAGATTTGGACAGAAAAGAAAAGAACTATTTTTAAACTAGACATTGAGCATGAACATTTGGAAATGTAATATTGTGAAAGAAAATCTATTGTTATAAAAAAAAAAAAAAAAGAAAATCTATTGTTAAAGAACATACACATAGACTTTAAGACATCCAAAGAATCTAATATTTCAACATATTTGGAGAATTATTAATTTTCTTAATCGTTAAAGCTTTATTCAGTGGTAAAGCAGATGAAATTTTGGTATAACAATCTCGTTTGTTATGACAAACATATGGGGCCCTTTATATGTATGTATTTATTTATTTATTCATTAATTCATTTATTTTTAGAGAGAGAGAGAGCGTGCAAGTGAGTGAGGGGAAGGGCAGAGGGAGAGAATTTTCCAAGCAGACTCCCCTCTGATTGTGGAGTTTGTCAGAGGGCTCAATCCCAAGACCCATAAGATCATGACCTGAGCCAAAACCAAGAGTTGGATGCTTAATCAGATGAGCCACCCAGGCACCCCTCTTTATTTTTATTTAGAAGTTATGCTGATCAGCATATATCTTGTCAAACTCATGAGTATTGTAGGTAATACACACACACATATACACACACTGCACTAAGTGAAAGAAGCCAGACACAAAGGGTCATATATTGTATGATTCCTTTCATATGAAATATCCAGAATAGGCAAATCCATAGAGATAGAAAATGGATTAGTGATTGCCAGAGAATGGGGGAATGGTGAATGATGAGTGATTGTATAAGAAAGGGATATTCTTCTGGGATGATGAAAATTTTGAAACTAGATAGAGATGGTAGTTATACAATGTTATAGATATATTAAATGTCACTAAATTATACACTTTAAAATGCTCAATGTATGGCATATGAATTTCTCCTCAATTAAGAAAAAAACTTTAAAGAAATTCCAACATGCCAGTACTACTTTTTAAGAGTAATATAATCCATTTAACAATAGAGTCTATGAATACCAAAAGAAATATATAAATCAATCTCAAGAAGTGCTTTCAGAATATTTAATCAGATGATTAACAAACTCTGCTCTAATTTCAACTCAGCCACAAATTAGACATCTGATTTTGGAAAAAATCCCAGTTTCTCTGAGTCCATTTTCCTTTTCATAAAATAAATTAAATAAATCAGGTAATTTCTAATATTAAACTTCCAAAATTCTATGGTTTTTTTACACTCTCTGTTCACCATTGTATTTTCTGTCCTCAAATAGTTTACATTTTAGTATAAAAACCAAGCAGGACAATTGTCCTATTTATGTGAATATATAATTTGTAGACAAATTTGTCTGCAGTCATCAATGAATAAAAAAAGAGAGGGACAGACATATACACAGAAGCAGAGAGAATAGAAGTACATATATTTACCAGTGGTTGTTTATATCTGGATGGTGAGATTATGGCTTTTTTGTGTTTATCTTCATCTTCTAGCCCTTTAAGAAATAACATTCATTGTGTTGGGCGCCTGGGTGGCTCAGTTGGTTAAGCGACTGCCTTCAGCTCAGGTCATGATCCTGGAGTCCCGGGATCGAGTCCCACATCGGGTTCCCTGCTCGGCAGGGAGTCTGCTTCTCCCTCTGACCCTCCTCCCTCTCATGCTCTCTGTCTCTCATTCTCTCTCTCTCAAATAAATAAATAAAATCTTTAAAAAAAAAAAAAAGAAATAACATTCATTGTGTTGTTAAAAAAAGAAATTCCAATAAATTTGTGTCTATATTTCAGTGTTGAAGTATGGCTAAACCTATAGTTATTAGGAATTATAGTAACCTGAATAACCACTAGTAGATTCAGGAATAATGATAAAATTCTTAAACCTATTCAATTATTTGATCCTAAAGGAATAGTTCAACAAAAGCAAAAAAATTGTATTTAGGAAGATGTTCACTGCAGCATTATTTATAACATTTCCAAATTAAGTTACCTCAAAATCCAAAAAGAGAGGAGTAATTTAGTTAAAAGCTCTACACATTGGCTTCTTTTTTTTTCTTCATACAAATCAAATGCATTCCCAGGACATCCTTAGGCCTGAAACATTTTTCCATTGGCTGTTTGCATAATCAGCTACTTCTCATTCATCAGTACTTAGCTCAAATGGCTGCTCCTCAGAAGATATGTCTCTTCTCACCCAAACTAACTCCTCATCACTCTATTATATCACCCTTTTAATTTCTTTTATAGATTTTTCCTAATCTAAGATTATCTTGTTATTTGTTTACCTCTTATTGTCTCTTTCCACTGGGATGTAACTATGAGAAAAGTCATTTGCTGAATGATCACCCCTGTATGTTGAAGGACTAAAATAGTATCTGGCACAGACAGTAAGTGGTCCATCACTATATGTTTTTTAAAAAGAAGAATGAGAAATATCTGCATCTAAGAAAAATAAAAAATTTAGTACGGAGTATACAGAAATAAAATAATGATCTTAACTGGATGAGATTCTGATTATTTAGAAGTGTATTGTATATATTTGCTATATTATTTTTATAATACCTTTTCTTTTTAATTAAAACTCTAAAAGGGTATCCTCTGGAGCACCTGGGTGGCTCAGTCGGTTAAGCATCTGCCTTCTGCTCAGGTCGTGATCTCGGGATCCTGGGATAGAGCCCTGCGTTGGGCTCTCTGCTCAATGCGGAGTCTGCTTCTCCCTCTCCCTCTTTCCTTCCCTCCCTCTCCCTCCTTCTTCCTCTTAAGTTAATAAATAAATAAAACTTTAAAACAAACAAATAAATAAATAAAACTCTAAAAGGGTATCCTCAATGGTAATTGTTGGGGCCTTGGTTTAGTATCATCATACACCCAATTCAAATATGAGGTCTAGTAGCCATATTTACTCATTATCATTTCCCTAATTTTTCTCACATGCAAGCAAAGTGTTATATAAGACTAGCACGGGATTTGTAATATTATTGGATGTAATTTTATTTTTATATAAATTTATCAGCTCTATGATCTTGGGCAAATTACCTAACTTTTCTGGGTCTCATTTTCATACTTTATGAGGTCCAGCATCTCTTAAAGTTGTTGTAGGAATTAATGAGACAATATTTGACTCACTTAGCACAGTTTTTAACACATTGCAGCTTAGTAAATGATTACTGTTACTACCACTGTCAGCCTTTTGTGTAAATCATGAAATTGATGTTGAATCCTGTTTTCTGTTCTTGAAGTATGAAAAGCAGAAACATGAAAAGAGTTTCATTAATATTCCCATTGTTCAGCTGATCCCCTCAAGTCCCTTTGTTCTCCCCTGAGCCTGGGTTTTTCAGATTTACGTGAACAAGGGCATCTTATTCTCTGTCATCCAGTATATTAAGCACAGGGTTTTAACCATGCCTGTGCCGTGCAATTCAGATGCAACATCCTACTATACAAGATCGGACACATCCTTACTGGGAAAGAGAGCACCATTGGCCTGATGTTTGGAACTCTTTTATCTGAATCAAAGAACAAGTAACAAGATAAAAATTTTAAATCTGGATAAGTCCATTCACTCCATTTGATAAATGAGGATGAGAGACACAGAATGGAAGAGCATCTTGCCTAAGGCCATCCAGTTAGTGTCAAAATTGGGAGCATAGCCTAGCTCCAGACCCAGGCCAAGGCTTTTTTACCATACCACCAGAATTTAATCCTTGCCAGATGGCGTGAAAATGAAAATCAACCAATCAATCAGTTCTGCAATCAATCAGTTCTGCAATCAATCAATTAGTTCTGTAAAAATATCAGTGCCACCAGGTGAATGGCCTAAGTAACTGTCAAGCATTTTGTTGTAATGTTTGTTCAAAGGCCAATCTGGCTTGGCATAGATATACAGTATGTTGAAATTTTAGAATTGGGAAAAGAAATAAGCTTCTTGATTTAATTTCAACATTTTCTGTTGTAATCATTCTGAATTTTCAGAGATTAGAATCATTCTCTTCTGGACTCTATTAAAATGCCTAACAAGTCAACTTCCGTGTGTTGTGATGGGGTGTGACCATCACCATTTGGCATTTATGGGATTGCTTCTTTCCTTTCTTCATCAGTCTCCAGAGAGTTCTTTTGAAAAAATAACCTCAAACTCAGCTTCCGAGGTGGTGGTCACCCTTAAAGCAGAATATCCAGGGGATTTCACACTCCTTGGCTGTTCTCTGGGGCAATACAAGTAGATCATGAAGCACAAACAGATAGGAAGCATTAAAACAAACAAAATAGCATGCCATTAGCAGAGAAGACAACTTGTCCCTCAACCAAAGTACTCTGACTCTTCCCATTGAAGAATTTGCTGGTGTATCTCTAATTTTATATACACTTATTTGAATGTACAGAATCTTCCCAAAGGAAAGCTCTCTGGGCATATCCATGGTAGTGATAACATTGAGCCTCTGTATGTGTGACTTCAAAGCACCCAGCTAGCAATTGAAGATTGAGCCAAAATTCCATAATTATCTTCTTTTCTAATTGAGGCCAAAATTAGGTTATCTCTGGTTGCCACTAAATCAGTTTAGTAAATATATTCTTGGCCTCATATTGATACTCCCAGAGAATAGTTCCTTGTTAGACCACAAATTATTGGCTCTCTTGAGAATTTATTTGTTTCTCTTACACTATATAGGTTATGACAGTGGAATCAGTTTTACTAAGCAAATTATGTTTTCTTCATTTTTTTGTCAGTATCTACTCAAACATGGACCATTTCGTAGATTTTTTTCTTACACATTTGTTCTGATTCAAACATCTTAAAGCGTTAGTCTTATTTTTTTTCCTGAGAAACAGTATTTGTCAGTTTGGTTAGTTCATAAGTGATGGCAAAGACCTAGTTTCAACATGAAGTATTTTAATCTAATGCAGTTCCAATTAATACAGCTCTAAAACTCTAGAATTCTAGTCAATATTTCTGATAAAGCCTTTTAATTCTATGAAAGGAAATATGGGGAGAGAGGAGAAGATCTCATTTAACATGTTTATATTTAATGCAGCATTGCAACACTCCTTGCTAATTCTCAATTCAGTAAGACATATCTTGGAATACAGAGGTACAAAGATTCAGAATTACTTTTTATTGTTAAAACCTGAAATCACTTTAAAAATAAGGCATAATTTACTTTTTGTACAAACTATAGGGTATTAAGAAGTTATTTAAAATTGATCCCTTGTTTTGCTGACATAGAAGCACAGACTCACAGTTTTCTAAGGATACCTCTTACAAGTAATAATGCATTCAGTTATCCAGCCATTGCTCAACACAAGTTAAGAGTTTATAACCAACCGGGAACAGTTCTAAGCTTCTAGGACACAATGGTATCCCCACCTTCTGGGAGATTACATTTCTGGAGGAAGGTGATATATAAACAGAAACATTCCATACAGTAGGAAAGGACTGTATGTTGGAGATAAGTGCAATGAACTATGGGAACACACAGAGGGACATCTAACTCAGTGCTAGCCAATCAAGAATGTATTCCTGTCGGAAATTCTGGAACTTTAGGATGAATAAGAGTTAGCCAAGACACAAGGGACTAAGCGAGTGTGTACATGGATGTTTAGGTGTATGTGGAGAAGGAAGTTTTCCTGAAACTAAAAATAGTTCAATATGCTTGAGCATAAATTGGCCTGGGGTAGTGTGCATATGTTTGTTGATAGGGTGGGGGTTAGAAATCGCAAGACTGAGTCAAGAGTTGGGTAATAAAGTTCTTTTTATTCCATGCTAAGCAATTTGGATGTTAGTAAGTGGACAACAGAAAAGTGAAAGGTCTTAAGCCCTGGGAGGCAGGAGGATGGAGACAGAGGTGGACAACACTGTCAAGTATGCATTTTAGAGAGATCAATTTCCAGCTACAGAGAAGAGGCTGGATTGCAGGGAGACATGAGATACGCCACAAAGCTGATAGGTACTTAACCCCACTAAGGTTAGTTTTGAGGTTGCTCCCCAAATTTGTCTCTTGTCTGCTACACGGGAGAAGCAGGGATATTTTCAGACAATACGCACAGGAGAAGCAGGGATATTTTCAGACAATACACAACGGCAGCATTCCCCTTCCAGCCCTGTTGGGTTGTCCTCTTATATAGGCAAGCGATAGCCACCAACGCAAGGAGGACTCAAGTAGCCTAACACATTCACCTGTTCAGACTGTAACTATTTCTTTTTTTGAGGCACCTGAAAAATGAGCATTAGTTTTTCTATCTTTTGGGTTGCTGTATTTTGGGGAACAAAGACACCTTGGTTTTATCTATATCACAAGGCTATAAAAATAAGGATACATATATAAACACAGCTATGTAAAAAAATAAAGGGGGTGGAGCACCTGGTGGCTCAGTCAGTTAAGCGTCCAACTCTTGATTTCGGCTCAGGTCATGATTTCAGTGTCGTGGGATTGAGACCTGCCTCAGCTGGGAGTCTTCTTGAGATTCTCTCTTTCCCTCTGCCCTTCCCCCTCCTCTCTCACTTGCTCTCTCTCAAATAAATAAATCAATCTTTTAAAACAATAAAAATAAAGGGTGGTACAAAGTGCAAGAGAATATCGTTAGGGGTTATACTTTTTGGAAATTAGATGATCATCATTAAAAAAAAAAATTCCAAGTACATAGTCCAAATCAGGATAAATACAATTTATAGGCCCCAAAACTTTTCTCTTCATAAAATTAAAGTATTTTAAGTTCCCATTAGAAAGAGATATTCTTATAAATGCATTATACATTAATGCCTCAAAATATCCCCTTAAGGTAGGAATTGTTATTTCCATTTCCACTGAAACTGAGTTTTAGGGCACCTGGGTGGCTTAGTCGGTTAATCTCTGACTCTTGATTTTTCAGCTCATGATCTTAGCATTGTGAAATCAAGCCCTGTGTCGGAGACTGCATAAGATTCTCTCTCCTCCTCCCTCTGTGCCTTCCCCACCCTTGCCTCAAAAAAAGAAAAAGAAAAGAAAGAAAGAAAAAAAGAAACTAGGTTTCAGTCAGGTGAAGTGCATTGTCCAGGGTATATTGAGGTAGTACAATTAATGGTAGAGGTGGGCTAGAATTAGTTCATTTTGCTCGCCACAACTAAATGCTTACTCTGTGCATGACACTGTAAAAGGTGCTAAAGATGCAAAGGTTAAGAAGATGTGTACCTCTGCCCATCATCTGGGGAAGTTCTAAACCCAGAACTGCACGAAGGGCCACAACATTCCTAGATAGCAAGGGATTCATTCTGTGCTGATTCGTTCTGTTGATTCACTCTGTCATGAACTCAATGAACCCCCAACCTCCTATAGTACTCAGTTTGGGGCTGACAATCTTACCTGGTAATCCCCTGAAAGCTATAGCTTCTGAGAAAAAAAAAATCATAAAATTATTTCTGGAATTTTTATTATACTATTCTTAATTTTAATGTCTTATATGAGATAAAAGTTTGCAATTAAAATTTGCTACATGAGTATTGGTTTGCTTATCACTGATCTAGACTGTAGACTCTGGGACAAAATGTAAACCTGATTATTTTGTCTGTAATCTACTCTGCAAAAGCACACAAGCCCAGTCAGGGGTTACTTCAAATACATACTGAATAACATACAATTTGGACATATGAGTATGGGAAGTATTGCTTTATATTATCCCTGAAGTCAAAGGCATATTATGGTCCCAAAGTGTTCTCAGGAAAGTCACTCATGTGATGATAAAAGATGTAACATCTTTAAAAAATTCATGAATACCATTTAAAAGTGATTGAGATATAGCTATCAGTCATAAAACAGGCTAATTTGGGGGCAAAGTGGGTTTTGAAAAAAAGACATATCAATCAAAGATTGCCAAGATTTGTCTCCAGCCACAACTTAAAATTGATTTTATAAAATTAACCCATTCAGCAACAATTTAAATAGCATTTTGGATTCAGCAACCTATAAGAGTATGTCAGTGGCTTTTTCCTAAGAATCTGATATAATAGAGCAATGAAATCAAAGGATAGTTTTCATCTGATGATCCCTTAGGCTTCAGAGTCTATGAAATAAGTACCAAAAACAAACAAACAAACAAAAAAAACCACCACCTCTTCAGGGTTTAAAATATAGACTGTCTTAGGCTATGAAGTACAAAGTTAGCAAACCATATTTTTACATCTTCCTTTGTAGTGAGAGCCAAAAATGACACAAAATCTACTCAGTGATAATAATATATTTCAACTTCTCCTTTATTCCCTGAAGATCCAAATATCTGTCATTCTCATACTCTCAGAATCTCTCCATCAAAGTAAAACTAAGAAAAATGTATGTGTCCCACTTTCTACTTTATAATATTGCTCCTGTCAATCAGACCTAGCCAGGGACCACAGATAAGTTAACAGGAGTCTGTGAAACAAATTGAGTCCTTCAGATAAGAACCAATTGAAAAAAAATACATAAATTTGTAATAACAAGAATGTCTTTAGGGTGTTTACATGCCCTCCTTATGAACCTAATTGGAAGGGTCTGAAGCCTATATAAAATTCTAGTCAGAATTGATAAAAGGAGCAATGTTTGCTTACAAAGTTATCTTCAGGCTCAGGGCTGGCATGTGCTCTTATGTCAAATGTATTAGATTGTTTTGATTTAACACAACTGATAGCATTTTAAAAATTACTTTAAGTTCCAAGTTTTATTACCACTTAAGTAACAAGGAAAAGCACCTAAATTGTTGAGTTGGTTAGAGGTCTGAAGAGTGATATGCTAAGTCTAAACTCCCCTCATAATTAACAAACCAAGTAGAACAAAAGGAAGGTTAAGATATCACATTAATCTAAATTTTTCACATTTTACATTTACAGCTAAGAGTAATGAAACAGAAAATCAATAAAAATAGAGAAAAATAAGTGAAAACAAAAGCTGGATTTCTGCTTAAGTGCCATAAAATTGATAAACTTTAGGCAGAATTATCAAGGAAAAAAGAGAAAGTCATATATTCCCAATATCAAAAATGAAAAAAGGGACATCCCTACAGATCCTATAAATATTAAAAAGATAATAAAGGGATATCATGAACAACTTTATGCTAATGCATTTCATAACTTAAAAGAAACAGACAAGTTCCTTGAAAGATATAAACTATCTGAGCTTACTCAGGAAAAAGACAGACAACCTGAAGGATCTTATATTTATCAAGGAAAAAGAATTTATATTATACAAGGGAGCATAAGACCTAAATGCAGGAACAAAGGCTGTAAAACCACCAGAAGAAAATATAACAAAAAACCTTTGTGACCTTTGGCTAGGCAAAAATTTCTTAGATAAGACATACAAAGCACAAACCATAAATGAAAAAATTGATGTTTCTCCCAAATTAAATATTTTCTCTTCAAAAGACATTTTTAAGAAAATGAAAAGACAAGCCAGAGATTGGGAGAAAAGGGCCGAACATATAGCTGACATGCCATATGACCCAGCAATCTCACTGGTACATATTTATTTAAGAGAAATGAAAACATAGGGTGACACAAAAACTTGTATGCAAATGTTTGTGACAGCTTTATTCATATAACTCAAAACAGCCCGAATGTTTACTATCTGGTAAATGGATAAGCCAGTTGCCATATATGAGTACAATGTAATACTGCTCAGCCATAAAAAGAAATACATTACTGATACATGCAATGAAATAGATTAATTTTAATAGTATTAGGTTAAGTGAAAGAAGATAGACACAAAAGACATTTACAGCATAATTCCATTTATATGAAGCTTTCAAAAAGGCAAAATTAGTGACAACACAGGTCAATGATTGTGGAAATTGGTTTGGAAAGAGAGGATTGATAGTACAGAGACAGCAGACAAGTTTCTGGGTTAATGATAATGTTCTACATCTTGATGGGTGATCACATAGGTATATGTCTTTGTCAAAACTCATCAAATTATATCCTTTAAATTGTTGAATTTTATTTTATGTAAACTATATCTCAATCAAGCTGACTTTAAGAAGAATAAATGTGCTATCTAAAGGTCCCTCAGATTGTCTAAAATGAAATGTTAGGCTGATGATATTGAAAATTAACTTGGAGGTCTCCAAAAATATTGGAGAAATCATCATGGGGAAACCATAAAAATAAAAATGTGAGACAAAGGAAAATTGCACAGGATAGAAAAGTTACAATTGGAAAATTAAAATGGGTGGGAATTTTGGCAGTAGGACAATCAGAAAATGAGAAAAAAGTGAGAGAAAGACTGAACAATAAAAATGGGGAAAACAAGGAAAGGACAAGAATATGAATATGAGGGATCTCAGCATCGTCACATAGTGAGATTCAGAAAGCTGCTTCTAAAGCCATTTTCTTGCGAATTGATTATGCAAGATTCCAGAGGCAGGATATTGATTCCTTGATGTGGACACTTCTTATGCTTTCCTGAAACAGTAAGACACACTTTAGAAGGCACTTCTTTCCCCAAGTGTCAGAAGGGGGCAAAGCATTATAAAACAATGCTTAGTTGTTATTAAAGGAGGATTAAGGGCAGGAAACGCTCACTGAAGGGCAAGCTTCAAATTCTACCTGCTCTTGGTGAAGGATTGGAGGAATGAAATGCTTCACTGAAGAGAGAAAAATGTTCAGAAATGGAAATAACCAATTTCAAAATAGAATGTGGTGAAGGAAATGGTAGAATGGAAGACATCAAAGAGTCTAAAAAGGAAAACAAGAGCATATTTTGTAAAACAATTTCAAAGGAGGTCTATATTTCCAAAATAAAAATAATTGGTCTTGAGGATGAGCTCATCAAAAAGATTCTTAACTAGCTTCTGGAAAGAGAAACCTCACAATGAAGGAGAGAAGTCATGAGGAATGTCTCACAAACTGGGCAGCCTGTGAGAGGCAATGTAAACTCAGGGCAGAGATGAGAGAAGAACCTGGAAATGGCTGGGGGTGGGTAGGGCTGTAGGGAAGGAATGTTTAGAGTTGGGGAGCAGACTGGGACAACACTATTTAATCTCCTAATGACCGCAGTAAAAGATTTTTCAAACTATTTTTCACAAATTATAGGTGGCCATTTGAAGCGGAGGAGGAGGATGGAAGACAGCCAGGCAACTCTAGCTATAAAGAAAGAGCCTATATAAGTTCCCATTCTTTCCTATGGCACATAAACTTTGTGATCTGTCCTGCCCAGTGTTCAAGCTCTTGTTTCTCCCCACCCCTATGCATATTATTTGTCGCTTCCCATATGCCATTTTGCCCTTTGCCTTGAATACATTTCCTTCTGTATTGTCACTCCCATTTTTAGAAAAAATTTTCCAGGTGTTTTCTCACTCCAAAATGACTTATTCTGAGTTTCGGTAGCTTGTCCAATAAATATCATAATATAATAAACCCCACCGCCTCTATTGAGCATGTACCATGTTCTGAAACTGTAGTTGTTGCTGTATATATGCTGTGCCTAATCCTCATAAAAACCAATAAAGTAGCTACAATAATCTTTAAAGATAAGCACTCCAGGGCACAAGGAGCTTTTGTAAAGTGCCTGAGGTCACACACCTGGTGACTGTTCAGATTTGAGCCCAGATCTGTCAGGCTCTGGAGAACATTCTTTTCCACTTCACTCGGCTGCCCTTTGCACTAGTCTTACCTACTGTACTTTTTTTACATGTGTATATCCCTTTCCAGACTATGAGTTCTTCCAGGCTGGGATAGGACTACTCATCTTTGTCTCTTCAACACCAAATACTGTGCCTACCCAGTGTTTAATAAATGTTTGATAATATACAAATGAAAGAATGAATGAATGCATGAATGAATAACAGAATTTCCATAGTGAGCATAAAAACAAAGCAGTGGATGTCAGTCATATAATTTGAATATGTAATAGCATCAATTCTAAAAATCTAATTTAGTGTTTAACTCTTTTTAAAAAAACTAACGCAAGTCTGTTATTTATCGTAATTCAAGACAATGTAAACCACTTTTTATAAACATGCACTGCCAGTCTGACTTTTTTGACTGAGATTTTGGCAGAAGATTTCTCCTGCCATCTCTGTGTCTATGTTTGAACTTCACCGTAAATGTGTCATGGATTCTGAAGCGGATTGCTTGGCATATTGACGTGATATTTCTACTTCTATGAAAATTCCAATCACTTACATAGCTCTAAATGACAGGAAAAAAAGAAGTGAATTACTGGGGCAATGAATCAGCAATTTGGGAAAATATATCAACATGATCCATCCAGGCAGACTAGCACAATTCTTCTATATGGATAGAGGCGAGGCGTTTTCAAACGAGCAGCAAACAACATGTGGTAAGTTGTATTATTGTTTTGTATTTATTGTATTGCAATATTCACCTCCTCTTTCCCTATTTTCCCCTCTTTCGAACCATTGCTGTCCTCTTTGTAGTTATTTTATATTTCCCTGCCTTTTTACATCAGGCTTAGCCATTAGACTTGCTTTGGCTAGTGACCTCTTGGAAGACACAGATGTTTGCCACATCTGAGCAGAAACAGAAGCAGATATCACTTGTCTCCACCAGCTTTCTTGTTCTTCCCTCACTGCTGTGAAAATGGCATGTCCCATAGAGGGGCTAAAATAAGAGGACATATGGAGCTGAGCCAAGCAGAGCCAAACAGAATTACAGCAGCTGCAGCTGACCCACAAATACTGACGTGTAACTTGAGCAGGGAATAAATGTTTTTGTGAACCACTGAGATTTGGGGGATGTTTGTTACTACAGCAAAGCTAACTAATAGATAGGAATTTAATGGAAATGAAAGAGCAGTGTTATGTTGCTTACAAAAGTGGGAAGAATAGTCCTCTCCCAGGGTTGCATAGAATTCTGCCGTTGTGTCCCAAAAGAGGACTTCCTGTACCCTGTTTCCAAAAAAAAGTCACTTAGCCCCTTCTACCAAGTCTTTATGCCAATTCAAGGGGACACTGGCTTTCAGCTCCTTTCATGTTCTCAAATGACAAAGCTCAAAAGTCAAAACCAAAACAAACAACAACAAACCTGGTAAAAATCAAACCAATAACAAACCATACCAATGCATATCAATTTATGCAAGTAGAAAATAGGAGTGGTCACCAGCCCATTAGTCCTGCAAACAGCCAAATTCTGAAACCCATCCAGATATAATTGAAGTGAGGCTATTAAGACAGGCCCTAATCCAATCTGACTGGTATCCTTTAAGAAAAGGGAATTTGGATACACAAAGAAATACCCTGGAAAGGCCAGGTGAGGACACAGCAAGAAGGCAAACATCTGCAAATCAACGAGGGAGTCCTGGGAAGAAATCCAAGCCAGTGACTAAACCTTGATCTTGGAGCTCTAGCCTCCAGAACTGTGAGAAAATAAATTTCTGTTGTTTTAGCCGTTTAGGCTGTAGTATTTTGTTACGACAGCCCTAGTAAATTAATACAATCACAGAGTTAATAAGTAGCTGAGGTACATTTCAAATTTGATCTGCAAAACTCCAAACCTTTGCTCCTTCCACACTAGTAATTACCTGCCTTCTCCTAACCAATATTAATTTATTACTTGTGTATGTCTATAGAGAGGTAAGAGTCTACTGATAATAATAGCTAAATTACACCTTATTGAGCTCTTCCTATGTGTTATTGTGTGAAGAGCTTTGCATGAAAACAGGCTGGATATGAGAAGCAAGTAATCTGCTAAGGGAGGCCAACTGTCTTTCCAAGTCCTACTCACCAATCCAGACTCAGTTAAACTCTACTTCCTTCTGGAAAGATTCATACTCTAATGTAGATACCCATTTGAGGATTTCCTATGGAGTCTTGTGTTTACTTCTTTGATGATTCTTATCACATTTTTTAATTGCTTATATTTGTCCCTGTACTGGATACTGATTTCTTAGATATCAAAGACTGTTTTCATTTCTTTATTCACACTACTTTGCATAATATTTGGCACATCACAAGCACTATTTTTTTTTTTTTTTTGGTTTTCCTTGAATTGAGGCTTTGTGGCTGTTTATTACCATTTTTATCAAAGAAAACTGACCTGATAAAAGATGGTCTAACAGACTTGAAATAGTTCTTTATTACATCTATAATCCAAAAGTAAAAAAAAAATCTTGTCTTTCCTTGGAAGGAACGATCCACCTCAATGTGTACCAAATATTTTTGAGCTATTTTGACGAAAAATTTTGCAGAATACAAAACATTATAAGTCAGATAACAATGACCTTATTTTTACCACATTTTTGCTGCCTGTTTAGACTTTCCTTATACCATTTTATTTTCATTTAAAAATGTGCCATCAGGGGTGCCTGGGTGGCTCAGTTGGTTAAGCCTCTGCCTTGGCAGTTCTAGACTTAGGTCAATCGTCCTTCTCTTTGCTGGTCTTAATTAAGGGGCAGAAAAACATGCTTCAGAAGTCATGGGAAAACTTCAATTGAGCAAACCTGGTGCCATGTGCAACCTAGAATTGGTGAAGATGGTCAAGTGTGTTAGGAAAGAATCAGTCCCACTGAGCTGCACAGATTAAGATGCAGGGAAAAATATTCAATCCACACACACACACACACAAAAAAAACATGTTCCATAACTTCTATAAGACCCTCTTTCTCTTATTTTTTTTCTTACGATTCTACCTGTTCTTTCTCAGTCCCCTTTGTTGCCTTTGCTTCCAGTGTCCAAATCTGAGCTTTGTTGTGGGTCCTCTTTTCTTCTCTACTCATCCTCTCTTCCTAGCTATTGACTAAAACTCTTCTAGATCCAAAGTTTAAATTTATTTGTGAAGATGATGACTCCTCAAATGTATGTCTCCAGAAGCAATCTCTCCTCTGCATAGCAAATATGGGCTTCTAACTGCTTACTTGAAATTTCCACATATATATCTATATCTATATCTTCCACATCTTGAAATGGTGCACTTGTTTTTTTTCCCATGAAACCTATTATTTTCTCCAGTCTTTAACATCTCATTAAATGCCACCCACATCTATCCATCCATCAGTTCAGTCTAAAAATGTAGGAAACACCCTTGTCTTCTATTTTTCTATCTATTCCCATGTTGAATTCATTAAGAAATCACACCATGTATAGGTCCACAGTGCGTTCAGATCCATTCATCTAAACCACCCTAATTTCTCATTTAGACAACAGCAGTAGCCTACTAAATTAAACTGTCTTCTTGCTTCTAACTCTTTCCCCTCTATAAGCCCATTTTCTGCTGAGCAGTTTGAGTGAACTTTTTCTCAACTCTTACCTCATCTCATTAAACTTTCCATCTCTTTCGCTATACTAGAGCCATGCTGGTCTCCTTTCTGTTCAACATTCCAGTAGGCTAAACCATTTTCTGCTTCAAAATCTTTGCATGTTCTCTTTCCCCTGACTGGAATGTTCTTCCCCTGGCTCTGAATTTTTCAGTTCTTAGCTTAAAGAGCTTCTCCATAGAGGGACCTCCTTTTACCACTTTATCTAAACCTATTTTCTTTCTTTTTTAAGATTTCATTTATTTATTTGAGAGAGAGAGGGAAAACACAGAGGAAGAGGGAGAGGGAGAGGGAGAAGCAGACTCCCCACTGAGCAGAGAGCCCGATGCAGGGCTGGATCCTAGGACCCTGGGATCATGACCTGAGCTGAAGGCAGATGCACAACCCACTGAGCCACCCAGCAGCCCCTAAACTTATTTTCTTAACTCTCTTAATTCATCACTCACTGGAAAGAATATAAGCTCCATGCCTATTTTGTGTATCACTAAATTACCAGAACCTAGGACACTGTTTAGGCATTCAAAATCTATTTGAATAAAGATCCCCATTTATTTCCTTCATGGAACTGATTATAGTTCTTTTCTTCCTAACTTTTTTACTTGTTCAATGACTATCTTCTCCACGAGAATGTCCTCATCATTAAGGCGTGGTAATCCCACTGTATCTCCAGTGCTTTGTCCTTAACAGACATTAACTGAATGGATGTTTATTAGTGATTGCATTCTGAACTTAAGCAGAGGGCATCACTAATAAAGCGTTCATCTTGACTCTTCCACCTGAAAAGAAGAAATTATAGTAATTATGATTTAAAAGGAATATCTATGTTTTGGCCAATATTTGCCATTTTGAAATAGTGATTGGAAGTGTTAATCATAACTAGAATATGGCTAAGTACAAATTCTGTAAAAGGGCATAAAGGGCTTTGTAACCACATTCTTGCCTTCTTGGTTTCTACACTCCTATAGACACCCTCTATATTCCAAAAATACCAATCTGTCATTTTTCCTATATCTTTCATACCTCTCTGCCATTTTGCATTTTGTTCTGTCCATTCCTGTAGTGTCATTCCCCTCCTTTCTTTACCCAATGAATTCCTGTTTACCTTAAGTATGTTCATTCTATGGAAACCCTCCCCCAATTTTTTTGCTCTTCCTTTCCCTGCTTTCACAATATTTTTACATATTCTTATGATAACACTTATTAAATTGTATTTATGTACACACACATGCATGCATGAATGTGTGTGTGTATTTGTGTGTGTGTGTGTGTATCTTATCTTTTAATTTCTGTTCTCTTTCTTACTTCCTAAACTCTCAGTTCTCAAATTCTGGGCCCCAGACTCACTCATTTTTTTTAATAGCAATAACTACTGTGTCACTAGCATGTAGTTAGTTGGGAATAACAAGTATAGGTGAAAATAGAATTAATGTAGCTATCAAATTTTATCCAAAATGGTCCAGTGATATTTGTTGTAATCAACCAATTAAGGAGGCAAAAATAACATCAATTTATATTTTTATGTCATTTCTAATTTTTTATCCAAACACTTGCACATCAATTCTTTCATTTTACCATTATAACATCTATAATAATAAATCACTTCCATATTATATTGAGGCAAAAACAGATTAAGCTATTGATCTATGGTTAACAGCTAATAACTGGCATTAAAGAAAAAAATTTTTGTCTCCTGACTCCTAGTCATATACTTTTCTAATTGCACTGAACATTCATTTTCAACTTTGATTTAAGGCAGAATTGTTAGCACTTGTACTGATATGATAGTGATTCTAAAAATGGCAACTGGTTACCAAAGAGGAAAATAATATTTAATTTGAATACTAATCAAAGAAAAAATGGTATTTTTCTCATTAAATTAACATTAAAATAATACTGTTGTGGAAGGAGTACAGTAAAATGAGTATCTTTTTTATTGTTAATAATAAACATTGATTTAAAAATATCCTTTGGAAAGTAATTGACTATATTTTGTAAGAACCTTAAACTATTTAAACACCTCATAAGCCCACTTTTTGGAATATATATAATGATAATAATATGAGACATAGTTTTATGTACAACTTTTATTATAGATAATGCAGCGTTGTTTATAACCATAGTAAAAATTGAAACAACCTACATATACAACAATGTGGAATGGCTAAGTGATTGAATATGAGGGAATGTTATGATGCCAGTAATTACACTTACAAATCAATTTTAGTAACGGGAAAATCCTTCTCTTATGTTAATTTTAACACAATATAAGATATGTTTTTATAATCTTATACTTGTAGAAATATTCATAGAAATAAAATTTAAAATAGATTATAAATGCAAATAGGTTTTTTTTTGTTGGTAGGACAAAGAGGATTTTAAGTTATTTATTTGTATAATAGAAAAAGCAAAGTAAAAACAGTTTTAACCTTTTTCAGTACATCATAAGCACTAAAACACCATGACAGCATACCCACTACAGCTGACAAAAAGGTCTGATGGTAAAGAAAATTTTAATCTCCCTATTTTCTAAGAAATTTGATTGTTCATTGAAACATGGTCATTTCCATGGGAGAAAGAAGGGGCAGATCATGGAACTAGCTGTAAAAGTCAGGGTTATGACTCAGACACAAGAAGGCATGTGGCCATGGAAAAACGAATAAAACAGAGACTTTGAAACCGTAGTAAAACAAGCACCCATCTCCCCAGTGACATGAGATAATATTCAGAACAAGCTTCTCTTCCAAATTATATAGATTCCTGTGCTTCTTTTCTTATCACATCCTGCCTTCTCCAATTCTTATTAGTGTTCATATTAAACCTCCTAAATTTTCTATCTAGTGACCAAGTAATGTGATCTTTATAACTTCTCAGTGCTCAAAATGGTTGGTGCTTATCATATCGTAAGCTCTTGAGAGTTTATGGAATTGAATTAGATAAGCACTCCAATAAGGTTTCAAAGCAGGGGAGACGGATGATGACAGCAGATTTTTAGGAAGGGGGATGTGGTAGTGGTGATCAAACAGTTCAAGTGCTGAGAGGCTGGATTTAGCAAGTGTAGATGATTCATGGCTATAGTATTTTAGGTACAAAGGGTCGTTTTAGGATGGGCTTCAGGAATGAACTACAGCAAAAGTGATAACCAGCATATTTAGCAACCTGTGTAGCATGGATACTGACCAAACAGAAGAGAAGCTGGCCAAGCTGTGGTTCTAGAGGGTCCCTGAAGCAAGGTCAGGCATAAACTCTGAAGCTGCTGAATTATGCAAGGTTGTTGGGGGGGTAGGGGCGGACAAGAGAAGGGACCCAGTGGTGAGGTGGTGGTGAGCCTTTAGGGGATGCAGGGCAGGGGTAGAGGGAAATATTTCAACATTTCAAAATCAGTACAGCCATTCAACAGCACATCACCTGCTGTGTGCCTGGGATAGAAAGGAGGATTGCAAGGAGCATTTGGGAAGAATGAATTAAAAGGACTTAGCAACTGGTTAAGAAACAATGATGTGAAAAACAGAAGTATTAAGGAAGTTTCTAGCATATACTGGGGAGAATATTGTTCCTCTTAACAAAAAGCAGAATGAAGCTAGTTTTGATAGTAAAAATGAGAGGGTTTTAGATATGTTTAAGTTGAAATGATTTTAGGACATCTAAGTGGGACTAATCAAAGGAGGAGATACATGATTTAAAGTGGGGGGGCTAGCATTTGAACATACTAAAATGGAGAGTAACTTCCACCCACAGGTGCTAACTGGGGAAGCCTGAGGAGGAAATTCACTGGACTTTGCAAAAAGAGGGAAGAAGAGAGATCTTAGCACACAATATCAGGGAACACTCAAATTAGGGGCATTTGAAGAGTTGTTTCCTTCTGTTTTCCTGAAGCTTCCATATTTTCTGCAACAGTCAGGGCATTCCTTTTATAAATGAGGGGATGTTTACTTTTAAATCTGATATTATTTTCACCATATATATTATCTAGAGCAGTATACCTCAAAATGTGATTTAAATCACAGAGCTAGCTAATTCAAATGATTATTATTTTGGCTCCAGGCCTAATGAATCAGGACCTCAGTGGATGGGGCCCAGGAATCTGAATTGTCAACCAACTTCCCAGGGGATTCTTATGCACACTCAAGTTTAAGAGCCAGTGACCCAGAGCAGGGCCGCACAGCACCTAGGTACGTTTCCTTATCTCTCTTGGCATTGATGCTAATCAGTCTCGCATTGCTCCCATCTGGAGCTTGGGGCCTGGCTCAGCTTCACTGAGCACAGAGCTTTCTTGAGCTCCCAAATTCTTTTCAGAATGTCTGCCGTGTTCCTGTTTGAGAGAGATTACTCAGTAAACCACCTTGGTTAATGTGTTCCAGGTAGACTTAGATAAATCAATTGGCCCATTAAAATCTTTTGCCCTCTTTAAGGCATAGGATTTAGAGTTTTTTTTCTTGACCTGTTATCCTTTCTCTTAAGTCTCATCTTGGTACAAACTGAATCCTCTATTCTTTGATTTTCTCCATTAATAATGGCCATAAGAAGTGCAAAAACAGGCCTGGCATACAGAAACATGCACCATTGCAAACAATGAGATGACCTCGCAGTTGGATCAGGCCTGCCTTTGAAGGAAAAAAAAGGAACAATCAGTGCTTAATGACTTTATTTACACACATACACGCACTGCACATGGCCCTTGTCCAGGACCTATTATCCCTCATCCTAACCTAGAGGGAAAAAAATGTAAAAGATGATAAGAATCTTTCTTTCTAGCAATTGTGATAAATCATTAAAAGTGGCATAGTTCCGGGCGCCTGGGTGGCTCAGTTGGTTAAGCGACTGCCTTTGGCTCAGGTCATGATCCTGGAGTCCCGGGATCGAGTCCCACATCAGGCTCCCTGCTCAGCAGGGAGTCTGCTTCTCCCTCTGACCCTCCTCCCTCTCATGCTCTCTGTCTCTCATTCTCTCTCTCTCAAATAAATAAATAAAATCTTAAAAAAAAAAAAAACAAATTAAAAAAAAAGTGGCATAATTCCTGCTTGAAAAAAAAAAAGATTTAAATTTGAATTTTTTTAGAGGGTCATTAAAATGTGTAAAATCATTCTTACTGGGAAAAAGCATTTTAAAATCAGGTTTCCTTTTTTCTCGACTCAGATGTAGATATTCTCTTGAAGATTAAAACACTTTTTGAAAGTGTATATTTGGGGACCTAAGGGCAGTATTGAAATCACACATTGAGCTATGCTAGCAAATAGTTGTAAGGGTTATTTTCTCACATCGATGCCCTCCAGCAAGATCAGAGACAAGGTTAGATATTCCCAAACGGAACCAGTTAGCTGTGGTATCCAGAGTGTGGTACTAATGAAGCTAAGGTCAGGGTTCAGTTCCAAAACAAGCTGGTTAGCGTGACAAGAGTGATGGCCTCCCCAACCTGGCTGTGCAAAGCATTAGTCACCTAGGGATTTTTTTTTAAATTTTTGTTTGTTGTATAAGTTTCTGGGCCTTATTCCAGACCAACCAAATCAAAATTTCTGGGAGTGGGGCAAGAAACCTATACTTTTAAAGAAGTACCCAGGTAATTCTTTTAACAGTCAGGATTTTGAAATTAATAAGCCCAAAAGAGCCAGCCTGAGCAAGTAGTAACCCAGTGCGACTCAAAGCTGCAAATTCTAAAACTGTATCAATTGAGAACCCTCAGAATTTCCAGAGAGTTTTTCATTCTGCACCCACGGATTGGATTTCTCTGGAGAAGCCATGAATACATGAAAATTTCAAGCCTAATGACAAAGAGCAGGCCTGGCATTTTAAAAATAGTCCTTCTACGTGCTTTTCTTGTACAATTCACTGAACTTTTAAATGCCAACTGATAAAACTCCCCTTTCCTCCTACAACCTACGGCACACAGAAGAGATGCCCCCCACCCCGTTCTGGGAAATGGACACTGATTGCAAATTCAATTCTCTGAGATACTCCGCTCTGAGAGTAGTGACCATTTCCCCTGAACTTCCCCAGATATGCTTCTGGAGAACTGAGAAAGATATCATTTCTGGGAACCTGGAAGATTTTTCATGGCTATAGTAGTTCCAAACACAAAAATTAGTCCCTGGCTAAAACCAGAACAAACAGGGTGGGCTTGAGGGCAATTGTGTGAAACCAAACCAAATGATGTCCATGTCTTTGTAGAGAATCTGTGTTGGAACAGAGGGAAGAGGTTCTGGGGCAGTGTGTACAGGACAGGATGATAGCAGGTGGGTGAAATGAAAACTGGTAAATGGCGTAGAAAACAAAACACCCGCAAAATAAATGAATTTTTTACTTTCTGGCCAGCTGTGCTGAGGAAAAGTATATATAATCTGACTATATTTGTTATATTTTTCAAGTCAAATAGATAACAAATAGCTCTCAGAATTATACACAAATGCATTGAGATGAGGAAACCAAATTTATCCTAAGGCACAAAATAAAATTCATCTCTTTTTTTCCCAGTTTAAGGCAACTTTTTTTTTTCAGTTTTGGAAAAGCTCAATTTTGAAAGGTTCCCCCCCCCCCCCCCCCCCCCGCCTTGGAGCTGGTATTAACCTCCTTTCTGTCAGAAATTGGATGTGTAAACTCCTCACCAGCAAAACCTTCAGACCTAACCCACCTGGCTCAGCAAATACTTTCTTAAATTCAGATAACACCACCCATTCACCCATTTCCACTGTCATCTAGCACGCTAAAATCCAAAGCCAATGAGATCTGCCTTTGCAGATTTTGGCAACTGTAGTTGACATTTATCCACTATCCCGTCTGTTACATATTTGGATACTTAGGGAAAAAAAAAAAGGAGTTTTTCTCAATGCCTCCTGTTCTAAAAATGCTCCAAAGCGGGAATGGGCCTGGGGGAAGGAGCTGCCAAACGGCATTACACACGTCGAAAGCTGCCAGGCACCAACGCTTCTCAAGAGTCAATACTTTTTAATATGCCCTGCTCTAGAGGATCTTAACATTAAAGGAGGCTCCACTCTGTTATTAGAGCAAAATGATGCATAAAATCATCTCTTTCCTGAATGCAGCGGTGTCCTTGACCTGTCAGGCTACAAAGAGAGAAGCTTGGACAGCCAAACGGTTTTACAAAAAAGGAGGAAGCTGTGGGT
This sequence comes from Phoca vitulina, assembly GCF_004348235.1. NCBI lineage: Eukaryota > Metazoa > Chordata > Mammalia > Carnivora > Phocidae > Phoca > Phoca vitulina. The sequence goes on from NW_022589722.1 coordinate 4,485,965, forward strand.
AGATGAAAGTTCTGCCTATAAAGTGGATGTTACTACAGTGCATTGTGGTTGTATTATGTGTGCCCAAAGGATAAAGAATTCAGGTGTGAAGTGGTTGGCAAGAGTTGCAAATTAAATAAGCTGTGCTTCGAGGCTTTCTTCCTTTAGGTGCGCTGCGGGAACCTGCCCGCAGCTCCGGGGAACCGTATGATTAAGTCCAAACAAAACACTCATGCCTCATGTTAAATGTAGCAGAGGAGAGGTTATTAAATATTTCTCGGCAATTAATTACCTGACATACGCCCTTTTTTCACAGCTTTGGTTGCAGGTATGTGGGAAGGTTGAAAATCTTTAATTGCACCTAATTTGTTGCTGTAGTTTTAATCATCCGCCTAAGCATTGTGTTGAAGTCTGTCTGTAACCTTTGTGAAGAATTTATAAGGGGGCTTCATTTTGACACCCCCAGAGGAAGAGATTTTTTTTTTTTACTTTTGTGCAATAATCATACCTGATCTTTGATCTGCTTTCTTTGAAATTAAGGAAATTATGAAAACCTGCCAGATGTATAATGGGTTAAGTACAATTAGGAAAGAAAATTCTTCCTACTGCTCCTGCAGTCTTTCCCCTTAATTAGATACAGCCATTTTCCTCATGTCAACCAACCTGGCCCAACTCCTGAGAGAAACTCCTTCCCAGAAAGAAGCTAAAAGAGAGATTAAGGGTAAGCAGCCCTTTGCATCTGGCCCTTTTGGATGTATTCTGTTGGCCACTCTTTTATCATCAGTCATCCGAGATCTAATTACTCCTCCAAATCTTGCTGGCTTCCTGTTTTCTAGATCTCTTATTTAACCACTGCTTTCAAGCAATCTCACTTGCTGGCTTCAAGATAGTCCTCTTGTCAAACCCTCTCTACTTTTCTTCATAGCACTTGGTAATACCTAAAATCATATGTTTTATTTATTTCTTTAATGACAACCATTTTTCATTCATATTCTCTCATTAGAAACCCCACGAGAGAACAAAGCTTATTCACTATTAAATGTCCACATCTATTCCAGGATCTAACACAGAGTTTGTGCTCAATAAGTATTGGATGGATGGATGGATGGATGGATGGATGAACATGAAGTTGACTTTTTCTAGGTTCTATTCTAGACTGATTCATATCCCTGATCAACTCCAATAGCATACTCTTCATGGAACCCAGACTATATGGCATCTTTTAGGCACTTGCCAAAGTCTTTGTATATACAGTACAGAAAAAAAGAGAGAAAGAATTTTAAATCTACTAAGAAAGCTCAAGATGAAAGTAATATGAGAATAACATCTGGATAATAGTTGTCCAGAAAGGGGCAACAATATGACAGCTGATGAAACCGGCTCAGGACCATGAGTTTTGGGAGAGCAGATTAAGCATCAGAGCTGCTCCTGGTGCCTTTTCCCTAGAGGCAATGGACAGAAAATAAGTCATTGTTTTCCAGATCAATCTGAATTAATATCTTTCACTCAGTGGTACATCTAGACCAAGCATAAATAAGTGCAAAATAACAGTAAGCATTTTAAGTCAAAAGTTTTAACTGGATATAAGCAAATGTAGAGAGATGATGAAGGGCTCCTTCAGCCAGGATAAGATTTCACTTACTCTTCATAAGAAAACTATCCATGAGACAATGCCCAATTTCATAGGAAACTGAAGCTCAGATAAGCTTATTAACGTGTCCCAGGTCACACAGTGATAAAAATGTGATTCAAACTCAAATAAGTGCTCTTTTTTTACTATACTAGGAAGGGCAAATGGGTATCATTTTTCCTTTAATTCTCACTGGTAGCAACATCCTCAAGACCAGGTTGAGAAGTCCTCTGAGATTACAGCAGGATCTATGAAACGGGTGGCGAGCTTGGTTGGCCATGTCTGCTGTGAGCATGGTAGCAAGGACCAGCAGCACCCATGCCGTTAGCCATCTTTGCATACGTTGTTGCTTCATCATAAGATATTCCAGACAGTGTTTCTAAGGTGTTTGGTAATTGGAGGGAGAAAGGTACTATAGGAAGAATGACTAACAGGCTTAATATAGGCAGTAAACATGATGAGGTATTTCTTCCATTTAAATAGATCAATTCATGCTTTATGGGGCAAGTAGCGGGAACCTCTGTCTGGGTATAAAATTAAATTTCCTTCATTTTTGTTAATTATAAAGGCATACATGCTTGTCACAAGTAAAAAGTTACAAAGGTCTATAAAGAGTTTAAATAAACTCCCTCCACTCCACCAATCTCCCCCATTCCAATTTTAACAAACTAGTTCTTTTTCTTCTGCACACACACAACCAGCATGTGAGCCAAACCAAAAAAGAAAAAGAAAAGAAAACATCTGTAGGCTTTGTTCTTTCCAAAAGCTACCACTTTCCAACCTCAGGGGTACCCAAGCTCTCTGACTTTAATGTGTTATGCATACTCTGTTAGATTTGTCATCTCATATTTTTCATCAGAAGCTGGCTGTGGTACTACCCTGTCTAATGAATTAAATCTCAAACTCCTAGCCTGATTTTCAGCACTGTCAGTGCTTTGGCCTCCAACTACCTTGTCAGCCTTATGCCCCACACAGCCTGTGAAGGCTAGCCCCTGTAGGTGCCTAACAGAATGTCTTACACATGATATGCCTAATAAACATTCGTACAATGGCTGAATGAATGTTTTTTTAAGGAATAACAGATAGGTTTGGGTATGGGAGTTAAAGAGAAGATTGATGGACATGTTATATAAGATTTAAGTTGGGCAAATCCTGGAATAAAGAGAAAAGACCCTGGACGTTATTCTACAGGTAGGGTGTATAGTAGAAAGCATACAAGATTTAAAATTTGGAAGCCTGGGTTTAAATCCAGCTCTTCCATCTTTAAATTGAGTGGTCCTAAATAAATAACTTACTATTAATTAGTTTAAATTTCTTCTTTATAAAGTGAGGTAATTGCAGGTTTTTTTTTTTTTTTTTTAATTAGGTAAAGAGGAATTGAGAAAGGGAAATGTTCTCTAACTAGTGTCTTAGAAAAATAAATTTGATGGTGAAAGGGGATGGGAAACAGAAAGAGTCTCAAGATGGCAAAATCATTTTAGAGATCCTTGCATTGGTCAAATTATGAAGTGATGGAGTTGGGGACCTCAGAAGTGACATTAAGAATAAAATGGAGGGCACCTGGGTGGCTCAGTTGGTTAAGCGACTGCCTTCGGCTCAGGTCATGATCCTGGAGTCCCTGGATCGAGTCCTGCATTGGGCTCCCTGCTCGGCGAGGAGCCTGCTTCTCCCTCTAACCCTCCCCCCTATCATGTACTCTCTCTCTCTCATTCTCGCTCTCTCAAATAAATAAATAAATCTTTAAAAAAAAAAAAGAATAAAATGGAAGGAAGAGGATGCAAGCAATTCTGTGAATAAGGAATTTATAGGACCTTGTATCCAATTGAAGAAAGAAGAAAGAGAGGAAAGAATCAGACAGCATTATGGTTTTGAGTTTAGACGATAGGAAATAGCTTGAAGACAAGGACTAATAGGTCATGTTTTGGACATTTTTTAATAAGCATACATAGTTAAACGGAAGAAGTATTAAGTGTGAAGTGAGCAGGAAACTTTTAACCTTCTCCAATCCTTTCTGTCCACCCCTGGAGAAGGTCTCCAAGCAAAATGACTGAAAGATCAGAGACTTTATCATGGCTTTCCTTCCCACCTAATTGATTTAGAAGACTTCTATAAAATAAATGTTCTCCAGATCTTAGACTAGAGATCTAACGGCCACAGCCTTCTTGTGAATATGTCACCTCTGTAAATGTGTATGTCACATATAATTGAGATTTTTCTGATCAAATATGCATCATGACAAAGGGTTATTTATAATTGCAGCATTAATCTTTTTTTCCTGATAGCTTCCCTCCCTCATGACGACCATCTGCCTTACAATCAATTGGATGTGAATAGTAAAGGTATTGAATCAAAACCGGGATGCAAATGATGGGAGGGACTTAGAAATTTAATGTTATTTTGTAACGTATAAAATCTTTATGAAAGACTCTCTAGAAGTACATCATTCAATATACTGTAACTAGTTGTATATGGCTATTGAGCAGTGGACAAAATATGCTATTAAAACTAATTTTACCTATTTCTTTTTACTTTTTAAATATGTCTATAAGAAAGTGTAAAATTACATATGTAGTTTATATTTGTGGCTCACATTTCATATCTATTGGATGGTGCTGCTCTAGAAGTCAGGTTGAGGACGAACTATCATGGTATGGGAGCTGCCATGTGCCTAAATTCTCTAAAGTTCTGTCAGCCAAATGATCCCTGCTTCCTATTTTCTTATGTAATTAACTCCCACATCCTAGAGTCTAAGACTACAGCAAGAAAATGGGTACTGATATCATACATACATGACATCAGTATGTCATATAGAGAGAAAGAATCATCCCCATTCAGGAGAAAGATAAGGAGTTCTATTGTGATCATGCTAAGTTTGAGGTAGGACATTCAGAGAGAATGTAAAAAAAAAAAAAAAAAAAAAAATTGGAGACTCGGAATTGAAACTCTGGAGTGAAGGTAAGACTTGAGATGTCAAATTAGGTGAACTGAAGCAAAAAAAAGGTGAAGGACTTGTCAAGGTCTGTGTTTAACTGTCAGTACCTCCCAATACTCAATGTTCAGTAACGTATAAATTCCTTTTTCAAAAATTTTAATTCTTGTATCATTAACATACAGTGTTATATTAGTTTCAGGTATGCAATATAGTGATTCAACACTTCCATACAATGCCCAGTACTCATCATGACAAGTACCCTCCTTAATCCCCATCACCTATTTAACCCATCCCCCTTACCTCCCTCCCCTCTAGTAAGCATCAAGACTATAATTAAGGCTTTTTCTTGATTTCTCTCTCTCTCTCCTTTTTCCCCTTTGCTCATTTGTTTTGTTTCTTAAATTCTACATAGGAGTGAAATCATGTGGTATTTGTCTTTCTCTGACTGACTTATTTTGCTTAGCATTATACTCTCTAGCTCAATCCATATCATTGCAAATGGCAAGATTTCATTCTTATTTTATGGCTGAATAATATTCTCATATATATATACCAACTTCTGTATCCATTCATCTATCGATGGACACTTGAGCTGCTTCCATAATTTGGCTGTTATAAATAACACTGCAGTAGGCATAGGGTGCATGTGTCCTTTTGAATTACTGTTTTGAATTTTGCAGGTAAATACCCAGTAGTGCAATTACTGGATCATAGGGTAGTCCTCTTTTGAGGAACCTCCATACTGTTTTCCACAGTGGCTGCGCCAGCTTGCATTCCCACCAACAGGTCAAGAGGCTTCCTTTTTCTCCACAACCTCACCAACACCTGTCGTTTCTTGTGTTTCAGTTTTAGCCATTCTGACAGGTGTGAGGTGACATCTCTTTGTAGCTTTGATTTGCATTTCCCTGATAATGAGTGATGTATAAATTCATTTTTCAATTACTGAGACTCAGTTTCTCAGTGTTAAAGTAGGAATAATAATCTCTGTCTCTCAGTAACTATTACTGAGCTCCTATCACATGCCAGGCACTGTTTAAGTGCTGAAGACACTATGATGAACACAGCTCATCCCTGACCTCCAGAAGTTTTTGATCTAGTCAGGGAAGCAATAGGGAAATGGGTAATAGGAAGCCAGTGTCAGAGTTGACACAGTCTGGGTAAATACTTAGGAGCCGCAAATTCTGTCTTAAGGGATCAAACTTCTTCACCCTGATAATTTATTATTCAGCTTTCTTCTGAGGAGCCTTCACAATTGCCTTTCCATACCCTAAGTATTCACCTTTTACCCCCCGTACACACCTCTACCAGCATCTACGATCTATAGTCATTATCTTTTCTTTCTTTGTTTCTCTCTATTAGATTGTGAAATCCTCGAAGGAAGGAGCTCTATTTTCTATCTCTAGATCCTTAGAACACTTTGAGTGCCAAATAAATATTTTCTCTTTCTCTTTTCCTTTTTCTTCAATTAGAAGTAAAAGTTAAAGCCCTAAGAGCAGGAAGAGCTGAAAGAGAGGGTAAGTAATGCAAAATGTTGAAGGTTTAGGAATGTTCTTTGGGAAAATTTTCATTTTAGAAGAGAGTTCCATGTCATGGAATTTCTCAAAAAGAGGGTGGCAAAGAACAGTACCAAATGCTGCAGAAATATCATGGAAGAATGAGATTGCAAAATGACTATTGGATTTGGCAGTTGTGTTTTATTTATCTGAATCAAGTAAAAATACTATAGAATAATTTTCCCAATGACTCCTTCAGTCCAGCAATGATAATTCTGTTTCTCTGCCCATGAGCATTGTGAAGACCTGAGGAAAGTATGAGATGTTTTTGCCAAATGAGAACAAAACTATTTTGAAGTTTCATAGATGCCTATGGTGAACACATGGTGAACTCTCAGCAGCAAGGGAAATCAGGTGATTCTGTCGTTAGCATGAGCTGTGGCATGACTGAGCCCTGTTAAGAAAACAGCTTCAATTTTTCTTTTAGTTATTTCTGGCAGATGACAGAAGCAAAGATTCAAGGGTATGGGAACCTCGATGAATCATACATCCTCTCTTCTTTCACATAGACTTCATTCTGACCCAAGGATCTTCACCCATCAAACAAAATGCTATGATGGGGAAAGAGGCCTGAGCTCACAGGGGCCTGATTCCAAGTCCTGGCTTTGCTACTATCTAACCAACAGCAAGTCAATTCTGAGAGTCTCTGTTTCTACATCTGCAAAATAGGTCTTCCCAAAAAAATTACTCCTTGAGATTAAACACCAACTTTCATTTCTTTTTATCCTCATCCCTTACACAGTATTTTACATAAAGTAGGCACTGAATAAGAATTTAAACGTAAGTTTAGACTCCTGGTATTAATGTTCAATATCTGAAGTTCAGGTATTTACTTGAAATTCTGACTTCAAATAATAACTAGATGTATCTGTTCAATGCTGCAGGCTCAACAAACAATGGCCCAAGGGCCAAATCCAGCTCTCTCCTGTTGTTGTCAACTTACACTAGAATGCAATCATACCCATCATTTACATATGCTTTCAAGCTACAAAAGGAGTGTTGAGTAGTTGCAGTGTGACAGTCTAGCCTGCAAAACTTTAAATATTTACTATCTGGCCTTATGGAAAAAGTTTGGCAAACCCTGGTATAGACCATTGTTGACTTTGAATACCTAGAAAGCATGTTGGACAAGGTCCAGATGGGACTTTGAAGACTGTCCCAAACCCATGGGTATTCTTCCTTTCAGAGAATTCTTGAGTCTACCTTTTGATAGAATGAGCTGTAGCAGTTAGTAAACATAACTTCACTTAAGGATGTCCTGTATCCAGAGGGTCTGCCTGCTCAAGAAAGCTACCAGAATGGAACACTGAAAAGTAAAAATCAAACTTAACTCGTAAGCACTGGCAATCCAATAATGTCTGAAAAGTAGGCCAAACAACACACATGGCAAAAGCTATTTTTGCCTGGCTAATTTCTCTTTGCATTCAAGAGCAAACTCTAGCCTCAGCTAGCCTCAGCAACTTTGGGAAGCACTACCAAAAGCACACCTGGCATATTTAAATTGTGTATTTTCATGACTGGCTCTCAGTAAGACAATGGGATCCTCAAGGGATCATCTTTCTGTTCCCAGCATACAGCACTGGGCTTGGCAGAGCATGTAATAGATGTTCCACAAGTGCCTTTAAACCAAACTGAACATAGGGTTTCAGGTGGGACAAAGACATCTACCTTGGCCTGAGTTGTTGAACTGAGAGCAAAATTCCAAAATTAAGGAACAAATACTAACTTTCCCAGATTTTTTTCCCATGACCTCTCACCACTTTCTAATCTGATAACAAAATAATAATGAAACCATACAAAAACCAAATATTTGTTGAACACCTACTCTGCTCAAGGCAAATGAAAGCAGATATAATTCCCTTTGGTCTCATATCATTAATTTTCCTCCCAGATTCCCTTGAGGTCAATTAAGATCTCCCATTAAACTGAGGGAATGCAGGTCTGCTGTCATTGACATGGCCAGATGAATGTATAGGCTCAATAGCCATGAAGAAAAGAAGGCAATCAGGGCCCATATCATGCAGTCTTCACCCAAGGAATCAGAGTAAAACACTAGTTGCTTAAGTTGTCTGGATGAAACATGCACCAATTAATGATGGGACAACTGGTTCAGATAAAAACTTCTAATTAATGAATCATTAAGGCACACACTTTAGGAACATGGAAAAATCGTGAGCTATGCAGCATGCCCAGAAGCAGTCTTCTGGTTATGTGGCTGTGCTTCAGTGCAATGCTAATTTCTGGTCACCTGCCATTTGTAATAGCACTGAGAAAAATCGCGATGAATTTATGAATGTGATTCTGCACCGCCCATTACACAAGCCCTCCCCTGGGAAACTGAGCCATCCTGACACAACTCCTAATAAGTAGAAATTAAGTGTTATTGTCCCTTGCCACCAGGAGGAAAAAAAAATGCCTGGGGGAGGGAAGTAAGGATGGATAATTTGGTTGTACATAAAGAGTGAGAGGGGAGAGAGACATGCATCTATTTTAAGCTTTTGTGGCCTGAAGAACCACATTCCCTGTGCTCAAAGCCAGGAGCCCTCTCACACAGTAAATAATTCAGACACCCCACAGTAAGTGCCTGGAGAGGAGACATGCTTCCTGAAAGCTGCCTCCTTGGCTAATCTTGGAAAAGCAATGGATCACCCTGTAGTTCAGACAGAATTCCTGCTGTCTACCTCAGGTTTCTGACCAAGACGCTTAGCCAGGGTACATCAGGAGGAAATCAACACAATCCTGTCATTGTTTGTGTTATTTATAGCTTATTGTTTGAAAAAAATTGGAAATAACTCCTTATGGCAAACATAAGATCTTGTACATGAACTTGGCAGGCACTTTTACTGAAGCAAATTTAAAAAACAAGTTCAATATATTGTACACTGTTCCAGGGAAATGGCAAACCAGAAACCCCTCCTTTCTAGAATGTTTTCCCCTGTCTCTCCAGTGTGTTCTGACATTCACCCAGAGTAATTCTGATGAAAGGACAATTGGCTTTCTTTTTCCAACTAATCCCCAATTTTTCTGTGCAAAACCCAAGGAAGCAAAAAGCTCAAATATCTCCTGTCTGATGAATCTCTGAGTTTAGCCTGATCTCTGTAATGCTGAGATATTTATATAGAAGATTAGTGAGACATGGTCAATATATAATGTAAAAAACAGAACAATGTGTAATCTATACAACGCCATCAAGACAAGACACTCTTACCCCAAGCAACCAAAGCTACATTTTTGAGTGGGTGAGGTGATTTATGTTTATAACTCAGATCTCAGCCCACAGCCCCTCAAAAGTCTTATATTTCAGGGTGCTTTAACCAATAAAGGAAATTGGTAAAGTTGATAAGAAAAATGGATAGACTGGGAGTTCTCCAAGAACTTTAAGTCAGTACTCACATATGTATTTTAGTGTGAAGAATGATTTCTGCAAACTTTTTAAACTATCCAAGGTTGCCACCCCATACAGTTGAGTACCAAGGTGCTGCTCCATTATTTGCTATAGAATGGAAATGAGATCAAATTCCTTTGGGCCTGAAAATGTATGTCCCACCTGAAATGGCTCTATAAATCTTCCAAGTAGGCGCAAGTCTACCCGCCCCATCCTGACTCTTCCACACACTACCTTAGAAAGAACAAGCAGGAAATATTCTTTTATACTTTGTATTTACTGGTTCTGCCAAATGGTTATTTGCCTCTAGGGGACATTTCTAAAGACTGCAAAAGAAAGTATTTTAGCTCTTATGGCTGTCACGCCAGATGGCTCCGAAATAGGAACAGAAAAGAAGAAGAAAAAAAAGGTCACTTTGATCAAGTCAGCTTTTATTGCCATGAGCAGAAAAAGGTCAAAGTGGTTTCTGAATTGAATTGGGAGATGAGAAAGAATGGCTTTTTAAAATTATTTATTCAAGAATTCTTATCTAGCTAATTTTCCTAGATAGACAGTGTCTGATCTTTGACCTAAGACAAACACCATAAAAACAAAATAAGTATTGGGACACATGAGTGGCTCAGTTGGTTAAGCATTTGCCTTCAACTCAGGTCGTGATCCCAGGGTCCTGGGATCGAGTCTCACATCAGGTTCTTTGCTCAGTGGGGAGCCTGCTTCTCCCTCTGCCTTCCGCTCCCCCTGCTTGTGCTTTCTCTCTCTCTCTGACAAGTAAATAAATAAAATCTTTTTTTAAAAAAAAGTATTATTAGAATGGCACTCTCAATGCCATGCGTTAGTATTACAACCAGTCCTATCAATTCATGGAAGAATATAGGAAAGATTTAACCTTGATTGAGATAAGTACCTCCCATTTTTTAAGGCCAGTGTTCATTTGGAAAAGAAGGAAGGTGTTGCAATACTCAGAAATTCACTATTGTATGAATGAGCTCTTCAAAACCCTAGTATCAATATTATGATTTAGTGTTACACCAACTTTATTATCTTCCAGGTTTGTTGCCCAATCTATTAGTTCTGTTGCACTGTCAGGCACTTTTAACATCTTACTTTGTTCTTCTTTAATATACTTTTATATTTCCGTACTGCCTTTTATCTCCCAGCATATTGCAAACATCAATTAACTAAGCTACCTAAAATCCCTGTGTGGGTAGAGGAATCCTATTATCCTCATTTTGAAGCTGGAAAAAGCAGGTTCAGTGAGGTGAGGTGACTTGCCCAGCCAGCCAGTGGTGGAGGCAGAAATGGCCTCTCAATTTGTGATGCCTGGTTATCTGCTTTAACTAGTAGACCAGGTAAACTAGTTTACCTCTAATCATCTCATGGGTGCCCATTATGTGGAGTGAGACATCCGTACTGAGGTCCATTTGAGGAACCAGTCAAATTTTTATAAAAAATATCCACTTCTGCTTTCCAAACAAACAAAAAAAAAATTGATTTCTGTTGAAAAGCTTCAAGAGCCCTTCCAACGTGTCAGTCTTAACTCTGATCTCCCTGGGTAACTCGGCACCTAAAAGGGATTTGGTGAGGACAAACTGGTTTTACTCACACCTGTGAACAGATCAAAAAGCAATGAGTTTTTACAAAGAAAGACCCAATGAAATGGACTCTTTGCTAATAATAATAAAAACTACCATTCCTTGAGTTCTTAAGCTGGGGCCTATGTGCATTTTCTCATTTAACGCTGACAACTCTATAGGGGAGGACTATTCTTGTTCCTACTTGAGAGATGAGAAAATTAAAGCACATAGAAAGGTTAAGATGAATTGTACAAGATCAGACAGCTAATAAGCAAGGGAGTCTGGACTTGAATTCAGGCATTCTGTCTCCAGAGTCCATGCTCTTGACTATTTCACTGTAATTATCCCATTGTCTGGGTGTGATGCCACTTAGTTTTTCCTTCACATTAAAAGCTGCACGTTCTCTCTGACCATACAGGAAATGTCACTGGCATTGTGCCTGCACTCTGTATCACACCAGGAGCTCTGAGGAACGTGAGAGTAGGTAACACAAGCAAGGACATTCCAGCTGAGGATAAGTACGTGAGACCACTAGAATTCACATACTCTGATTCAGAACCTACCTGTTCCCTTTATACTCCTTTATTCCAATGGCCAAGATAATTATCACTTCCATTGAGTGTTTATATCGAGTTTGGCACTATGCTCAGTGCTTTACATGCATTATCTTATTTACTCCTCCAAACCCTATAACACGGGACTGCTATTCTCATTTAAGTATGAGAAAACGGAGCTACAGAAATATTAAGTAACTCTCCCAAAGATGGCACTGCCATAAGCATTGATGGAGGCATTTGACCCAGGCAGTCTGAGTCCAGAGCCCAAGAGCAGAATTGGACAGTATTGTTTCTCCACCTTTGGATTCCTGGAAAGCAACCTACTACTTAAGACATTTGTACACCAAGAGCCTTCTTATAATATCTTAGAAGAATTAAAGGTATTCTAGGCATTTTCAATTAGTAACTAAAGCAAACACTAAAAAAAATAGCTTTTAAAGAAGCACGAGGTTTTCTTTTGCAACAAAAGGTCATTGGGCTGCATTGTGTTTGCAGCTATGGAATGAAAGTGGCCATACAGAAATCCCCATAGTGCCTGAGAAGAAGGTAAGGGGAATTAGGTCATCTTAGCTGGCAGCTCAAGAACAATCCCAGGCAAGAAGCTGCTGATCTCCTATATTTTCAAAATTGATTCCAAACTCTTTGTAGGTAGAACCCAGTCTCTGAAAGACAAGAAAGAAAAAAAAAAAGGAAAGGAAGCTGATTAAAATTTATATATCTAAGATGTGTGGGTTCAGCTGATTAGCAACTAAAGAGATGGCTTTTAAGGCCCCAGGGGAGGTTTGAGTTCATCCTTGGTTATCTTTTGCTCCTGAATAGCTGTATAAACTCCCAGGGAGAAGAAGAAAGCTGCCCTGCAAGACAAAGGCACAGGAGTTGCTCCTTTTCTCTACCAGATGGAAGAAAGGGAACTCTAGGAATCCTTTATAGTTAACTATTAAAATTGGTCCTTCCTTTTTGCTTTTTAAACTTCTTTAACCTCAGTCTCTAAGAGCAATCAAGCTTCTAAGAGCAATCAAAACTTCTCCCTAGGTGAGCTGGAAGCACCAAGGTGGCTCACCTTATTCTTTCCTCTTCTAAAGCTTGTCTCCAGAACAATGGCTTAAAAGAAAACTCTCTTGCATTTATTTGCCAAAAGAGGATCTCAGGACGAGGTTATATTTTTAGCTTTGGTGTTGACCCCCTGAATATAAGGTATTCTTCAGAGTCTATGAAAGAGGGGTCAGAGTAAAGAGGATAAGACATGTCTGGGCAGCTTTATCCCCATCCAAAGACTATACCTCTTTCCAGATCCCTGCAGCTTAGGGGGGAATTACCTGGGACAACAAAGGGGATCTAGGGATAGGAGAAATAGATGTGGGCGATGGTAGAACCAAAAGGAAACAGAAATGTGTAGAGGGGACTAGAGAAAAAAAAAAGAGAGAGAGAGAGAGAATTTTGGCAATCATTTCAGAAGAGTAACAAACATGGAAAAGGCAGGAGGAAGAGCAAAGAAAAAGAAATTAGTTATCTTAGATAACAGTTCACTTGTGTCATGATTTTATTCAGCCAATTATCCAAAAAAAAAAAAAAAAAAAAAAAAACCATAGTCCAGGAGATCTGCTAAACAGTAGGGGTTCAAAGATGAGTGGCCCTAACCAGAAAGAATTCACAGTTTAGATAGGAAGATAAACATGTAAATAAATATTGACTATACATATATTAATGTTAGTTGCACTTTTTTTCCTTCAAATGCAGCAGCCTTGATCCCATGAAAGGACTTTTGCACTTCTGGTCCTTCTGTTTGAAATGCTGTCCACACTTATTTTATGTGCCTGGCTACTGACTATTATTTCTCATCTCCAACTGAGTTGAACCAGCACACCCAATCCCTTTCTACACTAACCCATTGTATCCTCCAAAAGTCAATTTTAATGTCCAAAATTATCTTAATTTTTCCTTTTGGAACAGGTTTAGAATTTATCATTCTCCACTAGGACTTAAGCTCCTTGAGAAAAGGGACTCAGTGATAGGTCATTGATGAACTTATAAATATTTATTGATTATTTGACTAACAGATTGACATAGTGTAAGAATGTTATAAAAGAGATAGGCATAGGATTCTGCCGTGCCTCAGGGGAAGATGCAGAAAACTCCATCATAAGCACATTAAGGATGGCTTCTCTGAAGAAGTGATTTTGTTGTTGTTGAATATTTAAGGTGGAATAGGGTGTTCAACAAGTGGGCGAGGGAAACAGAACATTCCAGGCCAAGAACTCACGTAATGACAGTCACAAATGAGCCTTGCTCCTTCTGGAAACTGCATTCCATTTCACGTGTCTGGAGTACAGACAATGCTGGAAGAATGTGACACTATGGAAGAGTAGTTAAAAGCATGAATTTTGAAGATAGACTATGTGAAAGTAAATCCTGGATCTTCTACTAATAATTAGGTAGTGTTAGGCAAGTTATCAGTCTTCACTGTGCCTCAGTTCTCTTATCTGTAAAATGGGGATTCATTTGATTTATGGCATGTCTACCTCATGGGATTCTCAGAAGGATTAAGTCAGTTCATATAGGTAAACTATTTAGAGGAAGGTAAGTACTCAGAAATGTGACGGGAAAAAGTAATGATATCAGTATGTGAAGGTCCTATTTCATTCTAAACGCTTTATGCAGATTAGCTAATTTAATACATGTACACTTATGAGGTGCCTCTGTGGCTCAGTCTGTTAAGCGTCCAACTCATGGTTTCGGCTCAGGTCACATTCTCGGGGTTGTGAGATCGAGCCCCGTGTCACACTCTGCATTAGACATGGACCCTGCTTAAGATTCTCTCTCCTTCTCCCTCTGCCCCTCCCCCCCTTCTCTCTCTAAAAGAAAAATAAAATACGTATAAACTTATGAGGAAGGTACTCTTATCACCATCTTACAGATGAGGAAACTGAGAGAGAGGCTCAGCAATTTATTCAGCATCACACAGCAGTTAATAGAATGGCTGGATATAAATCTAGGAGGTCAGGCTTTTGAATCTTGCCTTTCACCATTACACTATGCCACCTCTTTTTTTTAAAAAATTTTTTATTGTTATGTTAATCCCCATACATTACATCATTAATTTTAGGTGTAGTGTTCCATGATTTATTGTTTGTGCATAACACCCAGTGCTCCATGCAGAACGTGCCCTCTTTAATACCCATCACCAGGCTAACCCATCCTCCCCCGCCTCCCCTCTAGAACCCTCAGTTTGTTTTTCAGAGTCCATCATCTCTCATGGTTCATCTACCCCTCCGATTCCCCCCCTTCATTCTTCCCCTCCTGCTATCTTCTTCTTTTTTTTTTTTCTTAACATATATTGCATTATTTGTTTCATAGGTACAGATCTGAGATTCAACAGTCTTGCACAATTCACAGCGCTTACCAGAGCACATACCCTCCCCAGTGTCTATCACCCAGTCACCCCATCCCTCCCACCCCACCCCCCACTCCAGCAACCCTCAGTTTGTTTCCTGAGATTAAGAATTCCTTATATCAGTGAGGTCATATGATACATGTCTTTCTCTGATTGACTTATTTCGCTCAGCATAATACCCTCCCAGTTCTATCCATGTCGTTGCAAATGGCAAGATCTGATTCCTTTTGATGGCTGCATAATATTCCATTGTATATATATACCACATCTTCTTTATCCATTCATCTGTCGATGGACATCTTGGCTCTTTCCACAGTTTGGCTATTGTGGACATTGCTGCCATAAACATCGGGGTGCACATACCCCTTCGGATCCCTACTTTTGTATCTTTGGGGTAAATACCCAGTAGTGCAATTGCTGGATCGTAGGGTAGCTCTATTTTCAACTTTTTGAGGAACCTCCATACTGTTTTCCAGAGTGGCTGCACCAGCTTGCATTCCCACCAACAGTGGAGGAGGGTTCCCCTTTCTCCGCATCCCTGCCAACATCTGTCATTTCCTGACTTGTTAATTTTAGCCATTCTGACTGGTGTGAGGTGATTATCTCATTGAGGTTTTGATTTGGATTTCCCTGATGCCGAGCGATGTTGAGCACTTTTTCATGTGTCTGTTGGCCATTTGGATGTCTTCTTTGGAAAAATGTCAGTTCATGTCTTCTGCCCATTTCTTGATTGGATTCTTTGTTCTTTGGGTGTTGAGTTTGATAAGTTCTTTATAGATTTTGGATACTAGCCCTTTATCTGATATGTCATTTGCAAATATCTTCTCCCATTCTGTCGGTTGTCTTTTGGTTTTGTTGACTGTTTCTTTGCTGTGCAAAAGCTTTTCATCTTGATGAAGTCCCAATAGTTAATTTTTGCCCTTGCTTCCCTTGCCTTTTATGCCACCTCTTTGAACACCTAATTCATAGGGATCCTGTGAGGAAAGCTGAAATAAAGTATATAAGCGTTTCATCCTGGGTCCTGACATGTATTAAGCACTCAATACAGTATGCATTTTTTCAATGTCTACAGAACAATAGAGCTATAATTAGGATAAGTCAAAACTTGGAAAATAGAGTTACCTGTGGATTTACTGAAAGACCCAGTAGAACCTGGAGAAGACAACTAAGGAGCATCTAAGCACTCAGTGCCTGATTGAATTACTGCCAGTCAGTTGAAAGGTGAAATAGCCAAAATCATTTGCTTGACCTTGATTTCTGATGGGAGTACCGAAGGCTCCTTGTACATTAATCTTTGCCCAGATGTACTTCTTAACTAATTAATTTTAAAAAGATCTGAATCAATTAATTATAAAGTAATGGGTTGTCCCTTCCAGCTGCCAATTTATCTACATTGCAAACTGTAGCTAATTAGTTTATTCTATCTCTTTCATGGAAATATACTCTTTGCCTATTTGCATTAATTTATATACATAAGTTCTGTGAATAACAAGTTATATGTCGTTCTGTAATAAATTATGTACCTAATCCATTCACCATAAAAACACTGGAATGACAGAGGGAAAGCACCTCCAACCTACCGAATCAAAGTTAGTAAATAAGCAAGCAAGCAAGCAAATGTGACAGGAATTCCATAATGGCACATGATAAATGTCTTTAAAACGCTGTATAAAACTAACCCCCAACAGGGTGATTCGGCGCTATCAAGAGACTCTTGACCTTGAGGAAGATGGAATAAAAGCAGACTTAAAGGTGGAATTCCATTTATTTCATATGAAGCACTGGATAAGCTGTAACACAAATGCGACGAGATGTATTTTCTTTTACAAGGAAGCTATTATTCCCCATTGTCCCTCTCTTTCTTTCTTCCCCTCTGTCTTAGAAAAGGTGTCCCTCTTATCCAAGCCTGACGACCTCCATCAAAGCTCTGAATCCCATTCCCTCCCACCTCTCCTGAGACTCTGCTGCATAAACAATTTCTTGTTTTCTTTTGCATTATCAATCATTGCCTCTCTTGGCTCTTCATCAGCCTACAAACATGCTCACATCCTTCTGCTCCTGAAAAAAACTTCCCCAGGGCATAGCACTGCAAACTGCTTCCCTCACCTTACTTCACCCCCAGGGGAGTCTCAACTCCTGTGTCCACTTCCGAATTTGTGTAAAACCTTCCTAGGAAGACAAGCTGCTCTACTGTGCTTGGATGCAGCACTTTGCTCATAATCCACATAAAGCCCTTTGCATAGTAAGTACCAACAGAATTAGATGTTGTGGTTGTTGTCACTATCTTTTTCAGCGATGTGTCATAGTGTCTCACAGTGCAGCCTCCAAAATCAGACATTGCGGCCCCAATCCTGGCTTCACCTCCTTGTAACTGTATGACCTAAGGCAGGTTACTTAATTTTTGAAACTTTGACTTTTTACATATAAATGCAGAGAGGTGCCTGGGTGGCACAATCAGTTAAGCATCTGCCTTGGGCTCAGGTCATGATCCTAGAGTCCTGGGATTGAGCCCCACATAGGGCTCCCTGCTCTGCGGGGAGCCTGCTTCTCCCTCTGCCTGCCACTCCCCCTGCTTCTGTGCTCTTTTTGTCAAATAAATAAATAAAATCTTTTAAAAAAATATAAAATGTAGATCATGTAATTAACCACTTCATAAAGTTGATGAAAGAAACAAATGAGGTGAAGCATATTAAGTGCTTAGCACTATGTTCAGAACATAGCAAATACTTAAATATGCCTTTTACATAGCCAATAGACTGTTAGTGTATATTTTTTATTCATTCTTCTCCTGGTAAGTACTATGAATTTCCTTTGGGGAATAACTTTTTCCAATGCTCAGTCCAGGAGATTGGCCTCTACCCTTGATAAAAATGGTGAAACATGTGACTCAGGTCTGGCCAATCAGAGCACTGGATTCCCTTTGTGGGACTCTTACCCATACCTGGTTAATCAGGGCACTGAATCCTCTTTCTGGACATGTGACCCAGGCCTGACCAGTCAGAGCACTGAATTCTCTTCCTAGATCATATGACCCAGCTTCACTAATCATCATAATCCCACTACTGTGGTTTCCTTGTTCAGTTTTTGAAAGGGACTTGCAGAGTTGTTTCTGTCAGGAGGGATTCCCAGATTAGGGCAGGAATTATCAATGAGAAATTTTGTTTCTTTGCCTGGCTGGCTCAGTTGGTTGAGCTGCTGCCTTTGGCTCAGATAATATTCCCGGGGTCCTGGAATCCAGTCCCCCATGGGACTCCCTGCTCAGCAGGGAGCCCGCTTCTCTCTCTGCCTGCCACTCCCCCTGCTTGTGCTCCCCCTCTGATAAATAAATAAATAAAATCTTAAAAAAAAAAAAAAGGAAATATTGTCCCTTTGCCACCCAAGAGGATATGATATGGAGAGCTTCTGGACCATCTTGCCATCATGTCAGTCTAGGAAAGAAGTTAACCCACAGAAAAGAGCACAACTAATTCAATAGACCTGACATTGTTTGAGGCCCTAAATCCCCCCAAGACTGATGCCGGCTCTGCCCATATAATTTTCATTCATTTATCAGTAGATTTATTTCTAGTGTAAGCTACTCTGCATTTTTCTGTCACTTGCAACTGAAACTGGTATAAATGCTTATCATGTTTTAGCCAAGCTAGTCATTGAAGGTGAGGCTCCCTTTTGCATACTATCTTGGGGCCTAGTAGAGCTCAGTGGATGCTCAATAAATAGATGTTGCACAGAGGTGAAAATACCCTGTTGATGGTGATAGAAGCATATATTGTGCACCCAAGCCTTATTATCATGCTCACCATTTAGGCAAGGCATGGACTGCATGACTGCACAGATTGATATAAGGGTGAGCCTAAAATGGTAGTGGTCATAAAGAGCCACAGGAAAAGCTATTCCTTCCCTGGGAAGATGACAGTAATACAGGCCTACCTCCAGAAGCAAAAAAAATCTCAAACAACCTAAACTTACTTTCCATAACTTTCCTAGGGCCTGGAAGATTGTGTGCATTTGAAATGCCATCTCTTTCAGCCTCTATAAAAGGAAACAAATAGCCAATTTAAAAAAAGTACTTAATTGAGCACACTAGATGACTATGTCAATGAGAATTTTCAGACAAGGTAATACTTCCCGTGACAATGGAGAACTTCATGCTTCCGTTTTTAAAAATACTTCTTCCGTGACTTTTTAAAAATTATCTTTCAGGACTGATTATTTTCTCCCAAAGCAACATTATCCCAAGTTTATAATGGAACCAATGGAGTGAAAGGAATAAAATTCACTTTTCAATCAACTTTTCACATTTCATAGTTCTTGTGGAAATGGACAGATACTTATCAGGTGATCCTGTCTAGCTAAACTGCACCTAAGAATAATTTAACAATCCTATAACTGGGGAAAAAAATTCTATTCCCTCTGCTGGACATCAGGATGAGAAGGGAAGGAGGCAGGCACATGGATAAGTAGAGAGAACAAAGGATTCAGAGAACATGTATTTAGGTGAGGAATATGGGGCAGCTAGGGGGAGGTGGAAAATGAGGGACATTAAACTATTTATATGAACTGTTTGTGTGAATTGAAGGCACTCAAACTGAATGTTTAAAAAAAAAATGTTATTTTGATGCAGATGGCAATAGAAATACATTCTGAAAAAAAGCCTCCGTGTACGCCATCAAAAGCCCTGCAGGCATATTCCCATTCCTTCTGTTGCTTTGCAGCGCAGGAACACAACAAAAAGAACTGGAACCAGAAAATCATGGCCACCGGTATAATTGCCATGGAAGAGCCCTTCCCATGTTCGGCTCACGCTCTGGGCCTAAGAGGGTTTTCATTCCCCAAAGGGCTACGGTCAAACAATGAGCCCGCCCCTCCAGGGTGAGAGAGGTTGTTGTCTTTTCAAATTGGCATCTGCAGCTGCTGGTCTTTTGAGTCTTTGCTAGTCAGGGCCCCTCCTCTTTCTTGTAAAAGCTGGCATCATTTTAATTATTTTTGTAAATTTCACCCTTCATTAGCTCCACCGTGCTGGGATACAAGGGCAAAAAAAATCTGTAATTTGAGGATTCATTAAGCAGCTGTTGTTACTTATTCGCTGCAGTAAATGCCCGAAGTGAGCTGGTTTGCTGCATTGGTCTAAGAAACTGGGATATCCCAGCCAGACGGGTTTTGATTTGTTTCACTTGGAGGTCAGGCCTCCAGGGAACATAGACATCCAGCTGGAGAACGTGTCGATGTTTGTTTCTCTTTTTCAAAGGATGTTCATTCATTCAACAAATATTATTGACTGTCTGTGAGAGGACTCTTAGGATGCTGCACAACTGCCATTTCATGGAGAAAACTTTGTTGGGAGAAAAAAAATTTTTTTCTAGAATAAGTGAAAAAGGCTCGAAGTGGGTCTCTTTTAGTATACTGGTTTTTATTTATAATCTACATAAATACATACCATCTCTCTCCTTTTTACTTTCAAAATCTTTCTTTCTTTTTTCTTTCTTTCTTTTTCTTTCTTTCTTTCTATTTTATTAAGTTTTTTATTTAAATTCAATTTAATTAACATGCACTGTATTTTTAGTTTCAGAGGTAGAATTTAGTGATTCATCAGTTGCATATAACACCCAGTGCTCATCACATCACGTGCCCTCCTTAATGTCCATCATCACCCAGTTACCCCTTCCCCTCCTTCCCCTCTTTGTTTCCTAGAGTTAAGAATCTCTTATGGTTTGCCTATTACTTTCACAATTTTAGCAAGGAGAGAGAGAGAGGCAAGCCATTCTTCTGAACTGTATAGCTACACAGTGTTGTGTCCACTCTGCATATAGTGCAGGAAGTCACACATGAGCAAGGACAGTGGCTTGTGCAAAGTATGAAATCAGACATCCCTTCCTCAGTACTCTGTAGTTTTATGTCTAAGATGAGTACCTAAGATTCCATCAGAGCCAACCTCCTCCCTCCTCCGACTGAAGGGCTGGAGAACTCTTCAGCCAAAAACTCCATCAAAAAAATCATCACCCTCTGCCCTTGCTTTGAAGAGTAGTCTCTCTGATCAGTTTTTATAGATAAATCTAAGATTTTGTTAAAAAAGAAAGTTCCTTTTTGGTTTTTAAATACATATGAAAATAGTATCTTCATATTGTATGTCAGCTTTCTAAAATATTACAAATTAGATTCATTTATGAAGGAAAAAAATGGCATTAGGGAGCTTCCCAGGTAAGACTGATTACCCCTGGGGCAAAAGATTTTCTCCAAACATCAAGTGATCATCCCTACAAAAGATGCTAAAAGGAGTATTCAACCAGGGAGCTAGAATTCTCTCCATTGGTGAGAAATTGGCAGCAGCTACGAGCTAGGGAAAAAAAATTCTTCTACAGTTCCGGTCCCCAAAGGTCACTCTTGGCCACATTTTGTCTCTGAAGACAGAGAACCGAAATATTATTTGTTCTTGTGAATTATTTTTTGTTCTTTTATTGGAATTCAATAGAGTAAAAATAACCGCTGCCTATTATCCGTTGCTTGTCGGCTCTACCTGGGCTGAGGTGGTGGGAAAGGACAGGAAGAGATTTTACAGATGTTGAATAGAAGAAAGCCCTTTTTGGAATGTGTTTGCATGACTCATAAAGAACAGTTATTCTTAGCCTTCCCGTCACAAGAGATAAAGCTCTTTTGTCCTATGATACAGGCTCCTACTTAAAAGGGAAACCCATGGTCCATTCAAAGCTAGAGCCCAATAATAAGCTCCCTTAATAGTACCTGCCCAAACCCCTGGAGTTATATTATATCACTCTTTACAAGCCTAGAATGTAACGCAAAATTTTATTGTCCTTGGCATTTTCATTTGTTAGAGTTGTACCACCTGGAACAATAGGAAGTGCTTAATGTAGTAGCAATAATTTTAATTCAGTGATAAGAATCACCAATTTAGCAGTACAACTCAATACAATTAAATATGCTGTCCTATATAGAAAATCCATCACCTTTTGGGATCACCTCTCTAGAATCAGATCTCATAATCAAACTTCAATCTAATATTGATCATGTTTTGGATAAGCCTGTCTTGATTCCCAGAACCAATAAACCAACAACATTTGGAAGCAATTTACTAAAGGATAGCACCACTCTTTGATGGATTAAATAGCAAGAGGTCAATGGGGACTAAAAGGACTTTGTTCAAATTAAAACATATCTTATTTCCAATTTGCTTCTGAACTGGTTTCTTGCACATTCTTAGATTTTTTTTTTCCTTTTGGAAAAAAGGACCACTGTACCAGCTCACTGATACACCTTTTCCCCTTGATCCTTCTATCCTGTTTTTTATTCTTTCAACATTTATTAAACATTTTTTTAACACTTTGTGCCAAGCACTAGCTGGGCGTTATAGACAAAGTGAAAGCAGTATTCCAGGAGCTCTCAACCTAGAAGGGAAGATAAATAAGGAGGATGTTATAATCGATGGTGGTAAGAGCTGTGAGTTTGGGAAGCTCACAGGGTTGTGTGAAACTAAAGAAAGATGCACAGAGCTCCCCTGGGCCATCATAAGTCTTTAGTAAAAGATTACCACTCTAATTCATAGAGAAGTAGGGCACCATATACATCTATCAATTCTTCCTGGGGTCAGTGGAAAATAAGAGGCTGGGTCTTATATGTGCTTCTCCTTCTGACTAAGAAACTTCCGTGACTATTCTCCCTGGTCTCACTTTGTCAACTGTCTCAGGAAGCCTTCTCTGACCACCTCTTTCCCAAGTCTGGATTGGGGACAGTCTGCTCACTTGCTGCAATATAGCCTCGAATTTACTCCTGCAGTACTTTCTTCTTTTAATTTAAATTCAATTAGCCAATGTATAGTACATCATTAGTTTTTGATGTAGTGTTCAATGATTCATTAATTGTGTAAAACACCCAGTGCTCCTCACATCATGTGCCCTCCTTAATGCCCATCACCCGGTTACCCCATTCCCCCACCCACCTCCCCTTCTGTAACCCTCAGTTTGTTTCCTAGAGTCAAGAGTTTCTCATGGTTTGTCTCCCTCTCTGATTTCTTCCCATTCAGTTTTCTCTCCCTTCCCCTATTGTCCTCTGCACTATTCCTTATAGTCCACATATGAGTAAAACCATATGATAATTCTTTCTCTGATTGACTTATTTCACTTAGCATAATACCCTCCAGTTCCATCCATGTCAGTGAACATGGTAGGTATTCATCCTTTCTGATGGCTGAGTAATATTCCACTGTATATATATACCACATCTTCTTTATCCATTCATGTGTTAATGGATATCTCAGCTCCTTCCACAGTTTGGCTATTGTGGACATTGCTGCAATGAACATTGGGGTGCAGGTGCCCCTTCTTTCCACTACATCTGTATCTTTGGGGTAAATACCCAGTAGTGCAATTGCTGGGTCATAGGGTAGCTCTATTTTTAACTTCCTGAGGAACCTCCATACTCTTTTCCAGAGTGGCTGCACAGCTTCCTGCAGTACTTTGAATGAGAGTAAAATGGGGTATACCCAATGACTTAACTGTCTCAAAAATAGAGTTTTAGGGGTGCCTGGGCTAAGTCAGTTAAGTATCTGCCTTCGGCTCAGGTCACGATCCCAGGGTCCTGGGATCAAGTCTTGCATCAGGCTCCTTGCTCAGTGGGGAGTCTGTTTCTCCCTCTCCCTCTGCCCCTACCCGCTGCTTGTGCATGCTCTCTCTCTCTGTCAAATAAAAATAAAACCTTTAAAAAATAGAGTTTTATTTTAGGTTACCTCTGGAGCCCCTATTCTTTTTTTTTTTTTTTTTAACATTTTATTTATTTATTTGACACAGAGAGAGAGAGATAGAGAGAGAGCACAAGCAGGGGGAGTGGCAGGCAGAGGGAGAGGGAGAAGCAGGCTCCCCGCTGAGCAGGGAGCCCAATGCGGGGCTCGATCCCAGGACTCTGGGATCATGACCTGAGCCAAAGGCAGATGCTTAACCGACTGAGCCACCCAGGCACCCCTGGAGCCCCTATTCTTATTAAAAATACTGGAATGGGAGGAAATTTGTCAACTGAAGATAATTCAACCTCTTTCAACTCAGAACAGTTTTCTTTGTGAAAATATTTTGTCAATCCAAAGCTCAAATTCTACATGAGGGCTGTGTCTGCCTTCTCAAAAGGAGGGGTCTTCCTGGACTCCTTCCCCCAGATGGCATACTGAAGGAGAAGCTTATTATGTTCATTCACAGTGTCAGGCCAGAGCTCTTGTCCGATTGCTGTCCTCTGGGTCTTCATTGGCCTGAAAGAAAAGTTTCATGGGGTCAACATGCTGGTGTCCCCTGATGTGTGGCTAATTCTTCTGTATCCTGCATTCTTTATTGTTTTTTCATGAATGGGATACTGAGTGGTTACAAAATATTTTATATATACATAAGAAATGGAAAGAACTCCCATTTACCTACCGCCCAGTTTTTTTTTTAAACTTTTTTTTTTTAAAGATTTTATTTATTTATTTGACAGAGAGACACACAGCGAGAGAGGAAACACAAGCAGGGGGAGTGGGAGAGGGAGAAGCAGGCTTCCCACTGAGCAGGGAGCCCGATGTGGGGTTCGATCCCAGAACCCTAGGACCATGACCTGAGCCGAAGGCAGACACTTAAGGACTGAGTCACCCAGGTGCCCCATACCCACCACCCAGTTTAATAAAAAGAACTATACCTTATTTTTGCCATTGTTGTCTCTCATTTGCTTTTCATCTTACCCATTTTTTTCCCTAGTCAGGGGGAGCATGATGTTGAATTTTGTCTTATCACTGTCTTACTTTTATTTATAGTTTTACCACATATGCTGGCATCTTTTAAATTTGTTTTTCATAACATAAATGTTATGTTCCTGAATATATCCAAATTGTTGTGAATAATTTATGATTTTCTTCTCAAATACATAGTACTTTGTTATGTGAAGGCATCAGAATGTGTTTATCACATCTACTAATAATGGGCATTTGTTTAGTTTCTAGGTTTGAGTTTTTGTTGTTGTTTGCTTGTTGTTTTTGTTTTTTGTTTTTTGTTTTTTTTGCTATTTATAACAGTAACTCCTAGTGAATATGTGCAAACATTTTTCTAGAGTATATACCAAAGAGTGAAATTGCTGTATTTTAGGATACATACATTTTCATCCTACTAGAAAATGTAACTTTGTTCCCAAAGTTGTTATACCTATTAATACCCCCACTATCAGTGCATAAATGTCCTGGTTGTTCCATAGCTTCACTTGAGATAGTCAAACATTTTTTTCCTAGTTGGTAGACATGAAATGCTATCTCATTATGGATTTAATTTGCATTTTCCACATTGCTAATGAGGCTGAATATTATTTCTTAAGTTACTGATCATTTAGAATTCCTCTTCTGTAAAGTCAAGTCTTTTCAAGGCTTTTATCCATTTTTCATTTCTTTTGGATTGTTTTTATGGGGTGGGTGGTGTGTAGGAAATCTTTATATTTTTGGTATACATCCATTTTGCGTTTTGTGTTTTGCAAATACATTTTCAAACATGTTTTTTCTCTGTTTATGGTATGTTTCAATAAGCATAACTTCTAATTATAATATAGTCAACTTTGTAATTATTTTAGTAGGGATAATTTGAATATCTTATTTAATATATATTTCTTAAGACAAAATATCTTGTATGGTCTTCTCAAAGTTTTATCATTTTGACTTTTACATTTAAATCCTTAACTCACCTAGAATTAAGTGAACTTACCTTATCCATTTAATTCCTATTTGGAAGAAGATGATTTTTTGTAAGCTGTGGGGTAAGATATCCAATTTCTTTTTTTTCTATATGAAAAACCAATTGTCCAGCCCTACTTAATACAAAACATATTCTTTCTCCAGAGATCTCAGTACAATCCCTACTATAAATCAATGTTCCATACTGTCAGGGTATGTTTCTGGAAACTTTTTTTTTCTATTCTAATGGTTCATTTGTCTATCTCTGCACCAATGTACACCATCTTAATTATTAAAGCTTTATCAGTCTTGAAAACTGATAATGGATCTTCAGTCATTGTCCTTTTCTTCAGGAGAATTCTGGCTATTCTCAGGCTTTTCTTTCCAATATAAAATTTAAAATTAATTTACTAAGTTTCACAAAAATATCCACTGATATTTTGAAATTTATCTAATATTGAGGTTTTGAAGTCATAAAAGTGATAAATCTCTCTATGCAAATTTCCTTAATATCTTTCAATAAAATTGTGTTTTTTTATCCTGGTCTGACACATCTTAAGTTATACCTATGCCTAGATATTTAATATTTCTTGAGGATATTATAAGTGGCATATTATTATTACATTTTCTTCTTTCTTGTTGCCTGTGCTTAGAAAAGTAAATTTTTTATTTGATTTTGTATCCAGAAACATTGCTAAACTTTATGTTGCAAATAATATATTTTTTCTTTCTTTGCAATTTTTATTTTTTTTTTTTAAAGATTTTATTTATTTATTTGAGAGAGAGAGAATGAGAGAGAGAGCACATGAGAGGGGGGAGGGTCAGAGGGAGGAGCAGACTCCCTGCAGAGCAGGGAGCCCGATGCGGGACTCGATCCCGGGACTCCAGGATCATGACCTGAGCCGAAGGCAGTCGCTTAACCAACTGAGCCACCCAGGCGCCCTCTTTGCAATTTTTATAGCTCTCACTTCTTTTCCTGCCTTATTGCCTTAGACATGAAGTTGAACAGAAGTGGTGCTCGAAGGCAGGTTTTTCTTTCATTATAAAAAAGGAACATTTTTAATATTCTACTATTTTCTGAGTATTTTGTCTAGATCCTATTTATTTGTTAGAGTTCTTTTTTATTCTTACTAGGTGCTTTTATCAACCAATGTTCAATTTCATCAAAGGCTTTTTATGACTCTATTGAGATAATAATCTAATATTTTTAATTTAAACTTTTAATATTAAAAACTACTATAACTGACTTGCTAATGTTTTTTTAATTTTTTTACTAACTTGCTAATGTTAAAGTTTGCATTGCTAGAATAAACCCAAATTGTTCATAAAATATATTTACCTTTTAATATATTCCTAGGTTTTTGCTAGTATTATGCACAGAATTTTTTAATTCATGTTCATGAATAGGATGGTTCTGTATATTTTCTTTCTCTTTCTGTTCTTCCCAGGTTTTGCTCCCCAAGGTTAACTTAGCCTTCTAGAATTATTTGGGGAAGTTACTTTCTCTTTTTTCATTTTGTATTCTCTACAATATTTTGTGTAGAATCAAAGCTTTTGTTCCTTGAATGATAAAACTTGCCTATAAGACTGTCTGGATTAGGTGTTTTAACTTAGGGTAGGTTTTAATTACTAATTCAATTTCTTTACTGTGTTTACATTCTGTACAAATAGTTGTGATTAGTCACATATTTCTTCAAGTTTATCTGTATTATCTAACATTTCCAATCAAATTGTTCCTATGTCTCTCTTATTTTTTTATAATCTTTGCTACATCTCTGGTTATAGCCTCCTTTTCCATTTCTGGCCTCTCATTTTATTTTACCAAGCTTTCCAGAGGTTTCTCGGTTTTATTATTTTTTTTTTAAGGATTTGGTTTAGTTAGTAATTTTTTGATGTTTGTTTGCTCTTTTTTTTTTTTAACTTTTCTTTCCATTTTTATGAGAGTGGCTTATTCTGTGTTTTAAATCACTTAAGATGGGATTGTGTAGTAAATTTTATTATTTGCAACAATTCATGTCATTTTCCCTATAAAAGGATTGTATTCCTTTGCCCACTGATTGTAGTCTAAACTCTGTAACTTGCTTTGAGAAATGGAACACGAGCAGAAGGGACAGGGTGCCGGTTCTTTTACTCCCAATTCTAGGTAGAAGCTTTGAGAGGCATTGAGAATTGCTGGCATAGAAGCCAAGCTTTCAGTCACAGAATGGGAAGACAGCAGAGCAGAGCCTATCCTGTTTAAAGCAGGTAGCTGAACTGTGGGTGACTTAACATTCTGTGTAACATGAGCAAAAAATGAATTTTTGTTGGTATAAGCACTAAGATTTTGAGCTTATTTGTTACTATATAGCAAAGTTGACTAAAACAGATATTGGTATCTTAAGGTGACATATTTCTATAACAACAATAACAAAAATCTATGTATTCATCTTGGGACTAAAGGGCAAGTTATAAAGGAACGACTGATTATTGGAGGACGGAAAAGTAGTGAGCCACGGTATGAAGTGGCAAAACATTTAGCAAACTGTCACCTGCAATAACTTAGCAGACAATCTACCTAATGAATGAGTGGCTTTGGGGAAAAAGGTTTCAAAATAGAATGTTACTAGTGTGACTTGGTTATTTTTTCCCCCAGAATTGTCAGGTGAACTCAGAAAAGCACTAGGCTGCTTTGCAAGCAGGGGAAAAAAAGAAATGAGAGCGACCAGAAATTATAGGAATTACAAAGTTGAAAAACAGACCTGTTTCTAATTAGTAAAATAAACAGAAATGCTTTGAGCAACAAAGACATCATTAAGGCTCAGATGAAGATAAATGCCCCAAAAGGGGCATTGCCATTCATAACCTTTGTTAAAAACTCTGAATGGTTTAAGGTGACCCCTAGAAAATCACGTTAGTTCGAATAAAATGGCTTACCAAAAAAAAAAAAAAAAAAAAAGATACCCACAGTCTCCTTGAAGTCTCTTAGCTTAAGTTATCTGTAAATCTAGAAAGAAAGCCACATCTCAAAAGACCAGTGGTATAGCTATTTGCCCATGCTGCTGATTGAAATCAACTACCTTTTTAAAAGCACATATTTTTAAGAGATATTTTGCCAGAAGTTCCAACAGGCTTGATTAAAAGAGACTAACTGTTAAGGCATAAGACAATTTACGGGTCCCCACTTTTTTACAAGGGGAAAACAGGCTTAGCAAGCTGCTAAACTCCTAAAGATGCATATTATCCAATGCCCTTATGAGATGTGGTCTAGGAATATAATAGAAGACTCTTTTGGAGAAATGATTTCAGTACCTAGGAAAACAATGGACTGAGCAAAATAAGGCCTAATCAAGTAAAATTTCTTTCCATTGGGAGTGTTTGTTGTAGCTGTTGTAGCTATTTGAGGTAAGTGCATTTCATTTGATAGATCTCCAGAGGTTCACCTAATAGAAAGATTGTCATGAGACCTAGGTTTTGAACTTTTGCTGAGATTGAATGAGATACTCAGGATCTCTTCTTCAGAGGTGGCAATGAATAGAGTTTGATTGCAGAAGGAAGGAAACTGAATATTTTTGATCAAGATAGCAGGTGGTAGTATACTTCCTTGTAATACATCTCAATCCATTGACTTTTGGCTTGGGCATGGACTTGCTTTGACAATGTGCCAGTTCTGAGTAAAAGCTTTGAGGTGCGAGTGTGTTTCCACCAGTTCTCTGGTTCTTCACTTTAGCCATAAAAACAAGAACAGACTGGTCTCCACAGAGGGTCTTTCAGCCTGGATCTTGGAATGAGAAGATGCATGGAGCAGAGCCACAGGCCAGATCAACACTGGGGCCAAGCAGTAGTTCACACCCAGCTACATGTATTGTGAGAAATAAATAAATTTGTATCACTGTAGAACACTAAGATTCATGATTGTTTGTTACCATAGAAAAACTAACTGAAACAGATGCTTCATCATTTTTCATACTTCTTTCCTTATTAAAGAAATTCAAATTATAACATTCTCTTTAAGTATTGCTTAAAGTAGTCTACAAGTTTATATGTGTGTATATATATATATATATATATATATATATATAGTATGTTCATAACCATTCAGTTCTATTTCTAATTCCCATTTTCATTTTTTTGTTCCATGTCTAATTTAAAGTGAGTTTCCTAATGTTCAAAAATATGGGAGAGTTCTACTCATTTTTCTAATTGATTTCTAATTTGATTGTATTTTAATAAGAAAAGGTGGCCCATATTATACCAATCCTTTGAAATCTCTTGAAGCTTTCATCAGGGCTCAGTGTGAATCAATTTTCACAAATGTCCCAAGTGCAGTAGGAAAGAATGTATGCTGGCACAGAGGTCAAAACCCAACAAGCACACTAAATAATAACAACAGCAACAACAAAATCCGTTTGTATCTTCAAAGTGATTGATACGTGTGCTTCATTTATTTTCCAGTGTGCATCTAGGAAAGTTTCATCTGGAAGAAGTATGTAGAAAACCCTTTGCCAGGAGAAGGGTTTAGTGATAATAAAAATTTTTAAAACATTTGCGCACTCCAACAAGGGGTTGGTTGGGCTGTGGGAAGATTGGTGGGAACACCCACTGGCTTGGATAAAGAACATGGACATATTTGAAAGGAATAGGGATTTGGAGATGTTCCCATAGCCTCTCCCTCATCCATCCTCCTCTCACCCATCCCCCACACAACAATTAAAATGCTGCCAGTCAGGCCAGAAGTGATCATGTGATTCTCCTTCCTTCCTTCTCTCCTTTCTTCTCTTTCTTTCTCAATCATTTATTGGATACCTGCTGTCTACCAGGCAATATGGTAGATATGAAGATGAATGAGTCTTAGCTTCTACCTTCAAACTGTTACACATTTATTCAGACACCAATAACAATAATGAAAGGCAAACTTAATGCAAGGCACAATGTGTTGGAGAACAAATGAGAAACGAGCCAGAATGCCCCAGGTAGAGAAAGGATTCTAAGTACCCCATGTTGGAAAAAGAATTTGTCTGGAACCTTAAAATAGTCACTCGGGTTTCCGTGGTTGGAATATGGACAGCATCAGAAATGCCACTAAGATTATCAGTAAACGCATCAGTTTCCTGAAGGAAAGAATAGTTGGATCCTTAGTGTTTTTATATCTGCCAATGCTGTAAGGTTTCCTAAGATGATTACACAAGTTTTCTTTTATTCATTAACTTTCTATTCCAGATATGACATACATTAATAATGATCTATATTCTTTATAAAAGTCCTTTCCAATAGAAATATATAGTGAAAAAAAGAAATATATAGTGAGCCACATATTTAATTCAAAATCTTCTAGTAGTAATATTTTAAAAAGTAAACAGAAACAATTAAAATTTAATGATATCTTTTGTTTAACTTAACATATTCCAAATATTATTTAAATATGTAATAGTCAACATAAAAATATTAATGATATATTATGATCTTTTTTGTTGAATTCAGTGTGTATTTTACATTTACACTATATTTCAATTCACACTAGCCATATTTCAAGTATTCATTAGTCACATATAGCTAGCATATTGGATAGCTCAGATTGGATAATTAAAACAGATGAATTGTTAAATGTTTATATTGTTTATAACACAGGTAGGAAGGAAGAAAATACAGTAATCAGGAAAACAGTTTATGAAAGTCAAAGAGGTTTATACATTAAACATCTAAATAAACTTGAGAACAACAACTACAAAAGTAAAGGCTATATATAAAATTCAAGTTCATGTTCACAGAGAGCTCTTTAAGAAACTGATAAATTATTGTTTCTCCTATTTATATGATATGACTTTTGTTTTTAATTTACGTCAATGTGTTTTAAATTATCTTGTTTACAGGGTGGAGAGTTCTTAATATAATAAGTCATCACAATAGCAAGTGCAATGACTTTTTGGCCTTGTAGAGAGGAAATCCTATACTATAAGGGGCTACGCGATTTCAGGGTGGGGCCCTGTTATTCTGCAGGATAAGCCATTCAGGTTAATCAAGGCCTAATTCAGAGCCAAAATGAAAATAATGACTGCTTGGGTTGAACTCCATGTGTTCTGAGAATAGGATTTGATCAAATCCTAAACTTCATTAGTTGAGCAACTGACATATTCAGTGCACTTTGTTATTCCTTGGGATTGGTAGTTTTATAAACCAGTTTGTCATCCACAACTAACCAAAATATTCCAGAATGTTATCAGTTTGTGCTTTTGTTTGTTTTTTTAGGGAGAACTCAAGAATAAACCAAGTTTCTTTGTGGTGATGAGCATACCAGACTTCAACGAATGAAGAATTATTGGAAAAGAAGTAGATAGAGGTAAAGGAAACACAATTCTCTCATCTCTGTGCTTTGAATTTTAAAGCAAAGTCAGACTGTTAACAGAAGATATGAGAAAATACTGGAATGTATGACCAAGGGGTAGACCCAGGGAGATAGATTCATGTGAGCCATGTGACAAAGGAAGATTTAAATTGAGATTGTTTGAGCTTTGAATCAATAGTCCCGTATATCCTAAGATGTGATTTTATTCACATTCATTAATATTCAATTTATGAAACAAAACAAACAACAGTGATCAAACTTTATGTAGATATTTTGAAATACAACCTAAAAATCCATTTGCTAACCATCCTTCTGTGGCTAGCTTGTTCATAGATTCAAGAATGACTTTTGGAGATCAAAGTTTCCAATTTATTCTTGTTTTCTAATAAAAGTCATAGTCCGTGATAGAAACTTGTTACAATACTGCCAAATTCTCGTGCGTCCTGAATAGAATGTGAGATAATCACCATCATCACCCAGGTGGTCTTCGAGGAGCCCTGATTGAATGCCAAAACACAAAGGTCATACGCTAAGTAGATAGAAGATAAACATCATCACCTCATCCATGTAGTGGCCTCCCAGGCTTCTATAACACATTAGCAATGTTTGAATTGTTGTCATCAATATAAAAAAAACAAACAAACACCAAACTTTGCACAGTACTTGGTGTCCTTCCAAGTTTCATGCAGTATGCAGTTTGCAAAGTGAGCCCAACCTTAAATGTACCCCCCAGTCCCTCTCACTAATTATTCATTAAGCTTATTTCCCAGCCGACTTCTCATTTCCATAACCTATTTTTCTCTTCACCTTTCTACTTCTCTGCTCTAGTTTTAATTTTTTTTCCTTTCTTACTTTCTAATGCAAAAGTACATTATGTCCCTAGATAGCACATTTTTTATATTCAGGTTAATATTCTTGGACTAAAACATTTATCTGTACCACTATTGGTCCCTGAAGCAATCCTGAAATGGCAATCCATTTAAAGCAGAACTCCAGTCTAGATGCAAAGGCACAATCCCTCAGCTATAAAAGGGGTCCAAATTTCATTGTATTTCCTATTAATGTTATTTATTTTAAAGGCTATGGAGCCCCTTGCTTAACTATTTTTAGAGTGTCAGAGAACATGTAACCAAAAAGGTCATCTCTTCCTTTACATTTTTGGTAAATTAAGTGGTTGAGGAAGATAACAGCCTTGGACAGGGAATTTTGTCTTCAGGCACAATCCTCCAGCTTAATATTGGCTGTTGGATCATGAAAACTTTATTCAACTTCTCTAAGCCTCTGTTTCCTCATATGTAAAATGGGAATAATAACGTACCCACATTAATGTTACTGAGAGCATAAATGAAATAATATGCAGTTCCTCAGGCATGAGGGGGACTCAAGAAATTAGTTGTGTTATCTTACCATCATTATTATCATAATAATACATTAGTATTATCATAATGAGATCAACATCAGTGGGAGAATAAATCTCCATGGAGTCCATTCCATGTCCAAAATACAGATTGAAAAAGAATGATCAGATGGCAGGAGCTGTGTCTGGGGGCTGGGAGAGGGCTATCCCAGTTTGACTAGAAAACAAAATATAAATGCTTGATTCTTTCCCTTTATTTACCACCTAGGCATGTTACATTTGGTTGATAAATCTCTTAAGTCTATTTTAGTTGATAGGCTCCTCCATTTTATTCTCTTGATATTTATTTGTTGGAAGAATTGAGTCATTTGATCTTTAGTGTTTCCCTCAGTCTGGATTTTGCTAACTGCATCCCTGTGGTATAGTTAGTAGGTTCCCGTGTTCTCTGTCAGATTTAGATTTGATTTTTTTTTTTACAAGACTTCTCTATAGGCGATGTTGAATTGTTCCATTGGGAGGGACATAGTCTTTCTTTTAATTTTATAAGCTGCCAATGATGCTCAATGTCTGGATCACTGATGGGGATCAGTGGGGTGCAAAGGGCAGTGAAAA
The DNA here is from genome assembly GCF_004348235.1 of Phoca vitulina. NCBI lineage: Eukaryota > Metazoa > Chordata > Mammalia > Carnivora > Phocidae > Phoca > Phoca vitulina. The sequence continues at coordinate 4,519,932 of NW_022589722.1, forward strand.
GATAATGCTGCAATTCTGTCATTCCTTCATTTATTTTCTAGAATACTTCTAAAAAGGTAAATGTCCCCTCATCTACCACTTGGTTTCCCAAAGGTACAAAATAGGAAAGGCATAGTAAGTGCTTGATACCTCCCTCCTCTCCTATTTTTTACCAGATCTAAAAATAATGAGTAGGTGTCCTAGCATTCTGGGACCAATATATTTTGCTGATGGTTATTGACTTATTTTTTGTAAGTATTATTTATAAGTATTATTATGAACCTGTTGATTTAAACAGATTTGGTATTAAAGTATTGCAGCTTGCATCCTTATTGATGATCACATCATTTCATCTTTTTTCTGATAACACTGATTTACTGTAATGTATGGTTACTTGCACAGTAACTAAAAGAAAAAGACAAAAATCCATAAATATAAAGAAACTTTGAAAATAACAGAGTTTACATAGTTGTATATATAAAACCCTGCTAAAACAACTATATAACAGGTTCTTTTCTAGTATTATTAGAATTGCTCGATCTTTTGCCAGTGGTTCCTCTTTAGGATGATTCCTGAATCCTTTTAACATTGACCTTCATCGTGTCTGATAACTTCCTTGCTAATTAGAAGGGTAAAATGTTTCAGACTCATGTGGCACATTTTTTAGTTCCAAGCACTTTGGTTTGTTTTAGTGAGAAACAGTATTTCAAGATAAAAGCCTGAGTGCAAGGGAGCTCATTTCTCTTTGGTTAGTCATGGTTTTTAGGCCTTTCCATTAGACTAAGTAAAAGTTCTGCACCCAATACCACCATGGGGGTGAAGGGTGGGTTCCCCCACACATCTAACAAGGAATTTTTCAATTTGACTCAATTCTGATGTCTTAGATTTGACTCAAGTCTGACACTATCTACCTAGAGATGGCATCAGATTCTACACTACAAGATTGCACCTCAACACAAATACTTCAGAGGCCAATCACAAGCCCAGGTTGTCACCTGTGCTCCTGACTCACCTGCTACAGATTAGAGGTTCCATCGACCCCTTTCTTGGGTTTGATTAATTTCCTAGAATAGCTCAGAGAACTCAGAGAAACATTTCAATTACTAGGTCACTGGTTTATTATAAACAGATATAACTCAGGAACAGCCAAATGGAAAAGATACAGAGCAAGGTACAGGAAGGGGCTCGGAGCTTCCACAACCCCTCTAAGTGCACCGTTCTTCCAAATCTGCACAAGTTCACAAACCCAGAAGCTCTTTAAATCCCGTCCTTTTGAGTTTTTATAGAGGCTTTATTATATAGGTGTGATTGATTAAATCATTGGCCACTGGCAGTTGTTTCAACCTCCAGCCCCTCTCCCCTCCATGAAGGTTGGGGTTGGGTTGGGGAGTGGAATTGAAAGTTCCAACCCTCTAGTCACAAGGTTAGTTCGCCTGGCAACCAGCCCCAAAGGTATCCAAAAGTCACCTTTGTAACAACAAACGCCACCTTTCTCACTCTCATCACATAGGAAATTCCAAGGGTTATATGAGCTCTGTGCCAGGACTAGTGAACAAATTATAAATTACACACAAAGCTAGGATTTATTTTTGAGATAAATTACATCAAGATCCCTACTGTTATGGACTGAATGTTTGTGTCCCCCAAAATTCATATGTGGAGATCCTAACCCCCAAGGTGATGGTGTTAGGCAGGGGGGTCTTTGAGAGGTGATTAGGTCATAAGAATGGGATTAGTTCCCTTATAAAAGAGACCCCAGAGAGCTCTCTAGCCTGTCTTCACCATGTGAGGATACAATAAGAAGATAGCCATCTGCAAATGAAGAAGTGGTCTCTCATCAGACACCAGATCTGCCAGCATCTTGATCTTGGACTTCCCAGACTCCAGAACTGTGAGAGATAGATTTCTGTTGTTTAGGCCACTCAGTCTATGGTATTCTATTATAGCAGCCTGAACAAACTAAGATACCTACAGTATCTTCCTATTTAAATTTGAGATTATAGGGATTTTATTTAATCTCTCCTATCTTATACTCTTATTTCCTATCTCCTATTCTGAGGGTGGCAGTCTGAGGCACTCTCAAGGACACAAGGTTAGTTGAATTAAATCATCACATAACTACTGATTTGTTTATATCCAGATTAACATATAACACTCTTGGAATAAAATGCCAACACTGTGACTAATAATTATTACTGATAATAGCTTAAGATTTTTCTTAATTTTTGATTGATTTCTTGATTACCATTTCGTTTGTCCTTAGGACATACACCATTAAGTACATACACTCAAATTTCTGGGTTTTAAAGTCATGTAAAATGAAATACTTCTTCCCTGTGTGGCTATGTGACAAACTGAATATACAAATGTAAGTGTGTATGCATGTGTGTGTGTCTTTTTAGTGACAGAGATTTTTTAATTAAGTCAAAATTTTTAATTATGCAAAATATGTAGTTCCAAAGTAAAATATATGAATAAGGTATATTTAAAGTCTAGCTTTTTTTTTTTTAAGATTCTACTGATTTACTTTAGAGAGAGCATGCAAGTGCGGGGAGGGAGAGGGACAAGCGGACTCCACGCTGAGCACAGAGCTTGATGCAGGTTTCAATGCAGGACTCCATCCCATGATCCTGGGTCATGACTCTGACTGAGGCTATGACCTGAGCTGAAATCAAGAGTCAGAAGCTCAACTGACTGAGCCACCCAGGCACTCCAAGAAGTCTAGCTTTTATCCCTTTCTTCTTACCCTCTTTTCTCCCTCTCCTTAGAGGTAACCTTTTTTTTTTTAATGTTATGGTTTTTTGCTTCATTGTCTTATTTACATAGCATACTAAGATAAATATAGTGTACAATACATATTTTCTCCACCTTGCTTTTTCACTTCACAGTATATTCTAGACATGTCCATAGTAGTGCATGGAGATTTTTCCCATTCTTTTTAGTAGCTGCATAGTGCCCTCATTGGATGGTTATGATAGTCTACTAAACCACTTCTCTTTTGATGTATATTTGAGGTGGTTCCAGGATTTTCATAGGATAAACAGTCTTTCAATAAATAGTCTTGAGCAGATGCCTTTTTAATTTGTGCTAGTGTAACTTTGGGATTGATTCCTAGAAGTGGAATTGCTGGGTCAAAGGGCAAATGCATATGTAATTTCTAGATATTTCCAAATCCTTGCAATAAACATTGTACCATTTTGCATTCACAGTGGCAGTATATGAGAATACCTATTTTCCCACAGCCATGCCAATAGAGCATGTTGCCAGACTTTTGGATTTTTGCCCATCAGATAGGTGAGAAATTTTATCTTGGTGAGTTTTAGTCTGCATTTCTCTTATTATGATCAAGTATGATCATCATTCCATATTTTAAAAACCATTTGAATTTTTTAACTATCCATTTTTCTAGCTCATTTTTTTCTATAGAAGTGTTGGGTTTTTTAATTCTCTAGTTATTTAAGTATTAGGAATGCTTGTGAGATAAACTGAAAGCATTTTCCTTAGTTTGTCTATTTTCTTGCATCTTGCAAAAATTCTATATATATATGAGTGTATATATAGAATTTATTAGGCATGCTTATATGCATATGTCATACATGTGTACAAACACACTATTTTATCTACCCTATTGCTTTTCGATTTAGAGTCATATTTAGGAAAGTTTTACCCACTTCTATTTATAAAGGATTCATACATATTTCCTGCAGTACATATATGGTTTCATAATTTTATATTTAAATCTCATAAATGTGGAATTTATCCTAGTATATGGTTTAAGGAATTAATCCAGATTTATCTTTTTCCATAAACTATTTATCTTGATATCATTTATTTTACAAATTCATCCTCTTCCATTATTTGAGATGCCATCTGTGGTAGGTAGAATAATGCCCTCTCCCCACAAAGACATCCATGTCTGAATCCCTGGAACCTCTGAATGTGTTTACATGACAAGGGATAATTGACTAGCAGATGGAATTAAGTTTGCTAATCAGCTGACCTTAAAATAAGGAGCTTACTCTTATCCAGATTGGCTCAATGTAACCACAGGGTCCTTTAAAGTGGAAGAGGGAGGCTGAGGAGGAAGTCAGAGTCAGAGAAAGATTTGAAGATGGCACACGGCTGGCTTTGAAGATGAAGGAAGAAGCCAGCAGCCATGGAATGCAAGAGGTCTGTTAAAGCTAGAGAAAGAAGGAAGTGGATTTTCTCCTAAAACCTATAGAAGGAATGCATCCCTGCAGACACCTTGACTTTAACCCGCTGAGAGCCATTTTAGACCTCTGACCTATAGAACTGCAAGACTATTAAATTTGTGTTGTTTTAAGTCGCTGAATTTGTGGTAATTTGTTACAGCAGCAATGTACTAGGAAACTAGTACATCCTCTTTATCATAAACTAAATTTAGGAATTAATTTGGTTTTATTTCTAGATTTTTTTAAAAGATTTTATTTATTTATTTGAGAGAAAGCAGAGCAAGAGAGAGCAGAGGTCAGGGACAAGCAGACTCCCCACTAAGCAGGGAGCCTGACGCGGGGCTCTATCCCAGGACCCTGAGATCAGGACTTGAGCCGCAGGCAGACACTTAACTGACTGAGCCACCCAGGTGCCCCTGTTTCTGGATTTTCTATTCGATTCCATCATTCAGTCTGTTTTTCCATGTGCCAGTATAACACTGTTTTAGTTATAGAGGCTTTATAGTAAGTCTTAGTACCCATTGGAGAGGCCACCCTCTCCCTTTCTTCCCCAGTGTTGTCCTAGCTATTCTCACTTATTTTTCTAAAGCAAGTTTATTATCAATTTGTCTATCTCTGGAAAAAAAAAAAATGGTAGACTTAGTATCAGTAGTCTTTTAACCTTGGGAAATCACATACTTGATTTATGAGGCTCAGTGATTCATACAATGAAAAATAAGACAGATGTACATGGCATAATATGCCAGGAGCTATGGTTGAAAAAAGTGTTATTAAAAAATTACTTGGAGGGACGCCTGGGTGGCTCAGTTGGTTAAGCAACTGCCTTCGGCTCAGGTCATGATCCTGGAGTCCCGGGATCGAGTCCCGCATCGGGCTCCCTGCTCGGCAGGGAGTCTGCTTCTCCCTCTGACCCTACCCCCTCTCATGCTCTCTCTCTTTCAAATAAATAAATAAAAATATTAAAAAATAAATAAATAAATAAATAAATAAAAATTACTTGGAAATCATATATGTAAACAATTGCTTTATTATCAAGATATTTTAAATGCCAAGTGAACAGGAAGCACATTCAAACTAATTTAAGGGCAAAAAATATTAATTGGCTCACACAATTGAAAACTCCAAATGAGGGTGGGAGCAGGTATTCAAATGACCTCACAAGCAGGTCTAACCTCTTCCTTTCTCACTGTTGTCTTCTTGCGCACATACACCCTCTTCATGTCCTGCCTCCCTGTAGGTAGCTACAGACATGCCCTTTACCAACTTAGCAATGCCTGGGGGGAAAAAAAGTGTACCTCTTAGTAGTCTCAGCAAAAGTTGAAAAATTGCATCTGTCTGGGGAGGGAGTGCAAAAAAAAGATTTCAGATGATATAAGAATCCTAAAGGCTAATAATCTTTCCAAGTAAAGAGAAGAGGAAAAGACTTTTCAGGGAAAAAAGTATGGCAGGGTGAAAAAATGTGTTATGTCTGAGAGGCTCTGGGAACTCCATGCAGCTGCTGCAGAGTTTGTGTAGGGAGATGTCAGGATTCAAGCCCGGAGAAGCAACAGATGGATCTTTCACGCCAGGTTAAAGAGTTTGCATCTGATCCTGAGTATTATCAGATGGTTTTAAAGAGGAGAGAGTGATGAGGAGATTTTGTTTTAGGAGAACAGCCATGTTGCTTATTTAAAACTGGATTGGGCAGGCGGATAAAAGCAGATGACCGGTGGGAAGGCTACTGTGGTGGTTTTCAGCAACATAATGAGAACAAGAGTTAAGGAGGAGTCACTGTTGTACACCTGAAAATAATGTAACACTGAGTATCAGCCATACTCCAATTAAAGAAAAAAAAAGTTGAGGAAGAGAGAAGGACTGGGTCATCTTTTTTTTTTCTGAAGAGTTTTCCAAGGAACACTAATTCAGCTGATTATCAAGGTATTATGTTAAAAAAAAAAACAACAACTTGTAGCCAAATAAACTGAGGTCACTTTGTTTACTGCAGGACTTTTCAGAACATTTAATATACTAATGTGTATGTTCAGCCATCCCCCAAATAGTAGCTTTGTCAATTCCATTCATTTTGGTCATCATGCTAACCAGATGTCTTTTTTGGCCACTCTTTGAAAATACTGGATTAGAGAGTAGAAAAAAAGGTGATAAGATATAAGATACAGATGATAAATAATATAAGAAATAATATTAAAGTAGGAGATAATAGAAATAGAATATATAATGTATAATGTAGTAAATATAAATAAAATATTTCAGCATGGCTCTTCTCACTCAGAAGTTCGATTGGATCATGTCTGGCAAGTGTGTCAAAGAGCCTAAAAGCCAGACTGCAATGATTTTAAGTTGTAGCTCTTGTCGGGGTGTTAGGTACCATAACATTTTGTTTAGGAAAACTCATCTGTTGTTGCCAGACCTCTTTCTATCCTTCAGGCTCTAATGCCCTGTTTCTTCACCAAAAGCTATGGTTTTTAAAAGCATTTGCAACAGATATTTTTAAGAAAAACAATGTGATATACTACCACAGCCTACCTCACCACCCTAAATAGGTGAGTAAGATTTCTTACTTTGCGCTTCCACGTAGGCAGTGATAGCCACCCTCCAAGAGGGGTCTCCTGGCAATGATATTCCAAGCAAGAGCCAGTGAGGAGCTAAAGCCTCTTGCCAATAACCACGAGTGAGCTTGGAAGTCTCAGTCGAGCTTTCAGAGTCTGTAGCCATAGCCAACATCTTGACGGCAACCTCATGAGAGACCCTGAGCCCAATCAGCATTGTTGCCTCATGTGGTTCCACTGCTGTTACTCGTTCTATCAAACTTCTAGTCACTGAGTTTCAGAACGTTAGAGTTGACTTTGTTCCACTCCCTCATGCCCATGTCAGTCATAAGGTACAGCTTCTCACTGTCTCTTCCTTTGTACTCTGGTGGCCCCTGTTCTAGCTGAGTTCTTAATACCTATTAGTCTACCACAGTAAATCCCCAGATCTCCTCCCTACCCATCATGACCCTTCATTATCCTTTTCTCCCGATTTCTTCTGCACACAAATCCCAGATTAGTCATATTTGCTTTAGCTGGGTCAACTTTGGAGGCCATGCATGCTCTTGCTCCAGCTGAATTATCCAGATTTGGCAATGACAAGAGCTGGCTTTGCAGGGCCTCGACCCCTGTCTATTCATTGGCCCTTGCCTGCCACTACCACTGCCACCATGCCAGTTCAGATCTCATATACTAAGTTAAAATGGAGTGCTCACTATGTAAATGAAACACTGAGATGAGATCTGAGCAACTACTTCACCAGATTTCCACCCAAGTTTTTTCTTCGTGTAGGCATTCTGTAGCTATCCTTTTTTTTTCTTTTCATTACTTCTCATCTTCTATACTGTGTTTTAAGTAATCAGGACTCTTGAGGGCACAATGAATTGAGTTCCCTTTTCCCCATACCTAGAATCATTTTCTCACATTGATTCCACATGCAGTGCTGTGGTTAAGAGCATGGGTGTGCTATTCACACTGCCTGGGATCAAAGACCAGCTCTACCATGTACTTATTTTATGGCCTAGGGCAAGTTAATTAACATCTTTGCACCTCTGTTTCCTCATTTGTAAAAAGAAGATAATAAAAAAAAAAACCTAATTTACAGAATTTTTGTGAAGAAAAGCAGTTAATTTCCAAAATATTTAAGGAACTCATACACTTCAAGAGGAAAAAAAACAATTCAATTAAAAAGTGGGCTGAGGACCTGAATAAACATGTTTCCAAAGAAGACCTACAGATGACCAACAGGTACATCAACATCACTAATGTCAGGGAAATGCACATCAGAACACAAGGAGGTATCACTTCACACCTGTTAGAATGGCTGTTATCAAAAAGATAAGAAATAATGAGTGCTGGCAAGGAAATGTAGAAAACAGAACACTGCTCTCTTGGTGGGAATTTAAACTGGTGCAACCATTATGGAAAATAGTATGGAGGTTCCTCAAAAAATTAAAAATAGAACTACCCTATGATCCAGCAATTCTACCTCTGGGCATATAGCTGAAGGAAATGAAATCAGGACCTCAAAGAGAAATCTACACTCATATTCATTGTAGCATTGTTCACAATAGCAAAGATATGGAAACAATTTAAGTGTTTACAGATAAATGGACAAAGATGTCACACACACACACACACACACACACACACTAGAATATTATTCAGCCATGAGAAAAAAGGAAATCCTGCCATTTGCAACAACTTGGATTGACCATAAGGGCATTATGTTAAGCAAAATAAGTCAGCGAATGCAAATAGTGTATGATATCACTATGTGCAATCTAAAAAAACTGAATTCATGGAAACAGAGCAGAATGGGTGTTGCCAGGTGCTAGCAGTGGGGAAGAGGGATGGGGAGATGTTGGTCAAAGACTACAGTCTTCTAGTTATGAAATGAGTAAGTTTGGGGAATCTAATGCGCAGCATGGTGATGATAGTTAACAATGCTGTATTATATACTTGAAAGTTACTAAGAGAATAGATCTTAAATGTTCTCACCACAATAAACACATGGTAATTATGATAGGGGATGGAGGTGTTAACTAACCCTACTGTGATAATCATTCTGCCATATATGCATATCAAAACAATAGTTGTATATCTTAAACCTATACAATGTTATATGTCATTATATCTCAATAAAGTTGGAAAATTAATGAAAAATCTATAGAGACTAAGACAATATCTGAAAAAAAGAAGACATAGAGTGAACAGAATGAAGAATAACAGTAACAAGAAAGGAACATGAACCAGGAGATCACATTTTAAATCAAGGGCAGGCACATTACATAGTCCTTGAAGTAGTGACACAGAGGGTCCAGAAGTGTGCCTGGAGTCAAAGTCTGGAGCAAGGATGTAGGCCCAGAGAACTGAGCAGAGATACATATTGGCTGTTGTCAAATTTTCGTACTGGCTACACACAGAATCTGCTTCTGTATAGGGAAGCAGTGGAGTATGGTGGAAGGGCCTCTGGAGTTGGAGCAAATTCAGTGAGATAGGGCCCAGACTCTGCCACTCACTAGATTTGTGTTCTCTGAGGACCCCTTTCCTCATCCAAGAGGGGGTAATATTACTGTCTTCAAAAGATGTCCATAAAGATTAAATAATTCTTTCATTGAGAGGGAGGATAACTAGATGACTCAGTGGATTGAGTGTCTGACTCTTGGTTTCAGCTCAGGTCATGATCTCAGGGTTGTAGGATCGAGCTCCAGGGCAGGCTCCACCCTCAGCGCAGAATCTCAAGATTGTCTCCCTCTACCCTCACCCAATACCCCCTTTTAAATAAATAAATCTTTTTTTAAAAAGTCAATCAGAGAAAGATAAATATCTTACAATCTCACTCGTATGTGGAATTTAGGAAAAAAACAAAAGATCATGGGGAAGAGAGGGAAAACTAAAACAAGACAAAACCAGAGAGGGAGACAAACCATAAGAGACTCTTAATAATAGGAAACAAACTGAGGGTTGCTGGAGGGGAGGGAGGTGGGGGGATGAGGTAACTGGGTGATGGACATTAAGGAGAGCACGTGATGTAATGAGCACTGGGTATTATATAAGACTGATGAATCACAGACCTCTACTTCTGAAACTAATAATGCATCATATGTTAATTAGTTGAATTTAAGTAAAAAAATAATAATAAAAACAAACAAAAAAAAGAGGGAGGATGACTAGTCTCTAATTTCCTAAGACTCAGATTGTACATCTATAATTAGCCATAACCCTATATTTTATGATAATCTCACTACCTATTAGAAAACTCAAAGGTCTTGCCTAAGTTGCTACACGACACAATTCTTTCAGTGAATCCATTATTATGTAAGCGAGGATGGCAGCCTAATAATTAGGGTTGGCAAAGTGCAGGCAGGTAACCTCCAAGAATGTCATGAATCAGGCAGGGCTGCCCTTCCACGACATTGTCACTAAGGGAGAAAATCAGCCTGATTTCAACACAAAAAAGAGATATTTACTTGAAAACCTCTTAATGTTTAAATATTGGCAATAACTCAAATATTTAAACACTTGTTTAGACCACATGAAGCCTATCTGCAGGTCCAATTGCTGCCCCATTCATGAGTCTTTCCCCTCCCATCTTCACCTTAATCCTTCTAGGAATTCACATATTTCAAAAGAGGTCAAAAGTATCCTTAAAAAAGTATCCTAAAAAAAAAGAATGGTAGACTTCCAGGTAATCCTACAGGAAAGAACATGAGACACGTCGAGTACAACACATTTTCGGCACCCTTAAGCCAAGTCATGTAGACTTTCTTTTACTTTGCCTATTTGTATATATGGAGGGTCTATTTTGAACCAGGTGGTCAAGAAGGCCTCTCTGAGGAGGTGACATTTAAACTGAGAAACCATCATGTAAAATCTGGGGGGAGACAACTGCAGGAAGAAAAACCCTAAGGTGGAAGAAGCACAGAGTATTGTAGGAAGAGGAGGGAGGCTGGTGAGGCTAGAGCACAGAGAGTGACAAAGAGGGACGGGTGCCGGGCACTACATGCAGGGCCTGGCAGGGAGGAAGCCTGGGTTTTAGTTGGAGTGCAGTGGGAAGCCAGTGGAAAGCTTTAAAAAGGTAAAAACATGACATAATTTTATTTTTGAAAGATCTCTTAGGTTACTGTATGAAGAACCTGCTGGAGAGCAGCCTACGTGGAAGACCGTGTTTCCAAAACCAGGCAAGAGAAAATAATGACTTCAAGTAGGGTTGGGGTTATCAAAGCTGGAGAGAGGTGGATCAGTGTAGCCATATTTTGGAGAAAAAGTCAGTAAGATGTGACATATGCATGATAACCAAAGGGGAAAAAAAAGGAAAGAAAGGAGAGGGTTGCCAGGGTCAAGTACATTTAGGAATGTAATGCAGGTGTGTGTGTGTGTGTGTGTGAAATGTCTTCAGAGGCTGGTGGCAAGAGGATGCACATGGAATCATTTTCTCCATAAAACATCTCATCCTGGGGATTTGTATACCCCAGGATACACTTTGTAAAACATCTAAGTATAATTTCAAAAGGCTAAAAAACATGATGTTTATATATTCAGCTCATTAATTAAGGAAACAGCAGATGGTAAAATTGGTTTAAAGAACATTTGAAGTGGGTATTTTATTCATTTAAATACAATTGCTAGGGCGCCTGGGTGGTGCAGTCGGTTAAGCATCCGACTCTTGGTTTTGGCTCAAGTCCTGATCTCAGTATCTGAGATCCAGCCCTGGGATGGGCTCCTGGCTCAGCAAGGGGTCTGCTTGAGATTCTCTCTCCCTCTCCCTCTGTTCCCCTCCCCACCGCACCGCATGCTGTCTCTGTTAAATAAAAAAATATAAATAAATAAATAAATAAATAAATAAATAAATAAGTAACATTGCTAAGGTAGGTACAAAACCAATTAATGCCCTCCAGGCTGATAATCTTTGGGCTTTTATATTCTGTGACTCAGAAATCATTTTCTTTTTTTTTTATTTACTAAGTGAACATGTAAAGTCACAAAATCTGGAGATTTAATCAAAAGTGAATAGCAAGTCCAACAAAGATGCATTCCCCTAAATATTAGGTAAATAATTCTTGGGTAGGCCTGTTAAAGAATGTTCTCTTATAACATTGGAAAGACATGCTGCTCTCTCTTTTTCTTATTTCCAAGTTTGGGGTCATTTTTCTTAACAGATGCGTTCATGATCATGAATAATCTCCAAAGATTATCAATAATTAGCCATGAATGGGACACACACACATACGCACACAGATGATGGTCTTATTATGTTCTGGCTACCTCATTTACATAGATACAACACGAGATGTTAGCCTCCTTGAATATATAAAGCCATATGGTGTTAAGAAATTACTGAATTGTCAAGTCACTATGTCGTACAACTGAAATTAATATAACACTGTATGTCAACTATACTTCAATAATAAAAATTTAAAAAATTAAAACTAAAAATTACTAATGCCAGAGAATTATCTTTCATGTGGAAATATGTATAAGGAGTCTGGGATTGTACTTTGAAAAGCCTCTGTGCTGTTTGCTCTCGGTCCAGAGGTTGCAGAACCAAGCCTGAGAAATTGATCTCCATAAGTTTCACCTGCCGTACCTATCAATGTGGATGAATTCCTCTCTTGTCAAGGTCCCAGTATCTGTTGGTGCTCCTGGCCTGATAGAGACCTAGGGAAGCCTGGACTTGGGCTTCTCCTTTGTGTTGATAATTCTTCCCTCTTAAGACAGTTACAGCTCTTACTGTAGTGTTGAGCTATTTAAGAAACATTGAACGTACTAAACAAACCTAATGGTTTCGAGCATCCCTCTTTTTAGAAGGTGAAAGAACAAGTTTTGTAATTGCACTGTACTCCCTGGGAGGACTCAATAATAATTTCAAGTGTACAAGATCTATTGAATACGCCCCTCTGACCCTAAATTTAAGGTCTTGTCTTGGAAGACAAAATGAAAGAGTTATCAAAATAGATTTGGTCGCTTGATTAAGATAGGATCAGGGTTACCTAAAAAGAATAAATCGTGGAGCATTGGCTATTTATCAGTAAGAATAACAATAATATATTTTAAGTACACAATTGTAAACAACATTAGCTCTTTTAAGTAAGGAGCTCTTTGTTTTTTAATGATAGCAAGATACAGAATATCTACTGAGGAGATTACATAAAAGGTAAAGGATAAACTTCTATTACATCTGCAAGGAGTAAAATATGCCAAGTCACACTCATAACTTTCAGAGGAAACCACATTTTAGTGTTGCATGAATATAATATTTAGCAGTAAAAGATACACAAGCTCCTTTTTTAAAAATTATCTTCTGAATAACTCCTTCAATACTGAATAAATTTTGCTGAAATTTAACATGTTCTATTACTTCTTTTCAGATTCATTATTTTTAAAGATTATAAACTGAAGAAGTAAAATTTACTTTCTACAAGCCTTCTACAACTTCCTATGTCCACGCAAGTTTTGTCTCTTACTATCCTCTTTCTTTTCTGAATAACCTGACACTTTACTTTGGGTCAAAGCTATACTCTTTTACCCTTCATAAGCCCAGGCACATCTATTACATTGGTACACAGTTGTGCTCTTTTGTCATTATGGTTCCTAACATCATTTTGACCACTGTGAAATAATAGAAAATTATATATTGTTCTCTGCCACTGGTTCCTGGCACAGAACTCCTAAAACCCCTGTAATTTCCTAAATGATAAGAGCACTAAAGCATCTTTTGTTCTAATATTTGGTCTTTGACCCTGGTTCCTGACACAGAGCTCCTAAATCCTTTGGAATATCCTGGATGATAGGACTGTCTTTTACTCTAATAAGGTGACTTTTGGTGGGCTCCTGAATGCGAGCTGGTCACCAGAAAGACCAAGCCCTGATGATTAGCTTGAAATTTTCAGCCCCACCCCCATTCTCTAAACAGAGGCTAGAAGTTAAGATTCATGATGCCTATATGATGAAGCCTCCATAAAAATCCCCAGAGTATGGGGTTTGGAGAGCTTCTAGGTTGGTGTACACATCTATATCCCAGAAAAGTGGAGCACCCCCAACTCCATGGGAATAGAATCTCCTGTGCTTGGAACCCCTCCAGACTTTACCCTATATATCTCTTCATCCAGATGCTCATCTGTATCTTTTACCATGTCCTTTATTATATAATAAGCTGGTAAATGCAAGTGTTTTCCTGAGTTCTGTGAGCTGTTCTAGAAAATAATCTAATCCAAGGAGAAGGAGGTCATGGGAAACTCTGATTTGCAACCAAGTCAGATAGAAGTTGTGGGTAACATGGGGACCTGCTACTTGTACCAGTGGGGCAGTCTGTGGGAATGAGCCAATCCCAGTTGTATGTGTCTCAACTCCAGTTAGTCAGGACTGAATCGAACTGTGGGCTGTCCAGCTGATATCACAGAGAAATGCTATGGTGTAGGGGAAAACCCCCATTCAACTGAAGTTGGAAATGCTGTGAGTGTGGTAGGAGATGTGAGAGTAAAGGAGAAACACAGGACAAAGAGTGATGTTTTCCTTCACAACTGCCCATATTAATTATAATTCTGGCCAGATTAACTATTTTTCCCCAGAAAGGCCTGGGAGATAGGTAATTGGTAATTCTGTGTGATAAACAAGCATGTTAGCCTACTAACAAGCCTCGTGAAAGGAGAGAAAGTAAAAATTTCTGTTGGAATATGGGGCGCCTGGGTGGATCAGTCCATTAAGAATCCACTCTTGATTTCGGCTCAGATCCCAAGGTTATCAAGCCCTGCATCGGGCTCCAAGCTGGACGTAGAGCCTGCTTAAGCTTCTCTCTCCCTCTCCTTCTGCCACTCGCCCCATCTCTCTCTTATAAAAAAATTCTGTTGGAACAGTGTCTGGTGACAAATGTTTTAATATTCTGTGTTACTTAAAAATTATCTATATATCCAAGATTATCCATTAATTACCTTGATATAATAGTACTTCAAGAATTTTTGAAAAAAATATTTAATTACAGATTTTGGAAATTTTATTTAAGCTGACACATTACAAAACATAATTACTATTTATGTAAAAACATTTGTCAAAAGTGTAATTCAATGTAGTTGAACACACATGATTTTACATCTTTTTCTTAATTTTCAATGTTACGTGGAAGTAGTAGTAAGAAGTAATGTTGGCTTATCTGATTGGTGAAACAGGATTGGAATGTTAAAGATTTCAGATTAATTTCTTCAATTAAAAAAAACTGCAAATGTTATATGAAATAAAATATATGCTTGTATTCTACTCCACATTGATAAAGTCCAGAAAAGACATTACCTTTTATAAAGAAAAATGATTAAAT
The DNA here is from genome assembly GCF_004348235.1 of Phoca vitulina. Classification (NCBI taxonomy): domain Eukaryota; kingdom Metazoa; phylum Chordata; class Mammalia; order Carnivora; family Phocidae; genus Phoca; species Phoca vitulina. The sequence continues at coordinate 4,534,940 of NW_022589722.1, forward strand.
CATCATATTTTGTCCTAAGTTTCACTTTATTTATATGAACTTGGATTATTGTTTAAGTGTAAGATAAAGGACTACAAAAAAATGGACTACAAAAATATGGGTAATACTAGATTTACATAAACATTCATGAATCTCTATTAGCCAATCAGAACAGAGCTCTTTTATTTTGAGACTTATAATTTATTACTGTCCTCTAGAGACAAGAGGATACTGGATACTTCCCATTCATATGATGAAAGAGGCTTCTGTTATTTATTGCTGCTTAACAGCCCACTATAAAACATAGTAGCTACAGACAATAGCTATCAGTTACTTGGATCACAAATCTACCATTTGGGCAGAACTTGGCATGCACTGTTGCTTGGGGTAGCTTGGCTGAGGCTTGGAGGATGCACTTCCAGCAGGTCTCACTCACATGGCTGACAAGTAGGTGTTGGCTGTTGGCTGTGAGCTTAACAAGGGCTGGGAGCTGGGACCTTGTTTCCTGTCATGTGTGTCTTTCTACATGAATGGTTTAGGCTTTCTCACAGCGTGGTGGTGGGCCCCCATCATAAGAACAAATTGCATCACCTTTTGTGACCTAGCTTTAGAAGTCATATGGTGTCATACCATAGTGCAAAATCTGCTCAAATTTAAGAGTGCAGAACATAGACCCTGCTTCTCAATAGGAGGAGTGCCAAAGTCATATTGTAATAAGAACCTGTTGGTGGGAGAAACTGTGGTGGCCATCTGGGGAAAATACAGTCTGTCAAAAAAAAAAAAAAAAATTCAGGCTTTTCTCAAATACAGTCACATAGAAACACAGAGAACTTACTGTACGACCTCAGCCATGGGTCAAAAGTAAAAACAGAACACAAAACACACTCATCTGGATCTCAGTGCATTCTCCTTTCCAAGGGGACTGAAATATTTTCTTAAATAACTTGAGTTCACAAATAGACACCCCAACAAACACATTTTTAAAAAGTTAACAAACCAGATTCTGTGTCTTTTCTTGCCACCTGCCTGAGATCTCTGAATGATCAGATCATAAAACCAGATTCCCCATCATTGCTACCACCAGTGGAGAATAACCTATTAGCCAAATGCCTCTGATCTACTCAGAGTAATTGTGAGCTTGCACAAGTAAAAGTTGCCTTAAGTGCAACCCTCAGGAAAATAGAGTGTGTTTGAATTTCACAATTAAACCTTACTTTCACAAATGGCATTTTCTAACAAGAATCCAATCTCAGCAAATACGATTTTTTTTTTTTAAAGATTTTATTTATTTATTTGACAGAGAGAGACACAGCGAGGGAGGGAACACAAGCAGGGGGAACGGGAGAGGGAGAAGCAGGCTTCCCGCAGAGCAGGGAGCCCGATGCAGGGCTCGATCCCAGGACCCTGGGACCATGACCTGAGCCGAAGGCAGACGCTTAACGACTGAGCCACCCAGGTGCCCCAGCAAATACGATTTTTAAGCCAAAACTTCTAATTAACACAAGCTATATCTGGTCAATAAAAAGCTAAACAGAGGGGCGCCTGGGTGGCTCAGTCGTTGAGCGTCTGCCTTCGGCTCGGGTCATGATCCCGGGGTCCTGGGATCGAGCCCCGCATCGGGCTCCCTGCTCGGCGGGAAGCCTGCTTCTCCCTCTCCCG